>NW_020631041.1:15780243-16140733 GCF_003573695.1 Papaver somniferum
TTTATTGATCAATCTTTGAACAATCTTACAAGAAAAGATAAAGGAATCAAGAATAATCACTGCTCTAGGTTTTCTTTCTCCTATTTACTTGCTTTTCACTCAAAAAATATCTCCCCCTTTCCTTTACCACTGAACGGCTATTTATAGGGAATTACATAATGGATGACAGCTAATCTATCCTTTATTCTCGGATATGGCTTGCGATATTCTCGCAACCTTACAAATGTTAATCTCGCAAACTCTCTTATTTTCGCAGGACCATCACATTTTTCTCATGATTTTAGCTGACGCCGTTTATTATATCATTTCTGAAATTGTTTTGCGACGCTATCGTGTTGTGTTGTTGATAATTTCGCCGAGGAATTATTGATGCGAGATTCTGATCCTACAATCGCATAGAGCAACAACCAGCTGATGATCGGTACGTACAGCAGGGCGATAATTACCGCATGCAGGAGGGTCACTGAGGAAATAGACGTGAACAACAAGGCGAATGTTATCGCACACATCATGACCAGGATGATGAAGATGATGAAGAACATGGAAGAATTATATTGAAAGGAAGAGAAATGTCAAGAAATCAACATGACCTCACAGAGGAAGATGAAAGGAATAATGCCTCACAGATGCATGCAAGGGATGAAAGAGAAAGACGCAGACGAATAAGAGAGGATGTTGAAGCGAGAGAGATACATGAGGTTGTGCGTCAAAATAGACATACAGGAGGTTGTGCGTCAACAGAGTAACGCAAGAAAGGTTGAAAATACCCATTCAGCAAGATGCAAACCAAATCATGAGTGAAGAAATCCTTAGAGAATTAGCAGAAATGAGAGAAATGATGACGACGCGAAGAGATGGAGGTAGGCGACAATTAGATGAAGTAATAGAGGAAGAGGGAAAAACACCATTCGCAAGACAAATACAACTCGCAGTAGTACCACCTAAATGCAGCCTACCTGTATTTACTAACATCTTTGATGGAAGCACATGTGCAGTGCAGCATATAAGGGCGTATAGACGATCCCTATTACAGTGGGAGGAAAACGACGCGGTGTTATGTAAATATTTCCCGGCGAGCCTGACAGGGAAAGCTTTGAAGGATTGCCAATAGGAACCATCCGATCATTTCATCACTTACAGAACATCTTCCTAGGACAATACATCAGCAATAACATGTTACGACCGGGAATACAGAAGGTGTTCATCTTACACCGAAAAATCAATAAGGGATTGCGCAATTTAACCACGCGTTGGAGGAGCATGTGTAGTGAAATGGCCGGAAGATTAGATGAGAGAAACCTTATACTAGCCTTCATTAATGCACTTTTTTCTACAGATTTATTGTACATGCAGATCTTTAGGATAAAAGATACAATAACAATGGCGGAGTTACGCGAGTGCCAGGAAGAGTACATCGCTCTTGAGGAAAAACAAAGATAGATGGAGTCTTACCCAGTTGCGGTCACAAACACAAAAGAAGGGAATGCCAGTCTACTTACAAGAACAACAAACGTCGTTGCAAGTACATCCCAAGGGACTCAAGGAAATAATGTAATGCAGGAAGAACAAAAGCTAACATCCATGGGCAGTAGAGATCAAGAAGAGTTTGAAAGAGAATACAGAGAAAGAAAGTTCAATAATCGTGGAGGAAATAACAAGATTCAAAGGCTTGATAACCAACCAGAAAGTTATGGAGGGAAAAAGCAATATTATAACCAAGGACCGGGAGGTAATAAAGTGGTTTGGGAGAAGATAAAGATGCCGCATCTAAAGAACGCGATAGACAAAATCTGGGAAGCGGTAATTTTAATGGAATACATCCCAGAGCCACCAAATATGGGAAATGAGCCACCACCAGGGAGGAGAAGTAGAGAATTCTATGCTTATCATCGTTTCCACGGTCACACCACCAGTAACTGCAGAAATGTGAAGAAAATTATACTCAGAATGATTGATCAGGGGAAGCTAGACCACTTCTTAGTTCAACCATAACAGAATCTACCACCACCACCAGAAAGGCATGCACTAGGTATGGAGGCAGGAAATAACACGTATATGTTTTAAGTAGGAGCGAAGGCGAAGAATTTATATTTCAATTCGATAATACATTCTTTCAGAAGCATAGAAGATTTCCACGATAATGTCTTAAGCCGAGTTTATGCAAGAGAGATACTCAACCTGGCAAAGCTATCACCACTGAAAGATTGGCAGAGACAACCTATTTCTTTTACTGCAGAAGAAGTACCAGGAGGTGGAGAACCGCACGAGAGCCCATTAGTGGTCAAGTTGGAAATCAACCCAAAAGCAAAAGTTGATGAAGATGCAGAGGATGACGCAAACACATGAGCTATAAATAGAATATTGATAGATCCTGGTAGTTCGGTCGATATGTTGTTTTATCACACATACAAGACTATGGGTGGTAGAGATGAGGACCTCATCCCATCAACCTACAAGATCTATGGTTTCAATGGATCGACCAATAAGCCAAAGGGAGAAATAACGATGTGAATTCCTCTAAAGAGCATATCCACATAAATAGTATTCTGCGTTGTTGATGTAGAATCTCCATATAATGCTTTGGTTTACATGGTATTCTAGGAGTGGCCTCAACTTTCCACCAATGCATCAAGTTACACTTACCTCGGGGTATTTGAGTAATAAGAGGAGATCCAAATGAAGTAAGAACCTGTCATGAGATTAATGTTGACAAATGTGAAGAACGCGCAAGAAAGCGAAGAGATTTGAAAAAGCAGATACAAGAAGGTAAACGAGGGGAGAGATTGATGGTAGATGTTGTGAACAAGGAAAATAAAATAAGGAAAGCTTTTGTTAAGGAGGCAACAACCGCACAAGATAATAAACACAACAAGTGTGTCAAGAAGAGCGAATTCCAGAAAGGAGAATTGGTGTTGAGGCAAAAACCACCATACCAGAGAAATGGTAAAGGAAGCTTGGAGGACGCATGGGATGGACCATATAGGGTGAAGAAAGTTGTTGGAAATACAATGTATGAATTAATAGATGACAAAGAAGGAAAGCCATCTGATCAACTTTGGAACCAAATGTATTTGAAGAAATATGGTCCATGCGGCAGTCACAACACACCAGAAGAATGTATGCGAATAAAGATATTGGAAAGCATACGTGAACTCAATGAAGCATACAAGGCGAAAGAAATAAACGATATATCTCAAATATAAAGTTCTTTAAGAGGTAGTTATTATGTAGGCGAATAATAAAGAAAGAAGATATCATAATTGTACCAATCAAGAGTATGAATGCAAATGAAAAAATTCTTCTTCTTTATGCACATCAATTATATCATATCAGAAAAAGACATAAATAAGACCTTATAATAAGACCTTAATAGAAGGAAACAAAAGAAAAGACTCTAATTAGGGAGGCTAGGCATCCAATTGTGGCGTGCACCCTAGTTCGCATATACAGCAAGAGGCAAAAATAAGACCTAACGCATGTCATAATTGGGGAAAACCTAGTAAGCATGACTTGGGGGAAAGCTACACCGACCCTAAAACCTAAGTCATGGAGATTTGGAGTGAAACGAAAGCCCATCCCGGAGAGGCGCCTTAGTCGAAAGATTAAGGTGACAAGGTATCTCCTAAGGAGTGCAGAAACTCGATCAGGGCGCCGGGGTACACGGTTGAGTCAAGTGTGTCTGGGGCGTACCTGGACGCTCTTGACAAGTCTTTACTATGATGCACTCGGTCCTCAAGAAACCCCATTTAGGGTGCGATCTCGTAACCGCAAGCCATATCGGCGGAGGGATAAGAGGCCGCGAAAACAACTGATTGTTGCATCACCAGATGGAAAGAGCCCACCCTAACCCGGTAGGGGTAAGCTTCCTTGAAGGGGCAGTTAGGGGAATATAAGGATGACACCCTCCATTAGGGAGATGAATTGTGTCAAAAGACGCAAATATCTTGAGTCTTTTTACTCATGGGGGCAATAATACTTGTCGTATTTGCGCGTCAACACATCCTGTAGAGGCAATAATACGAGAAGATGATAAGGTGAAATTAATGGGTCATTGCATGAAAATGTAAAGACCTCCTGCGATTTCACCGCACAAAAGAAAATAATACCTTAGGAAAAATAAGACCTTTAATTAGGGAGGCAAATAAGACCTCACGAGAAAATTGAAGATTAACATTTCTTTTTAGGAAACAAAGGAGCTAAAAGATAAGTGCACTCATATAATCCAAACACATGAAATAAGAGGATGTATAGACGCGAAATAATAAAACAGAATATAGATGAGGAAGAAAACAAAGACACATTCGTAAGGAAAGGTAAAGAAAAGGTAATTCGGACATGATATTAAATTATTAGGTTGTATAAACGAAGTAGGTGAATAAATAAATGATAGACTACCGCATAATGAAATACCGCACAACGAAGATACACGCATACATGATAAATTTACATATATCAGTTCCCATGAATAAATAAAAATTCATACATAGTATTACATAATATCTGCATAACTCAATCATCTTGTGGCGACTAACAGAGGAAAGAATGGGAATGCAAGCATATAAAGGAGTGTTACTCGCCCCCATATGATAGATTCACGCATGTGTTATTGAAAAAGCGAGGGTCTAACAACACCACCCAATATTTCTCTTAGCAATCTGTATGGACTAACTCCGAAATACTTTGCTAGAGAATCAACTAGACAGTCAGACTTAATCTAGATAAAAGTATCTCAGGAAGTTAATATCTCTCTCTTGATTTGATTTTTACTTTAGATAAAATCAATAGTGATTCTTTATCAAATACAAGGAATAACTTGGACGGTACCAAAGACCAATGTCCAAGGATGAATCAATATCAATCAACAACCAAAGGTTGAATTTCCAATTGATGATCACGAACGCACAACCTGTATTATTTCAATTATATAAAATATAATACGGAAAAGAAATAACACAGACACCAGAAGTTTTGTTAACGAGGAAACCGCAAATGCAGAAAAACCCCGGGACCTAGTCCAGATTGAATACACACTGTATTAAGACGCTACAGACACTAGCTAACTTCGGACTGGACTATAGTTGAACCCCAATCAGTCTCCCACCGATCCAAGGTACAATTGTACTCCTACGCCTCTGATCCCAGCAGGATACTGCGCACTTGATTCCCTTAGATGATCTCACCCACAACCAAGAATTGTTGTAACCCAAAATCACAGACTTGATAATAAACAAATCTGTCTCACACAGAAAAGTCTATCAAAGGATAAATCTGTCTCCCACAGATAAACCCTAGGTTTTGTTCCGTCTTAAGATATGAAATCAAGGTGAACAGGAACCAATTGATAATCCGGTCTTATATTCCCGAAGAACAACCTAGATTAATCAATCACCTCTCTACAATCCTTCCTGACTACACAGGCGATTTGTCGAGGAATCACAAACAGTGAGACGAAGATATTTGTGACTTCTTTATCTTGCCTATCGGAGAACTCTCACGATCTCAAGCCAATCAATAATTGTACTCGTACGATAGAAGATGCAAGATCAGATCACACAACTACGATAAAAGTAGTATCGGTCTGGCTTCACAATCCCAATGAAGTCTTTAAGTCGTTAACCTGGTTTTAGAGAAGAAAACCAAAGGTTAAAGGAGAATCGAATCTAGCGAGCTCACTAGTATCACACAGACGTGTGGGGATTAGTTTTGCACAATGCTAGATGTCTCCTTTATATAGTCTTCAAATTAGGGTTTTGCCTTAGTTACAAAGCAATCCATATTCACCGTTAGATGAAAACCTAATTTAGATTCAAGGTAATATTTCTCAACCGTTAGATCGAAAATTTATCTTGTCACACACACTTGGGTAGACGTTTAATGGGTTTGTGAAAACCATGCCCAAACGTGTGCGTGTATGTTGGTTCAACATAGTAACACAAAAGGTTAACCATATGAGCATTTCATATTAACCTTGTTCTTCTTCACCATAACTAGTTCCATTGACTCAAATGAATGTAGGATCAGAATTTAAAAAGATTGAAGATGAAGAAGAATTTAAAAAGATTGAAGAAGAAAGAAGAAAAGTTGCAACGATGGAGTTTGCAGAATAAAAAGAAAGAAGAAGAGGATGAAAAGAAATATATATAGAGGGAATTTTTCCTCGAGAAAATAAACGTGGTAAATACGGAAAGATTTAAACGGTTAAAAAGTAACGGTTACAAAAGACGTGTCGAGAAATAAATGGAAGAAAGAATACGTGTGATAAATGCAGAATATGAGAAAATAAGCGATTGCGGCATTTCTCACATCATTCTCTACTTTGCAGAGAAGATATGAGAAGAGGAAAGATGTAGGATCAGAATCTCGCAACAGTTATGTCTCAGCGAAGTTAATAATGGTATTGCACAAAAGCGTCGCAGAACAATTTCAGAAACGACATCAGCAAGGATCATGAGAAAGGTGTGATAGTCTTGCGAAAATTAGAAAGCTTGCGAAGTCAACATTTGTAAGGTTGCGAGAATGTCGCAAACCATATCCGAAAATAAAGGATAGATTAGCTGTCATCCATTATGTATTTCCCTTATAAATAGTCATTCGAGTTGTAAAGGAGAGAGAGATATTTTTTTGAGTGAGAGATAAGTAAATAGGAGAGAGAAAGTTGAGAGCAGAGATCATTCTTGGTTTCTTTATTTTCCTTGTAAGAATATTCAGAAATTAATCAATAAAATTAAGATTGTAAACCTAAAAATAGGCTGATCAACGATAAAATCATACGAGGGGTGTATTGTAGGATTTCCTGCAACTACATAATGGCGCTAGAAACAGGGAGATTGAAGATCGAAAGATTGATGACTGAGAAAATACAAATCAAGAAAGTGATTAAACAAATCAGTGAATCAGTTATAGGAAAGATGAATAGAATTAATGAAAATGGCAAAAAATTGTAGTGTAATATGATAACAGAAAGCTTGGTTAATGAATTCCATGAAAACATCAAAGAAAGAATACATAAACGAAATTTTGAAGGAAAGAAAATTATGGCGGTAGAAAAAACTTCACCTTTGAAAGATTGGGACAAGCAAAGAATTGTGTTCATGGCAGAAGAAATACCAAAAGAAAATTTGAATCATACATTTCCATTGGTTGTCACAATGCCTATTACACGAAAAGAGAAGGATACAGCAATAAAATCCACAGGAGAATGGATGTTGAACAGAACTTTAATTGATGCAGGAAGTTCGGTTGATATAATGTTTTATCATGCATTTCGGGGAATGGGATTTAAAGATGAAGAAATGTCCAATTCAACATATTTTGTTCACGGCTTTGGAAAATCCACAACAAAACCTAAAGGAGAAATAGTTGTACGAGTTCCACTTGGAGAAATCGAAACACATTTGACATTGTGCGTGGTAGATATGGAATCGCCATATAATATGTTATTAGGAAGATCATGGATACATGTGATAAAAGCTGTGGTATCAACGTTGCATCAATGTATTAGATTCCCCACTCCGAGTGGAATAGGTGAAATCAGAGGAGATGTTGATAATGCGAAATTATGTCATCAAATTGAAGTAAGGCGTTATGAAGAACAAGCAAAAAGGAAACAATTTCGCAGAAAATTGGTAAAGGAAGCAAAGAAGGAAGAAGAATTTAGAGTATATATGATAAGGGTGAAAGAAGGTAAAGGAATACCCAGCGAAATTTCGGAAGAAAGAGAAGGATCCATAAAAGCAATTAAAGAACCCACACCAATGGGAGAACCTAAACCCAGTTACACTGCCGCAGAACCAACAAAAGAAATAAATGTTGGGACTGAAGAGGAGCCTCTAGTGTTGAAAATTGGAACCAAAATGGATATAGAAGAAGAAGAAAGAACTGTCAATCTACTGCGAGAATATAAAGATATTTTCGCAGGAAACATGGATGAGATACCAGGAATAGATCCAACAATTGCTTGCCACAGACTGGAGATTAACAAAAATGTGAGACCATTTAAACAGAGAATAAGAAAAATCGCAACAACTTACCATTCCCAAATAGAAGAAGAATTACAGAAAATGCTGGAGGCATGAATTATAAGAGAAGCTAAATACCCAGAATGGATAGCGAATATGGTCATTGTCCCAAAGAAAAACAAGGGAATCAGGATTTGCATAAATTTCACTGATTTGAACAAAGCTTTCCCTAAATATAGTTTTCCGTTACCCGATATTCCTCAAATGGTGGAATCTGCAGCAGGAAATGATAGGGTATCATCTTTAGATGGGTACAAAGGGTATAACCAAATTCCTCTCGCTGAAGAAGATCAAGAACATACTGCTTTCTTTGCTCCTAGAGGTTTATATTGTTATACGAAAATGCTGTTTGGTTTGCGAAATGCGGGAGCAACATATTAAAGAATGGTAGAGAAGGTGTTCGCAAAATGGATACACAAAACATTAGAAGTATACGTAGATGACATGTTGGTAAAGAGTAAAGAAGCTAAGGACCATGTACAATACTTGAGGGAGATTTTTGAACAAATGCGGCAGTATAACATTAAATTGAATCCCGAGAAGTGTACTATTGGAGTTGCATCGTGAAAAATTTTAGGCTACATTGTATCAAAGGAAGGAATACAGGTTGATACGGAAAAAGTGCAAGAAGTTCGTGACATGCCAACACCAGCAACAATAAAAGATGTACAGAAGTTGAATGGGCTTCTAGCTTCACTGGGGAGATTCATTTCGCGATCATCAGACAAATGAAAATATTTTTTCGATATACTCAAGAAGGGTGCGAAATTTAAATGGAGTGATGAATGTGAAAAGGATTTTCAAGGAATCAAAGAACATCTAATGAATACAACTATCTTACAAAAGTCAAAACCAAGAGAAGAATTATTGATTTACCTTGCGACAACGTCGCATGCATTAAGTGTTGTATTATTGCGAGTAGACACAGGACTGGAGAAACCCATTTATTACATTAGCAAAACTTTTAATACCGCAGAGAAGAATTACTCAAAAATTGAAAAGTTGATCTTAGCATTAGTTTATGCATCATTTAAGCTCCGTATATATTTTCAAGCAAACAAGATAAGGGTATTAATAAAAGTACCAATTGAATCAGTGATGAAGAATTCTAAAAGATCAGGAAGGGTAGAGAGATGGAATGCACAAGTAGGTCATTTTGATATTAAATATGAAGTGGAATGCACAAGTAGGCCATTTTGATATTAAATATGAAGTTTTATCTTCACCAAAATCACAAGTTGTTGGCAGAATTTCCTTTAGAAGAAGATGAAGCAGTAGAAGAAATGATGGATGTAGAAGACGAACATGGAGATCCAAAAGATTTATTAACAGAACCAAATAGATGGGAAATACTGGGAGATGGATCATCAAATGGAGATGGAAATGGAGTTGGAATTGTTTTAATTTCGCCAGAAGGAATAAAGATGACTTTTTCATTCAGGTTGGAATTTGAATCCACTAATGATGAAACAGAATATGAAGCTGTGATACATGCATTAAAATTCGCAATAGAAATGAAACTAGAAAATGCCAGGATCACTAGTGATTCGCAGCTAGTTATTCGCCAAATAAAAGGAGAGTATACTACAAATGAACCATCCCTGAAGAAATACAAGAAGCTGGTTGAGGAATTGTCAGCGAAAATCCCAAAAATAAAATGGAGGCACATTTCAAGAAAGGATAATAGACTCGCAGACGCTTTTTCTTTCATCTCAAGTATGATGACAGATCCAACTGCGAGATGCATAAAAATACAAACCCTTCTGTCACCATCAGTCAATAAGAAGAGGAAGATGTGGATGTAATGATCATAGATAATGAAAAAGAAGAACAAATAAATAATGTCGCAGACTAGAGAATGGAGCTTCACGCATATCTGGCGAAAGGAGAAAGACCAAGAAATAGATTGGAAACACACAAATTAAAAAGCCGAGAAACGAATTATGAATTAAGAGATGGGTTGTTATACCGAAAATCTTTTAGTGGACCATCACTCAGATGTTTGACACGAGAGGAAGGAGAAAAGGTGCTGAAAATGTTACATAGTGGAGACGCTGACAATCATAGTGGAGGAAGATCTTTGGCACATAGAGCAAAAATGCAAGGTTATTACTGGCCATACATGCATGAAGATGCAAAACAAATATCAAGACGTTGCGAAGATTGTCAGCGGTATGGAAAGAAGATACATGCACCAGGAGCGCCATTGTCATCTTCAACCAGTGTGTGGCCCTTTGGAAAATGGGGCTTAGATATTGTGGGACCATTTTTACCAGGAACTGGACAAAGAAGATACTTAATAGTCGCAACAGACTATTTCACAAAATGGACAGAAGTAAAGGCAGTACAACATATTCGCGATAAATATATCTTTACATTCATATTCGAAAATATCATTTGCAGATTTGGAATTCCTGCACAGTTGGTATCTGATAATGGGAA
This sequence comes from Papaver somniferum, assembly GCF_003573695.1. NCBI lineage: Eukaryota > Viridiplantae > Streptophyta > Magnoliopsida > Ranunculales > Papaveraceae > Papaver > Papaver somniferum. Next base: position 15,790,704 of record NW_020631041.1, read on the forward strand.
ACAGTTTGAGGGGCAGAACATAGAAATGTTACTCAATGCATTCAAGATAAAATGTGGAAAGTCCACTCCTTTATATCCACAAGCTAATGGGCAAGTAGAAGCAACAAATAAAACAATTGCAGATATATTAAAGAAGAAATTGGAAGGACATCACAGATCATGGTGTGAACAAGTACATAATGCAGTATGGGCTTATAATACAACTAGAAGAGAAGCTACTGGAATGTCACCTTTTTGTTTAACATATGGAGTTGAAGCGGTGTTACCAACAGAAGTTGTTATTCCGACAACAAAAAGAGAAGCTTGGGAGAAAAATCTTAGTGCGGGTTTAATTCTAAACAAACTTGATGAATTAGAAGAAAAAGAGAAAAAGCTTTACAACATATGGAGAATTATCAGCGAAGATTGGCTCGAGAATATAATAAACGTGTCAATACGTGAATTTCAACCAGGAGATTTAGTTCTGCGAGAAACACCAATATATCAGCGAGAAAATGGTGGAAAATTAGCGAAAAAATGGGATGGACCTTACATCATAAGGAGATAGTTGGAACAGGAGCTTATAGATTAATGGACCCAGAAGGAAGAGATGTTGGTCATAGATTAGATAGACCATGGAACAGATTGTACTTGAAAAGATATTATCCGTAAGAAGCTTTGAGAAGTTATGAATTCTGAAAGAATAATTGCAGGATTATTCATGACAAAACAAGATCATGATGTGCGAAATTTTCGCAGAGAACAATGACATAAAAGAAAGGGGCGAACCTTTATGGCGTACACCCTAGTTCGCGAATAAAATTTCGCAAGAGGCAAATGTAAGACCTAAAGTACGTCATATTAGGGGGTACCTGTTACATGACTCAGGGAAAGGTATACCGCCACCGGAACCTGAGTCATGGAGATTTGGGGTCAATAAACCCATCCGGGAGAGGCACCTTGGATTCTCAACTTAAGCATATGACTTAGGTTGGGCGACTAAGGTAATAAGGACTCTCCCAAGGAGTGCAGATCTGATCAAGGCGCCGAGGTACACGGTTGAGTCAAGAGTCGAGGGCGTTTGAAGCGTCCTTGCCATTCTTGACAAGTCTTGGCTTATACTGCACTCGGCCTGAAGAAAACCCCACTTAGGGTGCAGTCTCGTAACCATAAGCCCTATAGGTAAAAGGGATAAGAGGCTGCGAAAACAACTGGTTGTTGTTAAGACTGGATGGGAGGAGCTAACCTTGTATGGTAGAAGTACGCCTCCTTGAAGGGGCAACCAGGGGGAAGATAAGGGCGGCACCCTCCATTAGGGAGCTGATAAGTGTCTTAAGACGCAAATGTCATGAGGCTTATTATTCGCAAGGATAATTAAGGCTTGTCATATTTGTGCACATCCTGAAGAGGCAATAATACAAAAGAAAAAGATAAGATGAGATCAATGGGTTTTCGCATGAAAGTGCGAAGACGTCCTGCGATTTCATCGCAAGACGGCAATGTCATGGGGCTTTATTTTCGCAAGAATATTTAGGCCTGTCATATTGTCGCAACATTCCTGAAGAGGCCATAATACAAAAGAAAAAGTTAAGACAAGATCAATGGGTTTTTGTATGAAAGTGCAAGGACGTCCTGCGATTTTGTCGCAATGACAAGAGATGGCATAATAAGACCTTTAATTAGGAAGGCAAAATAAGACCATATAAAAACAAACTAATTATAAGCATTTATAACAGATTATTTTTGCAAGAAAGATAATGAGAGGCAAGTATGGGAATCGATATACAAGAAGCATTATCTTTCTTATCAACAAAATATTAAAAGAAATAGTTGACTCCAAAGTCGATTGAAAAATGTAGCTCTCAAAAGTAATAAAAATAAGACAGCTCAAGAAAACAAAGCTAGAAAAGAAGCTCAAGCTTCAATATCAATATCAGTAGCAGGAGATGAAGAAGTTCTTCGCCAACATTCTCGCAAGCTTCTCCTTCATTTCGGCTTTGATCTTTCATGACTAGCATTTTGATTATCACCAACAATTACTTGATTAGCATCTTGAGTATCGCCAGCAACTACTTCTTCGGGAGAGATTTCTTTCTCATTCTGATTAACACCAGCAGATACTTCTTTAGATTGAACTTCTTCTTCATCTTCCGGGAAATTATCCTCTGCACCACTTTCATAATCGTAATCACTATCAGCATGACGACGAACTTCATCATCATCTACTTCTAAAGGATCAACTGATGTAGGAGGAGGAGAGTTGGACAATAAAATGTCGTTTACAAGGACTTCAGCCCGGAGATGAACTTGGCGAAGAAGTGCTCTTTGATGATTCCTATCTTGAATATCCTTAAAATAAGCAAGATAATCAAGTCTTCTTTCCGCTCGATCGCGAGAACCAGTAAGAGTAGAGACAAGCAATGCCTTTTCTTTGTGAATTTTGGCATATTTAGCCTCCAAATCAGAAATAGAAGAATGAAGATTCTTCTCAGACTCTGCGAAAAATAGAATACAAAATTTTATTAAGGAATTCAAAGAGATATGACAAAGGAAAGATAATTAAGGCAGTCAAACTATTCTCCCAATGATCCATTGCGTCATCAAATTTATCTCCAACTAAACCTTTAAGTCGAGAGTGAAGATTTTTCTCTTTAGAAACAAGGAAGGCATTTTCTTCGCAAGAGAAGAATAAGATTCTTCTAATTTGGAATATTGATCTTTAAGCTGGTTTGCCTTCACATTTAAAGCTCTTCTACCTTGAATGAGTGAATCTCTTTCAGTGATAGATGATTATGTTACTTCTTTAAGTTCATTTCTTAAAGAGCGAAGAGATTTTTCTTGGTCAGCACATACTTTTTGGAGAATATTAAGTTGTTGAGAAGATATCGCCATCTTGTTTAAATAAATTCGCTTCTCTTGAGACAAGGTTTTATTCTCATCTGATAAAGTTTCCATCCCTAAATTAGCTTTGGTTAAAGAATAAGAAAGACGAGATACTTCATTACTTAATGGATCTTGTTTTTCAACTAATTGGGTACTTTCATTGGTAAGGTTATTTATTTGATCAAGAGGATATGAATAGAGATTATCCAATTGATTATATTGATCCATTAAGACTTCTTTATCAACACGGGATTCTTCAACAGCAGATTCAAATTGATATCTCTCCATTACTCGTTTCTGATTTAATGCTTAACATGCGAAAGAGGGATTTAAAGGATAATTAAGCGGGGGACGGATAAAACCATCGAAAAAGCAAATTAAAGACATAGATGAGGAAATCATACCTCTTAACTCATCATTCTTCTTGCGAAGATTATCAAGATCCAGCAAAACATTCTGAAGTTTCTGATTTTCAAGACGAAGAGCATTACATTCTTTTTCTAAAGTTGTCTGCGAAGAAGCTTTGTCAGAACCCAAATGCTTTCTCAGAATTTCGCAAACATTAGACTTGATGGGATCAGTGGAAGACTTCTTTCCCTCATCTAGAACCTCAGATAAAACCTTGAAAGAAATATTTATCCCTTCCACGCTCTCTTTCGATAAAGGAGGAGACTTAGGAAGAAAACTGGTAGAGACAGAAGGTTGAGAAACATTCTCAATGGGAAGAGAAGAGGCTTCATTCGCAGAAGGAACTACAAGGGGAGTTTCAGTCATAGGAAGATCAACTGGAGAAATGAAATCAGAGGCAGCATTCTCAAAAGTTGGAGATAAAGGTTTATCTTGCGAATATATCCCAGGAGATTTGGAAGAAATGAAGGCAAAGGCAGCGTCTTCATGAATTGGAGATAAAGGTTTATCTTGCGAAGATGTCGCAGGAGATTTGGAAGAAATGAGTAGATGGAAGGGAACAATAGTTGGAATAGCCTTGAAGTGGAGAGATTTCTTGTGAGGTCTATGGAGATCCTTATCACCCTGCGAATTACAATCTAGATAAGAAACAGAGGGAACAATATTGTTATTAGAAAAAGATAGTGTTTCTTACTACCTTCTCATTCGTAGACTTCCTTTTATGAACGACAACTTTATGCTGTGATTTGGGATTGTTAGGATTCTGAACTGAAAATTTGGTATTGGAGCCGCTTTTGCTGAAATAACAAGAGTATGGGAACCACATAAACAACATCACATAAGGCAATAAACAAGATCAATTTCAAATATATCAATTTCAGCAAAATTTATAAGGAAGAAAAAAGAAGACTAACCTTGATGAATCCATGAAAGATGATAGCAGGGAAATTATCTTGAAGAAGATCACGAACTATGAAGATCTAATTTGAAGATGAAGAAGAATTTAAAAAGATTGAAGAAGAAAGAAGAACGATGAAGTTGCAGAGAGAATAAAAATAAAGAAGAAGAGGATGAAAAGAAATATATATAGAGGGAATTTTTCCTCGAGAAAATAAACGTGGTAAATACGGAAAGATTTAAACGGTTAAAAAGTAACGGTTACAAAAGACGTGTCGAGAAATAAATGGAAGAAAGAATATGTGTGATAAATGAAGAATATGAGAAAATAAGCGGTTGCGGCATTTCTCACATCATTCTCTACTTTGCATAGAAGATATGAGAAGAGGCAAGATGTAGGATCAGAATCTCGCCACAGTTATGTCTCAGCGAAGTTAATAATGGTACTGCACAAAAGCGTCGCAGAACAATTTCAGAAACGACATCAGCAAGGATCATGAGAAAGGTGTGATAGTCTTGCGAAAATTAGAAAGCTTGCGAAGTCAACATTTGTAAGGTTTCGAGAATGTCGCAAACCATATCCGAAAATAAAGGATAGATTAGTTGTCATCCATTATGTATTTCCCTTATAAATAGTCATTCGAGTTGTAAAGGAGAGAGAGATCTTTTTTTGAGTGAGAGATAAGTAAATAGGAGAGAGAAAGTTGAGAGCAGAAATCATTCTAGGTTTCTTTATTTTCCTTGTAAGAATATTCAGAAGTTAATCAATAAAATTAAGATTGTAAACCTAAAAATAGGCTGATCAACGACAAAATCATACGAGGGGTGTATTATAGGATTTCCTGCAACTACAATGAACTAGTTAGAGAGTTGTTCAATTGCTATGAGATCTTATGTAACTACACAAGACACAATTGAAACAAAGATGATTCGATTCGATTGAATCGGCTCATGAACTTTATAGCCACGGTTTGCATAAAGCATTCCTTAGTAATTTAAGTTTCATGTTCAGAGAACCTCTTTAGATCATAACCTCTTAAGCTCACAAACAAGTTCGTGGACTTAAGACAATCGGTGGAGTTTTCCAAACTCGGCAGAAAATCTCGGCAAAGAGACTTTCGCCAGTTCGCGGACTTACACGCAAACGAGTTTTTGGAAAATCTCAGCAGAAATTCTCGGTATAAGAACTTCCGTCAGTTCGCGGACTGAGTTCGCGGACTGGGTTTGCGGAATTGGCAAAGCCAATTCCTCCGGGTTTCTCTCAATCAACAAAGTTCGAAAACTTCGGATTAAGCAATACATGGTTATGTAATCTAAACTCTCATTCCAATCATTGATACATTCTCAGAGTACGTTATATAGACGTTATTCACAGACCGTTTTGCGTCAGAGCAATTATCTAAGAAATTGAAACTTTTCATGACTTTCGTCACCAGGTGAAGATAAACTTGATCAAAGCAAAACGCTTTACCAACACATGATTTCGAGATATAGATAGGCGAGATATACTCGGCTCGAAATATCAAATGTGTATGATCCATTCTATCTAGCATGCGACTTTTGTCTCATAAGAAGTAGGAGATAGAAGAGATAGACTTTTGAGTGATAGATAAGTTCAAGTCTCCACATACCTTTTTGTTGATGAAGTTCCACGGTTCCTTGAGTAGATCTTCGTCGTTGTATGATGAATCACCATGAATTCCTTGAGCTCAACTACACTTTTCTATCCTAGTCCGAGACTTAGCTATGTAGGCTAGAAATCAAGACTCATAGTTTTGATCACTAACATTGACAAACATGCTTGAGATAGCAACGCATGCGAGGTCGACCGAGCTATGCTCTAACGATCTCCCCCTTTTGTCAATTTTAATGACAAAACTATTAATATGGAATACAAAAAAGATAAACTTTAGTGGCTCCTATTCCATAGTCTAATATTCAACGTTCCCTGAAATCTTCGTCCTTCCAAGTACTCCAATGATCCCAAAGGTTGTAAGTTTAGCATCACCGTTGTTGAAGATCCGTAGCTATAACAATTAGAGAAATCGAGATTCTCGATCATTATTATACAGTGTCATAGTATTATTATGTAACATAAAAGGCCAATTGTATCAGACTTTAACAATAATACTATGGTGATATGTATCACTCCCCCTTAGTCAATACTCCATCTCGATCATGGAAACCACTCCCCCTTACACAATGATCGAAAAACCATATGTATTTGTAGTGTGAACTACAATATTTCCCCCCCCCCCCCCCTCCCTTTTTGTCAATAAAATTGGCAAAGGTACAAGAACAGGATCATAATGAAATTTCCACAAGAGATATTTCATAGACTAAAAGAAAAATACATACCAACATAATTTAGATGCAATCATAAAGCCGAAGCTAAATGCATTCATCAAGGAGTTTTAAGATACAAGATAATCCCTATAAAATTCCACAACCGCACACCCCACAAGATATTACCATTAAGCACAAGTTCAAAAGAACTCTCCCCCATTTGATGTCATTCCCGAAAGAACAACAAGAGCGGCCTTAATTTCGAAAGAAAAGAAGGATTTTTAAATTGGACACCAAAAACCATACAAATGATTTTCTATATCCAAAATTCAACCAAATTAATCATAAGAAAACCCATGATTAATTTAATTGGAATACGCAACTAAATCAAACCACAAAAGTGATCAATTTAATTGAAGGTGCTCAACATAAGTAAACTTACGGAGCTACGACTAAGATAATCATACAGAAACGACTAACTTAATCGTTCACATACTCAACATAAGGACAAACCTTACGGAATATACGACTACATCAACCAATAGAACATGATTTGTATAGTTGTTCTTATACTCAATACAAGAACTTGTGGAATATATGAAAACTCAACTAGACTAATTACAAGAAAACTTATAATTAATCTAATTGGAATACAAACAACCAAACTAATCACAAAAGTAATCAATTTAATTGTCAAAGGATTTGCTCGACAAAAGAAGACTTTCGGAGAAAATAACTAAATAACCAAGCAAGATGATTAATTTAGTTCATAATGCTCAACATATAGCATCTTATGGAACAACCAGCAAAGCCAATAAGAAAAATCGACTTAGTTGTATCGTTCTCAACATAAGACACACAATGGAGCCTTCACGGTAAAACGTAACAAAATGGATCCATAAAGATCAATACCGTGGATAACATACAAGAATCTATTCTATTTTCCATCATAACGACATAATAGACTTTATTCTTGTCAAACAAAAGATTTTATCCTATTTTTCATCAAATGAATGACTGCATAGGCATAACTTTTGTAATTGTCAAAAGTCCATTCGTCCTTTCATCAATACGAATATCAATTTATGAACGACTTTACTTTTGACACAATATGGGACCTTCAAGTTCACGGACGCAAACAATACATATCCCATAAAAATATTGCAATACTTCAAAACAAATTAATATTGCAATAATATCATCCTCCAAATATTTTTAGAATTTAAAAACCAATAAACATAAAAAATAACATAAGAAGATGAAAACAAAAATAGCTATGTGTAGTCACAATCTTCGTTATTCAAGCTCTAGTTATTCGTCCAACTAAAAAGAAGACATACTAGGTATCTGAAAATATCCTCAGTTTTCCTTAATAATTTCATACCTCTGAAATGGTCCATCAAAGTATGAGTCACTGATATCCTTGATCATGTTGACTGTAGACACACCATGTTCATAAGTCAGAACATTAACTTTCCGATCAATAGTGCGAGCATAATGACGAGCCTTTGCACAATAAAGGATAACTTTCTTCTGATTTCTGATCAAGATATTCTGAGTACCAAGGATTTTCGCCTGTCCATCAATAAGTTGGTTTATCTTCAATTGAAGGTTAGCCAATTCATTCTTAACTTCATTTTAAACACGAATCAGATCCTTGACAGATTCTCCAATCCAAGAGTTATACTCTTTTCTTTCAAGCATCTTCTTCTTCAGTATAGACTCTTGACCAGAATCACATCCTTTGAGATCATCCTCAACCATAGGGTTAACTTCTTCTTTGGGAACAGTTTTCATAGAGCTCCTTTCTGAAGAAAAATGAAACACGTATAAGAGTTATATATGTTTGTGAATGCCCTGGATAGAAACACTAGAGTTCCTTGAGGAGATGCGGACGTCCGTGGGCCTACCAAAAGACAAATGGACCTAAGAGGAAATATTGCACACTATGCAGCTTTCAAAGATTCTCCATCCCAAAAGGTCATAGTGACAAAAGAAAAGGAAACTAGAGCATTACATCAAAAGATATACAAGCTAGAGAAATATAGCACAATACTTGAGCATCTCTCAAATCCTTATCCTTGTATCTCTCAAGTTAGACACAAGAATAGAACATTATGTTGTTAGGTACCAGAGAGAGACATAGTCTCACCATAGGTTCTGAGAGAGTAGCTGTAATTTCCTCCAGGATATCTTATCTCAGCATTTCTTGTCCTTTCACTGCAACTTCCAGGGAAAAGGGTGCGTCTCGCAGTCCTTCTAGGAATCACTGGTGAGAAACCTTTCTGATAACAAAGTCTAGGACCTCTAGAAATAGGTTCTAGGGGATTTTCCGAAATTGGTCTCCACACACTAGACTTAGATTTACCAGATTTGTTCTTATAAGCACATGACATGCTTTCATTGGTAGCCCGAGAGTTTACAAATGTCCTGTAATGATTTCTAGGAGAGAGATCATTTTTATAAGATGCCTGGTTTCCTGTGAAAGGGACCTTCACTGTAGCAGTCGTCCAACTATTTACTCCATTGACAGTAGAAAGAAGCAATTTGTGAAGTTCAGAAACACGTTTCTTTCTGGCAAAACAATGGATAGCATAGTGATTTCCTTTTCCACGGAAGGTACAGATTCATGGAGGAGAAGCAATAACTGGCACTTGTTTAAACTTCATAGTCACTGGAGAAGATTGTAAGTTATGAAAACTTTTCTTGACACAATCTTCATCTGGAGAAAATTTCATTCTGTACAGTAACTCATGAGAATTAGTTTGTGCAGAAGAATTTTTCTTTAAAATAGAGTTTTCCTTTTCCATGGAATTTCACTGTCCATGGGCTATGACAAGTGATGCTTTAAGTTTGTTTTTCTCAACACGAAGTCTGTCAAGATCAGATGAATGCGTCTTGATCAAACATTTTTCTCTAATTGATCCTTCTTTAACCAGCTTTTCAAGATCACAAATATTTTCACGCTGGATATCGTTTTCTTGAAGAAGTTTCTCAATTTCCTTAGAGAATGACCCCATAATGTCATAGAGTACCTGTTCACGATCAATAGACTTTTCAAATTCATCAATGAGATGTACATGATCCTTGAGATCAACAAACTCTATAGAATTTTTTGAAATTCTGGTGAGCTCCTTTTCATCCTTTGCTATTATGTTCAATGTCTCATTGGAGGAAGAATGACCAACACAGGATGGAACAATCTTCTTACCTCGGGATTCGGAAGAATCATCTAAGGAGTGACCCTTTGAGGTATTTCCGAGACACTTGACAAAGTTGAAAGCTTTAGGAGGCATTTTTGTTATACGTATGAGATTCTATCCACATACTCAGATTGCCACAAACACAGACTTATAAGGTCTTTAACGTGTTTGCCTGCTCTGATACCAATTGAAAAAGCGGGGGTCTAACAACACCACCCAATATTTCGCTTAGCAATCTGTATGGACTAACTCCGAAATACTTTGCTAGAGAATCAACTAGACAGTCAGACTCAATCTAGATAAAAGTATCTCAAGGAGTTAATATCTCTCTCTTGATTTGATTTTTACTCAAGCTAAAATCAATAGCTAGTCTTTATCAAATACAAGGAATAACTTGGACGGTACTACAGACCAATGTCCAAGGATGAATCAATATCAATCAACAACCAAAGGTTGAATTTCCAATTGATGATCACGAACGCACAACCTGTATTATTTCAATTATATAAAATATAATACGGAAAAGAAATAACACAGACACCAGAAGTTTTGTTAACGAGGAAACCGCAAATGCAGAAAAACCCCGGGACCTAGTCCAGATTGAATACATAATATATTAAGTCGCTACAGACACTAGCCTACTCCAAGCTAACTTCGGACTGGACTATAGTTGAACCCGTATCAGTTTCCCACCGATCCAAGGTATAGTTGTACTACTACGCCTCTGATCCCAGCAGGGTACTGTGCACTTGATTCCCTTAGCTGATCTCACCCACAACCAAGAGTTGCTGCAACCCAAAATCACATACTAGATAATAAACAAATCTGTCTCATACAGAAAAGTCTATCAAAGGATAAATCTATCTCCCACAGATAAACCCTAGGTTTTATTCCATCTTAAGATATGAAATCAAGGTGAACGGGAACCAATTGATAATCCGGTCTTATATTCCCGAAGAAAATCCTAGATTAATCAATCACCTCTCTACAATCCTTCCTGACTACACAGGCGGTTTGTCAAGGAATCACAAACAGTGAGACGAAGATGTTTGTGACTTCTTTATCTTTCCTATCGGAGAACTCTCACGATCTCAAGCCAATCAAATATTGTACTCGTACGATAGAAGATGCAAGATCAGATCACACAACTACGATAAAAGTAGTATCGGTCTGGCTTCACAATCCCAATGAAGACTTCAAGTCGTTAACCTGGTTTTAGTGAAGAAAACCAAAGGGTAAAGAAGAATCGACTCTAGCGAGCGCACTAGTATCACAAAGACGTGTGGGGATTAGTTTTGCACAATGCTAGATGTCTCCTTTATGTAGTCTTCAAATTAGGGTTTTTCCTTAGTTACAAAGTAATCCATATTCAACGTTAGATGAAAACCAAATTTAGATTCAAGCTAATATTTCTCAACCGTTAGATTGAAAACTTAGCTTGTCACACACACTTGGGTAGACGTTTACTGGGTTTGTGAAAATCATGCCCAAACGTGTACGTGTATGTTGGTTCAACATAGTAACCCAAAAGGTTAACCATATGAGCATTTCATATTAACCTTGTTCTTCTTCACCATAACTAGTTCAATTGACTCAAATGAACTAGTTAGAGAGTTGTTCAATTGCTATGAGATCTTATGTAACTACACAAGACACAATTGAAACAAATATGATTCGATTCGATTGAATCGGCTCATGAACTTTATAGCCACGGTTTGCATAAAGAATTCCTTAGTAATTTAAGTTTCATGTTCAGAACACATCTTTAGATCATAACCTCTTAAGCTCACAAACAAGTTCGCGGACTTAAGACAACCTGTGGAGTTTTCCAAACTCTGTAGAAAATCTCGGCAAAGAGATTTTCGTCATTTCGCGGACTTACACGCAAACGATTTTTGGAAAATCCCAGCAGAAATTCTCGGTACAAGAACTTCCGTCAGTTCGCGGACTGAGTTCGCGAATTGGATTTGCGTACTTGGAAAAGCCAATTCCTACGGTTTCTCTCAATCAACAAAGTTCGAAAACTTCGGATAAAGGAATACATGGTTATGTAATCTAAACTCTCATTCCAATCATTGACACATTCTCAGAGGACGTTATATAGCCGTTATTCACAGACCGTTTCGCGTCACAGCAATTATCAAAGTAATTGAAACTTTTCATGACTTTCGTCACTAGGTGAAGATAAACTTGATCAAAGCGAAACGCTTTACCAACACATGATTTCGAGATATAGATAGGCGAGATATACTCGTCTCGAAATATCAAATGTGTATGATCCAGTCTATATAGCATACGACTTTTGTCTCATAAGAAGTAGGAGATAGAAGAGATAGACTTTTGACTGATAGATAAGTTCAAGTCTCCACATACCTTTTTGTTGATGAAGTTCCACGGTTCCTTGAGTAGATCTTCGTCGTTGTATGATGAATCACCATGAAGTCCTTGAGCTAAACTACACTTTTCTATCCTAGTCCGAGACTTAGCTATGTAGGCTAGAAATCAAAACTCATAGTTTTGGTCAGTAACATTGACAAACATGCTTGAGATAGAAACGCATGCGAGGTCGACCGATCTATGCTCTAACAGTTATATATTATTATATAAAAGAACAGTACTTTGCTTTTCATAAGTGCAGGTGTAACAAGAGGATAATTTACATTAAAGAAGCATCAAATGCTTAGGAATTCACATCGAAGAAAAAGTCTCAGAGACTAGGAAATATCCGATATACAAAGAAATGACAAAGAATTTACAAGTGCGAAAAGAGAGAAAAGATCTTCAGAAAGAATAGTTATTTCCCACCCATGTCATCTTCATTATCATCCTCAGCCTCAGAACCACTGCCCTCCTCATCAGTCTCTTCATATTCATCATATTCTCCCTCACTATCAGAGATATCAGAACCTTCTTCATTAGGAGAAATTTCAGTGAAATTATAATTTTAAAGAGGAATGTTATTATCGACGTAGACTTTCTTAACAACCGTGTCACGAACGCGAACGACATCCTTGCTCAAGTTGGAAACAGTGACAGTCAGATTTTTCTTGAGTATGTGGTATTTAGAGTCACGAGCGGAACATCTCGCCTCTAGATTCTCAATTTTCTCAAGATACTACTTCTCATCATCTGCGAAATAAAATCAGAAGGTTAAAGTCACATAAGAATGTCATTCAGGAAATAACAAATGAATAAGAATGATAAACAACCTTCTTTTTTAGAAATTATATTCTTAACCAATGCGGCATGATCAGCCTCTAAGCTAGCATTTATGGCTAAATCTTTCCTAGCATTATCAATAACCCTAGCATCCCAATCAAACTCAACCTCATTTTCTATAAGAAGTCGAGAGCGAATCATATTATCTTGCTCTATCAGCGTATTCTTTTCGCTTATAGCCCGATCTCTTTCCACTTGAACTTGGAGATTAACATCATGAAACTCCTTTAAAGCCTTCGCGCCGTTGAGAGCGATGTTATCCTTCTCAATTACAAGATCTTTATTTTTCGCTTCCAAAACTTTAATCAATCCTTTGGCTTCATGATAACGACGCCTAAAGCTACCGTAAGTGGATAACATGCTCCTATGTTCAGCTTTAAGCATTTCATATTTAGACTTCAATTCCACTGGGTTAAGAGCTTCTAAGTCAACATCAATAATGTTATTCAAAGAAGAATTAAGATATTCTAGAAGGATCTCATCATCAACGGGATAGTGAATGGCCTCGTCAGTTAAGTTGTAAATTTCCGCAAGAACGGACAATTAAAAGAAGAACGAAGAATAAAGAAGGAGTAAGAGGTACATACCAACTAATTGTTCATTTCTATTGCGTAGTTCTTCCACGTGGCTGGAGCTAGAAGAATAATCACCCTTGAGATTAATATTTTCTGCTTCCAGAGTGCGAATCTTCCTTTGAAGATCAGAAGTGACAGCACGAGACATACGGGCGTACTGCATTAATAAAAGGAAAGCGAAAGAATCAATAAAATATGTAGACTCATATTATATTAGTAGCGAAGAATGACGCACAGGAAGAAAACTAACCAAAGATCCAAATGCAAATTGAAAATTTGGATTCAATGCAGAGGCAACTCCCGAAGAGATTCGTGACTCAAAGAAGGGGTGTCACATATCTTAACCACCGCCTCACAAGCACGACCCAGTGAGGTATTACCAACGCCACATAATGTGTCGGAGAAGACACTTGACAATTGTCCCACAGAGGACTCAGACTCGGGGTTATCAGGGAAAAGGAGAGTATCATCTTCATAATAAGAAGGGGAGGGAGAAGGAACCTTTCGCTTATTGTAAGGATTCTTGGAAGAAGATTTAGAAGTGGTATTCTTGGAGCTAATTTTATTCTTACCCTTAGCGCCTCCAGCTACCACTGACGCGAATAATGACATATAAGAAACAGAGGCAACAATATTGTTAAAATTAAACAAAGAGTATTTCTTACTTCATTATCGTGCGAAGGTGACGCATGAGGCAAATTTTTATTAGCCTTCTTTGTCTGCTTGGCAATCTGAAACCAAAAGAAGTAATAAGAGAAATAAAAGACAAAAGGAAGGAGGTAAATAGATAAACAAAGTCAAAGGTAACATACCACATCAGCTTCCTCGGGCCATTTAAACTCCAAGGATTGTAAGCGCGAAAATTCGAAGGTAGGGGAAGAGTTGAACCATCTTCGCTTCTGCCAGTTATGTAGGGACCCGCCAAAACAATAGGATACTCCACCCAAAGAGTATCTTTTGATTTACGCGCGGAATTATTAGTAGAATCATGAAAATCGACATCACACATGATTCTTTCGTCTTCCGCGATATCGTCCTTTCTTGTCAAGCGAAGGCCCCATCAAAATGATTCATTCTTCATAATGGCAACGTCATAGTGTTTGAAGAAATTCTCAGCTGTGTAATCTGTAGGGTTGATCTCCTTATGGGCATATTCTGGCTTTCTTACTTCTACTGGATAAATAGATTCTAATCATGTCGCACGACGAGCGTATTCCATAACTATCCTGATACAATCACCACTCAACTGGAATATGCCGCGCGGAAATCTCGCATTGGATAGAGTCTCATAGAACAAAGGAGTTTTAGGATTATAGAGGGGAACAGGAAAACCAGCAAGAAATTGTCCCAGTGAAATAATGATCTTCCGATCGTTCCACTGATCAAGCGAAAGCCATTCAGGATCAAGCATAGAAGAAGGTTCTGATCCAGGAGGGGTGGATAATGAGAAGCCTCTCTGACCAAATTCGGCCTTTAATGTTTTGAATTCTCTATCATTCTTCCAACCAGCTTTAAGATGCATTTTCAGTATGGGAATGCAAGATAATGAAAGATTACTCAAAATGATCAAATCAATCAAGATCAGGATGATCAAGATGCTGATAATGAGAAAAATAGTATGAGAACGTAGAAGGTAAAGGAAAAAGAATGATAAGAATGATGAAAAAAGAAAGCGAAGTAAAAGGTAATAATCAGATCAAAGCTTCAATGAAAATAGAAGAAACTCAGCAGAAAAAGATAAAGGTTGCAGAGGAAGAAAAGAGAGTAAAAAGAAGAAAGAAGAAAACGTTTGACAGTAAATAAGAGATTTACTCCCGATTCCCAAGAGATCCTTTCTCATTAATGCGTCGATTAAGAATGGACGGACATGAAGAGGCGGTTATTAGAGACGTTTCAGATAGTAAGTGGCTGAAAAGACACGCGTAAGTTGTCATGCCAAAATCACAGGAATGTGTCGGCAGATAAGAATACGAAAAGATGAACAGCTGCGGTAAAACAACGAGTAGAGTTCCTCATACCGCTCATTATACCAAAGAACGATATGAGAAGAGGCAAAATGTGGGTACAAAATACCGCACACCTATCAGATATGCAAAATTTGACTGAGCGAAGACAACCGCATTCCACATATCCAGAATGACGCACCAGATGACGTCACTCTAACTCACGAAAAAAAATATGAAGATCTATGCGGCGGTAAAGAGACCATGCGGCGATGGTAAAGTTTACGCGACATTGACACACGTCAGATCCGAAATTAGGGGCTTAAACTCCTATATAAGGAGCCGAGCGACCTTGTGTAGAGAGATCTTTTTGAGAGTTTAGACAAGATATTTAGGAGAGAGAAAGATTATTTGCTTCCCAAGTTAGGGTTTTCTCACAATTTTGTATCCGATTTAAAGATTTTAATGAAAATTTTTATGATTCTTATGATGATTACTTAGAGTGTTCTATAAATTTTACTAAGAGTGTGGTTGTAGGATTTCCTGCAACTACATTCATATTGAAACAAAAGAATATTATAAGCCTTACTTAGTTCATGAGCCTTAAAAAATTCCTCCCAACCATCTGTAAACTTGAAGTCATTTAGCTTCACTTTCCATGATTTATTCTGTGGAGTACTCTTTAAAATTGATACCCCTTCACTATCTTCTCTATCAACTAAGTATTCTGTCTGAAATGCTTTTGGTATTGCATGCCTAGAACGAAAAAAAGAACAAAACAAAAGTACTTGAATATTAAAACATATATGCATTATGTAAATGAAAGATAAACAACTAAATGTAGACGAAGAGAGACTCACAACATGTGCTGATAAAGAACCAGGAAGGAATGGTTGATAGAAATGTGGTTTAGAGTTTGAGAAAACCATTCTCTCCATATCCAACGTTCAAACTTTAGATGTAAACTGATTCTCTTAACAGGGTTGGGAGAGAAGAAGAGCTTTATCACATGGCGATCACTTACTAGATAGACAGTTGTATATCAAATAAATTGAGAGGAAAGTACATAGTAGTTTGCATATTAATGGAAAGAAAGCTACAAATTTTATGGCTCCAGGGACAAGGAATCTAGCTTAAAAGTGCACAAACCAGCACATGCATGAATGCATCACATCAGATTTTATTTCCTTTTGTCTTATTCAATATAAGAGGCTATGTTGTAAAAGGAGCTGGGCGAGGCGAGGCACCAAGCCCATCGCCTGGCCTAAAAAGAAAAGAAAAAAATTTGGTCATGTCGCCTCGCCTTGGCACCTTTTTTTGCTTCCCTTTTACAAGATAGCTAAGAGGTGCAGTTCTGAATAGAAAAACCTAAAGAAAGAGTAGGAACAAATATCATTTTAAGCTATCTTTTTTTATTTTGGATTCATTGCATGCCTTTACTCCCATTCCAACTTTGCTTGTACATATGACTTCATACACCTCAGTACCCTTTTACCTTGGTACCAAATGACCAAGAACCAGTACTCAGTTTTCCATACTTGGACCAAATGCATCAACTACCAGATCAAAGGAGACATGCATATTCCCATGAAGAGGCAGTGAACTATATATGGCCATGAGAAAGAAGATATCCAAATCTCTAAAAAAACACATAGAGCATGAAACGATCATACACAAGTGAAAAACTTACTTTTCTTGTTGTCATTGAACTGATTGATTATTGGTAGGCTTCTTTTCTTGGAGATATTTTATCTCCGTTTCGACATAATCTAAGGGTTGTGGTGGTGGTGAATCTGTCAGGGAATTCTAGCGGAACTAGTGCACAAAATTATTTTAATTTTAACAAACCGCGTAATAAACAACATAATGGAATATTATAATGGGCACTAAGTAATCCAAGAACAAGCAACAATAACAAACGAGAAAAGACAAATCAAACTCAGAAGACACAAGATTTAAAGAGGTTCAACAATAAATACAACATGTATATATTGTCTATGTCCACTTTGAGCCCCACCAACTCAAATCCACTATCGAGAAACGATTACAACATATAACTCGTACGAATCCCAACAAACCATTGGGTAAACCTTAACAATTACCTGAGACGAACACCTTGTCTCTTGTTCCACTCCAATTTGCACTCACCATGAAACCTGGACTTTTACCCCAAAAGCTATGAAAAGAATTATCCCTCTATCCCTTTACGGTTGCAATTCACTCATTTTAATCGTTCCATATTTTAGGTTACCAAACTTAGCCTAACAATCTTAGCCAGTTAAGATACCCATTCCTATAAAACGACTAACCTAAAGTAATAAAATAAAGGCCCAAATAAGTTCGCAAATTCATATACACAGGGTTTGCAAACCCCTCCTGGTTCATGAATTCAGGTCGGTAAGTTCTTCAAACTGGGTTTGCGGACGTCTACAGTTCGTGAACATATATGATTCATCAATATTATTAATAACAATCTTCCATTTTGAAAACTTATTGATTATCTTCAATTCTTCTTTGATTTGATCTTCAACTTTGGATTGACGGTGCTAAACAACTTCATTGTCATTGCGGCTTCCCTCCGAGATCCTTATTCTAAGAGACCAAGTAAAGCTTTTCAGAGCTTTAGCTTGTCTGATATAATTCCCTTAGTAAACATATATGTCAAATCCCTGGGGATGAACCATCTCTTCGATAACATAGTGGTACGTTTGAGTTACCTCTCAAATACTTGAAAATCCACTTCACCGCTTCCCACTGTTTCTTAACTGGGTTGCTAGTATATCTACTTACTACTCCCACCGTGTGCAACATCTGGTACCCTATATACCATGGCATACATTAGATTCTCAATGGCCAAAAAATATGGTACATTTTCCATGTACCCTTTTTCTTCAACTGTCTTTACGCATTGCACACTTGGAATACGAATTCAGCCTATATAACTAAGCATACATTTTTCCTTAGATTTGTCCTTGTAATTATCATACCAAGAATTAGTCTTGCTTCTCCGATCTTTCATAGCAAACCCAAATAAAATAATAGTATGATGTAGTGAGAAATATACCTATTATTAAATTCACAACAATGATCAGCATTACACCATGAGAAACCAATTTTATACATGAAGTTATCAAACTTTTTGTACCATTGTCTCCGGGCTTGTTTTAAACCATACAAACTTGTTTTAAGTTTGCATATCATCTCTTCCTTGCCTTTTACTATGTATTCTTCCGGCTGCTTCATGTAATTTTCTTCATCTAGGTCACCATGAAGAAAAGTTATCTTTACATATCACTCTTCAAGATAGAGATCTTTGGAAGCCACTGGGCTTATCACTACTCTAATATTAATCATGTTCACAACCGGAGAAAATATCCCGTTGTAGCCGACACCTGATTTCTACGCAAACCCTTTTACTACCCACCTACTTTAGATGTACACTGATTTAAGAGAAATTGAACAGCGTTGGGAGAGAAAGAAAGGTTTATCACATGGTAGTGACCACTTACTACCACAGAAGAGATTAATTAGTTGCATCAGTTGTATCAAATAAATGGAGAGGAAAGTACATAGATCTGCATATTAATGGGAAGAATCCTAGAGATGTTATGGTTCTAGGGACGAGGAATCGTACCTATCCAGTTGTATTAATTGCGATTTAAGTGCAAATTTTTGAACTGAAAAGTGTACGAACAAGCACATGCATGAATGCCTCAAATCAGATTTTATTTCCTTTTGTCTTCAATGTATACTAAGGTGCAGCTTTGAAAAGAAAAACCTAAAGGAAGAGCAGGAACAGTTATCATTCTAAGCTATTTTTTTTATTTTTGGATTCATTGCCTTTACTCCCATTCCACCTTTGCCCTTTTTTTAAATATTTTTTTATTCAATCAAAAAAATGAAAATAAATCCGCAAATGATTTTCGAGAATTGCCTGTCCCTGAAGAAAAACAGAATTTGCCGTGACATATTGTGTGGTCAGATAATGGCTATAGCACCCAAGAGTGAGAAAATGGTTTAGGCTGAGGAACTTTATTAAGGGAGGAGGGGGAAATTAATGCAAAAGGGTTAGGTTGAGCTAACCCCATTAATGAGACAGCCGTTTTTGCATTCACCAAAATGATTCGCAATCCACCCGAAGTTGCTGATAGGAATATATGCTAAAGCTAGAGAAAGAAGATTCAAACAAAATTCGGACTTATTATGGCTTTTGTATTAACAAGTAGATCAATATCATTTGGTCAGTGAACTTGTCAGTTTTTTGTAATAGATTCACTATCCAAAATAATTAGAAAGGTGAAAGTTTCTTAGCCATTATGAACTATTTAGACATTCAAAATTGGAATGTACAAGTCATGAACACAACGACTTCATCAGAAGAGTTTGTTAACTGTGTAAGTTTTAGGAGTTATCCTCTTTTATGGAAAAAAAATGATGAGATGAAATGATAAGAAATTTCAATAGAAGTACTACTAAATGTCTCCTTTCTACTTCTCATCGGTTCGCTATTGAGGCATGTTGGTAGCTGTAATTCTGGTTATGGACTAGTTGCCTCTGCTCAAGGGCATGTTTGGTGGAGCTAGTCTGCTAACGTTTGTTATGCAATATTGCCTGCTATCATCTAAAAAGAAAATGATTATTGGCAAATTTTGCAAATGAATTGTTATGCAATATTGCTGCTATTATCAAACCACACATCACACTGCAACTGCAGGTAAACCACATCTAGAACAGACATACCCAAAACAAGGTAATTAAAATTTAACACTTAAAGAGTCCGAAATCCTTCATCTCATACAGAGAAAGAAGAAGAAAACACAAATTGGTTGCTAGTTTCATCTCCTAATTAGATCTCTCTAATAATACTAACAGTGAACACCAGCTTATCTTCATTCTTTTGTTCAAATAGACAAATGTCTCCTTTCTTTAACCTCTTTTGTGACTGGAAATCCTTCCAACCAAGTCCAAAATGAACTCCATAGTCATCTCTGCGACGAGTTAGTCTAACAGGCCATTCTTTTCGTTCTTCATCTATAAGAAAAACAGTTTCTACATCATCTGGAATGTTTGATTTCGCAAACTTCGTTGGAATCGTCTGAAAGACAAAATTGAACAAATTATTAGAATACAAGTAACATGAACAAATATACGTGCATACAGTAATATCTAGTTACTCACCAAGAAAGATCTGCCGATGTTATAACTCTTCAGTGTAGCTATAAAATGTGGATACTTGGAAATGCTTGTTGCATCATCGTCACTAACTTCTTCAAGTTCATCATAATCATCAACATGACTTTCTTCACTATCTACTTCCACTTCACATGACATTTAAAAAAAAAAAAAACATGATTAGCAAGTTAAGTATTTCATCTCTTAACACAAAGAAAGAAGATGTTCAGATTACCCTGGCCAGGAGATGTTTGTTCCTTACCTTTGCCTTTGCTTTTGATTATTCCTTTGCCTTCGCTTTCTCCTTTGCTTTTACTAGTACCTACACTTTCAGCTCTATCCATTTCATTTTCATCTTCACCCTCAGACATCACTGGTGTCATTGAATAATCAACTTCACAGTAACTCAAGTCGAAAACTCAAACCCGGAAAATCAAATCATGACCTTCATATTGAAACGCAAGAAAATACTCAGTACTTAGTTCACGAGCTTTGCAAAATTCTGGCCAACCATCTGTAAACTTGAAGTTATTTAGCCTCACTTTCCATGATTTCAGAGGACTCTTCAAAGTTGCTACCCCTTCACTATCTTCTCTGTCAACCAAGTACTCTCTTTGAAATGCTTTTGGTATTTCCTACAGCACAAAAAAAAAAAAAAAGGCAGTGCTAGAACATTAAAACACATAAAATTATGAAAAGAAAGATAACAAAGTAAATCTAGATTGAAAAAGATACTCACAAGCTGATCTGCTGATGAAGAATCAGCATGGATTGGTTGAAAAAAATTTGGTTTAGAGCTTGAGCAGGCTAGGTTCCCCATTCTTTCCATCTCCAACATTCAAGCTTTAGTTGTTAAATGATGCTCTTAAGAGAAGCAGAACAAGGGAATTAAATTGAAAGGAGACTACATGAATTTAAGTGTACAGAACAGACCAGCACATGAATGCCTCAGGAAGATTTTATTTCCTTTTGTCTTATATTCAAATATATAAGGTGCAGTTTTAAATAGATAAAACAAAAGGGAAAATAGGGTCAGATATCATTTTAAGGTTTCTATTTATTTTTTGGATTCATTGCCTTTACTCCCATTCTACCAGTACAGATCAGATTATCAAACATTTTTTAATTAGTGATTTCATATCACCTGATCACCTCAGTACCCTTTCTAACATTGTGCCAAATGACCAAGAACCAGTACTCAAAAAATAACATAACCCACTAAAGAACAAAGTATAGAGATTAGAGAAACTTACAACATTATGAGATGAGGATCCAGGGAAAATAGGGTATAAGAAGTGAGGCTTAGTTGGTGTGAAAAAATGTTCAGACATTTTTAGCGAAGGCCAAGAATTGGTTGATGAACTTTATTATGGGAGGTGCGGAGTTACAAAGGATTAGTAGGTTGTGCTAACCCCGTTTATAGTACCCAGCCGTTTTGAATTCACTAAACAAAAATAAAATGACAAGACAAGACATATTCATACATTGCTAATAAATGTCTCTTTTCAACCTCTTCTCGGTTGGCTATATTTACAATCCTGTTAAAGGGGCGGGTAGTTTCATTGGAGTGTCGGTAAACCTAATAAGACAAAAAGGGTCATTAGGTGGTAATTCAAGTGCCCCTTATCAAAAAAAATATGAAAATGACCAATTAACCCTTATTATTAATAATCGAGATTACTGATGATAATCAAGATTAGTGTTGATAATCAAGATTAGTGTTGCTAATTAATTTTCACTTATAATAACTCTAAAATCAGATTTTTAGAGTTATAAAAAAAAATTTAGAGGAGAAGAAAAAGAAAACTTATGTGATATTTGTGAAACCCTAGATTTTGATTCGCTCAACCAAAATGAGTGATTCTAGTGGCAAATTTGAGATGGGTGAATCTCTATACGATAAAGAAAACAAATACTACGTACCTCTTGATGGAGATCCTGATATGGAGTATTTGTTAGATGGTAGAGATGTTTTAACCCATAGTGAAGGTCAATCTCAACCAATTGAAGAAATTACCCAAGAAAGTGAAGAACCCAGCACTGAAAATCACCAGGTATACTTCTAAACTAGTTCCCAATAGCTTTTTGTTGCTTAAAATTCTCTAAAGAACGTAAAAAAAATCAATTTTTTAAAAAATTCAGAAGAACTTACGGTTGGTAATTAGCTAGTCACCAACCGTAACTGTATGTTACGTTTCGTAAAGTATCCAATACCAACCGTAACTGGTTCAATTTTGGGAAAAACCCAATCGTATTACCAGTTATGGTTGGTAGAAAATTTTCGAGACGAACCGTAAGTCCAGTACGGTTGGATAGCCCTGTCAATGGATACCGATTTTCCGTTAGCCGATACCGATAATCCGTTAGCCGTTACCGCTACCGTCCGACATAGCGGTAAACGGATATCCGATACCGATAAGTTAACGGATAATTCCTTCTTAACGTAACGGTAGTGGGACCGTGCATTTCCGTTAGGTTTAGTTCCGTTATCCGCTAACGTGTGTATTGCACGTGTAAATTTTTTCACTTGTGTTGTGTTTGTGTATCGTCGAAAATGGAGATGGAGTCATGGAGATGTCTTTTTCTTTTCAAAAAACATGATTTTTTCTTTTGCTAGAAGCCTAGAACATCTGAATATTTGTATGTCTGTTTTTGTGTGTGTGGCATGGATTTAGAACCTGTTTTGTTGGATTTAGTAGCTGATATGTGTTTTTAGCCTATTTTTTGTTTGTACCGGATGGTAACGGATAAATATTTGTTATCCGGTAAATCCAACGTAACGACAACGTTTTTGATTTTCCTATTTCCGCCGGAACTTAACGGATAACGGATACCCGCTAATTTTTAATGGCAGCGGCAGCGGAAGAGACAATATCCGTTACGTTAACATCCATTCACCGCCCTACGGTTGGATATGTCCTTTAGTGGTTACCAACCGTAACTCATCATGTGCATGGCAGTATTTACTGCACTTTTTACGGTTGGTAATGTGTAAATCGAGACCAACCGTAACTTGGTTACGGTTTGTTATCTGTGTTTTTACCAACCGTATATTTCTCTGTCTGTTTTCATTTTCATTTCCCCCTATTTACAGTTTGTTACTGGAGGACCATTATCAACCGGAGTTAAGTTACGGTTTCTAATGATTGTAGTTACCAACCGTATCTCCGTTACGGTTGGTGTTTCCTGTGTTGTGTCCAACTGTAGCTTTATATATGTTTTCGTTTTGTTGCCTTTTTTAGACTAATGTGGGTATATTGTTGTCCAGATCGTGGATGTACCTCCCCTAATGGATGAACAACCTTTAGCAAATCAACTTCTCACCCAAGATTCTAACTCTCACTATTTAACCGAGGAGACATGGGAGGAAAAAGATGATGCAAAGCATTGGGCTAGAGAATGAGGCAAGTTGATTATGTGTATCATAGTTTGTAATGGTACCACTAGTGAAAGTGACTTTCAAATGGTTTGCGAGTGTGGTGGACAACATAGAAGTCATGCAAAAAAGGGTACCGTGCAAGTAGCAAAGGCAAAGAGGAAGCAAACTACGTTCACAAGGATATAAAGGTCAGTCCAAGACATGTTGTTGTCGAAACCTTCAAACACAGATTGTCCTTCAACTTCAAGGTCAGTAATTTGTTTCACATCGTCCGGTGTTATTGTCATCTCTCCAAATGGAAGATGAAACGTATCGGTTTCAAGACAATATCGTTCCCTGAAGGCAGAGACCACAACACTATCATACTCCGATTAAAGGTGAAGAATTCCAGACCCTAGTCCTGTACTAGCCACTAGATTGCGAACCAAAGCACATTCTTGATTTAATGGCCAATGTTTACCCCTTTGACGCTTGAGCAATTTAATGCATCTTGCGTGGTTCTAAGAAAACAAATATACAAAAATATAAGCATATTATGGTGAACTGAAATAAACAAACAAAATGTGTCAAAATAATGAATGTTTTAAGAAAAGTAACCAAAATACATACCCTTGTCTGACAGACTTTTGCGGACCAGGAACCGGTATAACCAAATAAGATTGAAGACTTATCTGGGGCCTCGCCCCAAGGTCTTTTATTCTTCTTCGGTGGCAACAACAAACATTTGCTTAGGAATATGCATCCCTTTCGGTGCGGGCTCCTTTCTCGGCTTCTTTTCTTTCTTTTGCCTTGGAGGTGCAGCTACAACTACCTCTTTTCCCTTGGTATTTTATACTTCTTCATCATTTTCTACCTCTTCATCATTTTCTTCCTCTTCCTTCTCTTCATCATTTTCTTCATCTTCCTTTTCTTCATCATTTTCTTCATCGGCCTCCTCTTCATCATTTTCTTCATCTTCCTCCTCTTCATCATTTTCTTACTCTTCCTCCCCTCCATCATCATCGGTTCCTTTAAATTCTTCTTCATCTTCATCATTATTAGTTTCTTCCTCCACAATTTCATTTTCGTTGCCTTCACGGTTAGTTTCGACTCCGACCTCTTCTTGATCATTATGTTCCACTCCTTCTAGCTCAACTCCAGATTCAGCCACAGGTTGTTCCCTCAACTTAATTTCAAACCTATTCTTCTTCTTCTTCTTCTCATTCTTGTGGATGCCTCTATTATCTACACCTAAATGCTTGTCACCGCGAAGGGTAGGCGTATGATCAATCGGGGTTAAGTCATTTCCTCTCTTTTTCTTCACCCTATCAAGATTCCTACACAAGCATTAAAATTGATTGATTTACTAACCGTAGAACAAATAATATAGAAAACAAAACACTCAAAAAAAATGGTGATTAGGTTTAATTACGGTTCGTAATAAGACATAAATTACAAACCGTAAATAGTTACGGTTCGTAAATAAGAAATTGAGATCAACCGTAACATAACCATGGTTGGTAATTCAGCTATAGTTACCAACCGTACTCACTACTTCAAAAAATCCTAACATACAGAAAGATTTACGGTTGGTAACTTTCATTAAGTTACAAACCGAAACTCAAGTACGGTTCGTAAGTGAGATGCAAATATGAACCGTACAAATATTTGAAACATACAGAAGAATGTATGGTTCGTAACTAATGTTTCGTTACCAACCGAACATTAACAAATTTCTCAAAAGAAATAAAGTACGGTTCGTATTTGGGTAGTTACCAACCGTAAGTTCTTCAAATTATGCAGGTACGGTTGGTATCTGGGTTATTTGCAACCTTAAATCACATGCAAAAATCATTTTCCAGTTTCAATTTCGATCCAAAACCCTAATTTTTCATACAAAACTAACTTAAATCAAACAATAGACTAAACTCTAACTGGGTTTTTCGAAACATACCTCAAATAAGTCATTGTGCTTGATTTTGACGGTTGAGGAGTTTCAAATTGATGTTCTTGACCTAATGGAGGATTTGGTTCATTAGAACGGTTACAATCTTCGTCAACCTTCTTCTTCGGCATCTCTAATATAGTTTCAAATCAGCGATTATCAATTTTTCAACTCGCCGATTAATCGAAGAGGACGATGAAAAATCAGTTTTAATGGTGGTAGAGAGGAGGAGAAGAGAAGATGAAGGAAAGTTGAAAAAAAAACTGTTTTGATTTTCAGTTTCAATTGGGTTAATAATGGGAAGGACAATTCAGTCTTTTCAACCACAAAAACAAGGGTAAATTAGTCCATTTGAGGTGAAAAGGGTAATCTAGTCAATTAACAACCCCCGTAGGACACCCCCGAACCAATAATAGGGATATTGCTATCATCCTTGCCGCCCCTCCAATGGAACCACCCGTCCCTTTAACAGGATTGTATATTTAAGCATGTGGAGGCATTTGGTAGCTGTAGTCGTGGTTATGAGCTAGCTGCCTCTGCTCCAGGGAAGGATTGATGGAGTGGGTCTGGTCAGGTTTGGCTAGCATCTAAATGAAACTATGGGCAAATTTTGCAAGTGATTTGTTATGTAATATTGCCTTCTATTATCGAACCATGCACATGAAATTGCAACTGCAGCTATGATGCATATGGGTACCATGGAAAACCACAAATAGAACAGACATACCAAAACAAGGTAATTAAAATTTAACACTTTGAGTCTGAATTCCGTGGTATCATAATGACTCAATTAGGACACTAATTTAAAAAAAACAAAAAAAAAAACAAATCAATAGCTAACAGTTTCATCTCTTAATTAACATTTTCCAATAATGCGAACTGTGAACTTCATTTCATCTCCATTTTCTTGTTCAAATAGACAAATCTCTCCTTCTTTTAACCCCTTTTCATACTGGAAATCGTACCAGCCAAATCCAAAGTTGACCCCATTCGTATCTTTGCGACGAGTTAGTTTGATTGGCCATTCTTTTCCTCCTCCATCCTTAAGAACTATAGTTTCTACATCATCAGGGATCCTTGATTCTGAATAAATCCTAGGAATCGGCTGAAAGACAGAATTGAGCAAATTATTAAAATACAAGTTATAACATAAACAACTACACAAAGTAGTAATAATCTAGTAACTCACCAAGAAAGATCTGCCACTGCTGTAACTCTTCAATGTAGTTATGAAATGTGGACACTTGGAAATGTTGGTTGCATCTTCCTTAGTTTCCTTAAGTTTATCATCACATTCTTCGCTATCTTCTTCAACTTCAGAAGACATTGAATAGCAAGTTAAGTATTACATCTCTTAGCACACACCAAAAAGAAGGCTACAAAATCGGTATTTAAAGTCTTGCCTTTACCTTTGCATTTGCATTTGCCTTTGCTTATATCTTCAGCTCTATCCATACCCTCCGCACCGGTTTCACAATGATGGATTTCATTTTTAACTATACCCTCAGATATCAATGATTCTGTTGAATACTCAACTTCACAGCAACTCAAGTCGAAAACCCAAACTTGGAAAATCAAATCATGACCTTCATATTCAAACACAAGAATATTACCCATACTTAGTTCATGAGCCTTTAGAAAATCCTCCCAACCATCTGTAAACTTGAAGTCATTTAGCTTCACTTTCCATGATTTCTTCAGTGGACTATTTAAAGTTGCTACCCCTTCACTATCTTCTCAATCAACTAAGTAATTTGTTTGAAATGCTTTTGGTATTCGCTACAACCAAAAAAACAAACAAAACAAAAGTACTAGAACATTAAAACATATGTATTATGTAAATGAAACTTAAACAACTAAATGTAGATGAAGAGACTCACAGCATGTGCTGATGAAAAACCAGGAAGGATTGCTTGAAAGAAGTGTGGTTTAGAGCTTGAGCAGACCATTCTTTCCATATCCAACACTCAAACTTGGATGTAAACTGATTTTCTTAAGAGAAACAGAACAGGTTGGGAGAGAAAGAGAGGTTTATCACATGGTGGTCACTTACTACTACAGATGAGATTAGATAGACAGTTGTGTCAAATAAATTGAGAGGAGAGTACATAGATTTTGCAGCATACTAATGTGAAGAAAGCTACAAATGTTATGGATCTAGGGACAAGGAATCCCATCTAGTTATAGTAATTGGGAAATTAAATGCAAATTTCTGGACTTGAATGAATGCCTTAGGCAGGGTTTATTTCCTTTTGTCTTATTCAATGCTAAGGTGATAGTTCTGAAAACAAATCAGCAAGTGATATTTTATTAGTGCGACTTCGTGTCACCTCAGTACCCTTTCACATTGGTACCATATGGCCAAGAACCAGTACTCAGTTTTCCATACTTGGACCAAATGCATCAAAAAGTAGAGCACAAGTCAAATGACATATATATCACAAATGATCGACCAATATCAAGAAGCACAAAAGGAACCGGTGACAAAAGAATAACAAGTCAAATGATATACTACAGCTGAGTTGGTTCCTTCCAATTAACTCAGACTGATTAATAACAGCTGAGTTACTGCTGTTCTCATACTATAAATCTCTAACGAAACACGGTCACCATGAAGTTATTATTGAGTCAAGAATAGGCAGGGCATGTTTTTCGTACTTAAATCTCTAACGAAACACGGTCACCATGAAACGATCATAAACAAGTGAAGAACTTACTCTTCTTGTTGTCATGGGACTGATTGATTTTTGGTAGGCTTGTTTTCTTGAGATATATTGTCTCGGTTTCGACATGATATAAGGGAGATGGTGGTGGTGCATCATCTTTCTCACAATTACTACTATCTAATACTAATAACATCAAAAACCATGTTACCTTGGTCTCTAAACACGACAAAATATTCATCACCTAGATTATTTTTTATTATAAAGAAATTTGTCCATCCATCTTCAAATGATGAACATCCTTTTAACTTTCACAACCCAAGATTTCCCGTTACTTCTAGGTGTTGCTTCATCTGATCCTATCCACTTCTCTTTAGCCAAGTACTTAACCAATGGGTATTAGTTGCACCAATAAATATAGCTAATCAAATAATTGAACATAACCCATTCAAGAACATAGAAATAGTACTTTATCAAGGTTGAGGAGCTGAGCTAACCCCATTAATGAGACCCCATCCGTTTTTGCATCCACTAAAGAGAAATGAAATGACAAGACATTTCAACATAATTCATGCATTAGTACTAATAAATGTCCCATTCCAACTTCTCATCAGTTGGCTATTAAGGCATTTGATATCTATAGTTTTTCTTTTTGATGGTTGATAGCTATAGTTGTTGTTATGGGCTAGCTGCCTCTGCTAAGGTTATGGTTGGTGGGGTAGGTCTGCTAAGGTTGGTGCATATTAAAGTCTGCTAAGGTTCTCTACAAGTGATTTGTTATGCAATATTGCCTGATATTATCAAACCACATGGCACTGCAACTGCAGGTCTGACGCATATGGCAAACCACATGTAGAACAGACATACGAAAACAAGATAATTAAAATTTAACATTTGAGTCTGAATTCCATAAACTAATTAAAAACAGAAAAACACACGCATCGCAATAGCTAGTTTCATCTCTTAACCACTACACCAATTACTTTCTAATTCTAATAATGCTAACTGTGAACTCCAATTGATCTTCATTCTCTTGTTCAAACAGACAAATGTCTCCCTTTTTTAACCGCTTTTTTGACTGGAAGTCATACCAACCAAATCCAAAATGGACTCCATAGCCATCACTGCGACGAGTTAGTTTAATTGGCCATTCTTTTCCTTCTTCATCTATAAGAACTATATCTCCTACATCATCAGGAATGTTTGATTGCGCAAACTTCGTCGGGATCGTCTGAAAGACAAAATCGAACTAATTATTAGAATACAAGTAACATGAACAAATATACATACATATACTACTACTAGTATCTAGTAATTAACTCACCAAGAAAGATCTGCCAATGTTGTAACTCTTCAGTGTAGCTACGAAATGTGGATACTTAGAAACGCTGACTGCATCATCCTCATTCACTTCCTGCATTTCATCATCCTCATCATCAAGAGTTTCTTCACTATCTTCTTCAACTTCACAAGACATTGAAAAATAACATGATTAGCAAGTTAAGTATTGCATCTATTAACACAAACAAAATCAGTGTTTAGATTACCCTCAGAATCATCAGAAGATGTTTGCTCCTTCCTTCCTTGGATTTGGCCTTCGCTTTCACCTTTGCCTTTACTAGTACCTATACTTTCAGCTCTATACATTCCCTCAGAATCATCAGGAGATGTTTGCTCCTTCCTTCCTTGGATTTGGCCTTCGCTTTCTCCTTTGCCTTTACTAGTACCTATACTTTCAGCTCTATCCATTCCCTCAGTACCCGTTTCACCACAGTGCATTTCATTTTCATCTTCACCCTCAGACATCAATGGTGTTATTGAATACTCAACTTCACAGTAACTCAAGTCGAAAACCCAAACTCGGAAAATCAAATCATGACCTTCATACTGAAACGCAAGAAAATATCCAGTACTTAGTTCATGAGCCTTGTAAAATTCTGGCCAACCATCTGTAAACTTGAAGTCATTTAGCTTCACTTTCCATATTTTCAGTGGGCTCTTCAAAGTTGCCACCCCTTCACTATCTTCTCTGTCAACTAAGTAGTCTCTTTGAAATGCTATTGGTATTGCCTACAACCCATTAAAAAAAAATAAAAAGAAAAAGAAAACATTAAAACACAGATCATGAAAATGAAATATGAACAAATACATCTATAGATTGATAGGGACACTCACAAGGTGATCTGCTGATGAACAATCAGGATGGATGGGTTGGAAAAAATGTGGTTTAGAGATTGAGGAGGTTAGATTTCCCATTCTCTCCATCTTCTCCAACATTCAGACTTCAGTTGTAAATATGCTCTGAAGGAAAGCAGAACAAGGAATAGAGACATGCAAGAGAGAGTTTATCACATGGTGACTTCTACTACTGCAGCACAAATAAATTGAGAGGTAGATTTTGCATGAAATTGGAAGAAAGCTACAAATGTTATGGCTCTAGTGACAAGGAATCTCATCTAGTTTTAGTAATTGAAATCTAGGAGCAAATTTTTGGACTGAAAGCTGTAAGGCCAGCACATGAATGGCTCAGGCAGATTTTATTTCCTTTTGTCTTATTTAATTTTTAAGGGGTAGTACTGAATACAGAAAACAAGAGGATGGGTAGGTTCAGATATCATTTTAAGGTATCTATTTAATTTTGGATTCATTGCCTTTACTCCCATTCTACCTGTACAGATTCAAATCATCAAGCATTTTTTATTAGTGCGACTTTATATCACCTAATCACCTCAGTACCCTTTCTCATTGTATTAAATGACCAAGAACTAGTACTCAGTTTTCTTTACATGGTACCAAATGCATAAGAAAGCAGAGCAAAGTGCAGCTCAGCACAAAGACATAAAGACAATGGGTTGTGCTAAGCAGAACAGATGATCCCAGACACAACTGGGAAGATATTTCCAGCCTTCCAGGCCCTGGATCTGTATGCTCGGTCCAAGAGGTGTTTTTCCATGCTTAATTTCAGAAGAAAAATAATAAGGTAAACAAAGACAACAAAATGATTTAGACCAGTCATCAGAGTAACTCAACCCAAAGCATCCGATCAAATGGTAACTCAGACTGATTTATCGCCATATATTCCACCCCAACATCCCCCCCCCCCCCCCCCCCCCAAAAGACAACCATTTGCATACATGATCACTTTGAAACCAGAACTTTCTTCTCCCAATTTTAGGGACAAGAAAGCACTTGAAAGAGATCATATGGCGGCACTAAGAAGCATAAATAACAACAGAGGACCTGATTTTCTGCCAACAGAAAGGGCACTTTGGTGAAGACTGTTGTTTGACAAACGAGGCGCATATTTGGCAGCAAACTATATGCCCACAAGAACCAAAAAGAATTTCCCTTCTCCTACTTAGACATATCATGCATAATTCCTTGTCCGCAACGTCTCCTGCTACTTCATCAGCCTCAAACTCTGTAGCTATTGCAGCAGCAGCTGCTGCTTCTGCAGAATCAGCTACTCTAGATCGCTCAACTTTCCTTCGCTGCATCCAGTCTTTCCATCTTCTCCAATTCCTAGGCACAATTGGAGGACCTTAAGACAAAATATTTCGGTAACCATTTCTACAAGACGCTTCTAGCTAGGTTGAGTGATAATGATGGTTACCTCATGGTAGCATAGCCTAGTATGCCAACTGAAAGTGATCCTAGAAGAAGTCCACCCCACAATAAACAAGTTGTCTTAAACGCCATATCCTCCACCAGCTGATCCTTGGACATCTCAGTTCTAACAAAGAAAAGTCATGCATAATATCATTCCACCAGATGTAGATAATCCATTTACCAAAGAAGATGTTATGCTTTACGCTTTTAGAATTTCTTACAAGAAATAGGGAAGGGCCTGAGATGATTTAATTTGTGGAATCCCATCTATAAAGCGACAAACACCAACCGCACTAATCTGTGTTCCTATAGAAAGAACTTTTTCTTCATCCAACAGACCAACCTTCCAAGACAAAGCATAATACTCCAAGTGAATCTCTATATAAATGCCTAAAAAACTCCAGAGTGTTTTTCAAAATGCAATCAATCAAAGGAAGCATTTCCAGAACTTACAGGATATACATGGCCAGACACTGCTTGGAGGAATGTGCAAGGGAAAGGCTGAACCGGTTGTAGCTTATGATAAACTGTTACAAGAGGTAGAGGATGTTCTGAGCCATCCATATTAACAAACAGGTAATCTGATTTTGATGAACGACCCATATCGCGAAGCAGAACAGGAACCTGTAACAAAAGAACAACAAGTCAAATGAAACCCATGTGAGAACTAATGAAAAAAATTCAATTCTGAACTTACTAAAACACTCTGAGAAGCATTTGATAGTTGTAGTACCCCAACAACAACAAAAAACTAGAGAAAATGACAAGCCCATTAGTATGCTGGTAGGCAACAATATGGGGGTAGGCATCAGATAGTCGAAGATACCCTTCAAAGATTACAACTACCCAAGCCGAAAATCCTACCACTGACAAGCCAGAGTAATTACGCATTCCCTGACAAATCCCTCTCTGGTTGAGAAAGGTAAATTACCCCAACATTTATGTTGTTCAAGGCTCTGCGAATGTAGCAAAAGGGCCTTTTTATTTCCTAGCTGCCACTCCTCTCAGATTTAATAGCGCCTCGGAACACTTTTTGGAGTGAGGCTCCACCCATCCTAAGCTGATATTAGGCTGAGCATGTTTTCGCCTATTTTTATAACCAGTCTAACCAATTACATTCAAATTACACAATTGAGGCTTAAAATGTACACAGAATGCAGTAGGAGAACACTATTACTCGTTACAGCTCTGCCACAATGGACCCTACCGTACATTTTTTAAACCCCGTCGCCTCGCCTAACAACCAGCCCAAAACTACATTCCCCAAATTTTACATGAAACTGATAAAAATGAAATTGAAACCAAAAGACATCAGAGGTAATATGCAAATATAAACCCAAATTTGGAAGGAAAAGGTAAAGTCAATACCGTTTGAGTACTCTGCAACGAAAGTGCTCCTTGACCAGCCTCATTGGAAACCATCACATTGGGTTTTAAACTTCTCCAACCATCATCACTCCTTTGAATTTCAACAATTCCTCTAACCACAACAAGTTTACCACTATCATCATTATCAATTTCAACTTCTTCTTCAAGAATTTGTCGAAGATCAGAAATCTTAACATCTGGAGCTTGACGAATCTTATGGAGAGCATTCGAAGTAAAATAATAGCTTTTCCATGTTTTAAAAGCAACATAAGCTAATGCAACACCAACTATAGCTCCATCTGTAGCTAATGCTGATATTACTTGGTTGTTTGATGACATTTTTTTGACTAACCGAGGGAAAAGGGGGAAAAAAATCTATGGTTTTAGTTTGTGAAAGGGGGAAGTTTTTGATCCAGTTGTGTTCTACATTTTGGGTGTCCACGAGGTCTATATTTTTATATTCAGGTGCACATGTGATTTCACATCTAGATCTTGGTTGGATATAATAAAATAAGTGTTAAACATATCAATTTACTAAACAATTAGTACAGTAGTAGAAGAAGAAAGGTTGTTGAGAGTGATAAAATCTCAACATTTCAAATTAAATGTTGTACTTGGTTCCAAAAATGGACCAAGAAACAGTACTCAGTCATTCATTCTTGGACCGGTGCAATGCAGGAATAAGCCTTAAGAACATGGTGTGTGCAGAGCAGATGATACTACCACCAATGACAAAGATTGTACCTGAACCGACCTCTTTTGCTTAGCCGTATGGATAGCTGATTTTCAATTGCTTCATATCTTTGTATTACCTCGGTACCCTTTTTCATTGTGTACCTCAGTACTCAGTGTTCCATACTTGGACCAACTGCGAAGATTCTGGCCCTGAAGAAAATCAGAATTTGCCTTACTCGCAAACAGACTGTGTGGTCAGCTAATGCCTATAGCACCCAACAGTGGCACAAATTTCAGAAGACAGAAGAAAAAGTTTAATGATTATGCCAAAAAAAATTATACACGATATACTAGGATGCACATGAACTGAGATGGAAATCAAGAATACTTAAGTTTTGTCATTGTAGACTTGTACATCAACATTCAAGAACTTAACGCAAGCAGTCTGCGCTACTTAAGTTATTTACTATTTTTAAGTTTCACAAACTAAAAAGCAACAACGCAGCAGTCCAGTCTCTCTGAAGCTTAAACTTAAAAACAGTGCTACAAATTAAAAACTAAAACTGACAACAGTCCCAGTCTACTAGAATGCTTTGGTTTCAATATTTGCTTACTCATAGCCATAGTCCACTGCCTCTTAATTGGAAATTGATGTCTCCTCTTCAACATCACCAACAGTCATCCCATCTAGTTCATGAAGAGCGAGTGTGTGGCTGCACAATTCAAAGATCTCTTAAGTCTGCAATAAAAACATTTGGTTGGCCATTTGCAAGTAAAAACTTAACGGTTTTAGTCAATGGGTCTAAGGCAACTCTGAAAGACCAACCAATTTACATATACAAGTAAAATGGCCGACCAGTCGTTTGAACCATTAGGTGCAAAAATTCCAAATTCTTCGAAATTTGGGAGCCAGAAAGCATTAGAAAGTGATTACATAGAGGCATGAAAGAATAATATAACAGGTTCGGCAACAGAAATGACACCTTGGTGATGATTGTTGTTCGTCCGCTGAAGGGGCACATATTTTGCAAGAAAGAATATGCCCACAAGGACCATAAAGGGTTCCGGTTCCCCTTCTCCGACTTAGACAGATTGCACATAATTCCCTGTCCGGAACTTCACCCCCTATTTCATCATCCAGAAATTCTGTAGCTATTACTGCTATTGCTAGTCCAGCAGCTGCTGTTACTGCTACTGCAGCTATGGCTTCTGCTACATTAGAGGCTTTAGCTCTCCATTGCTTCTTCATTTCTTTCCATCTTCTCCAGCCCCTGGACACAATTAGAAGGATCTTAAGACATAATAGTTCGCTAACCATTTGTACGAGAACACAGTTTCTAGCTGGGTTGAATTGATTTTATGTATGCAGTTCCTAATTAGGCATTATTATCTTACAATCAGAAGAACTAAATTCACAAACACTTGAATATTTGCTGAAGCATGCGTCTAACCTCATGGTAGCATAGCCTAGCAAGCCAATTGACAGTGATCCTAGAGCAAGTCCACACCAGAATAAACAATTTTTCGAATAGGCCAGATCCTCCACAAGCTGATCCTTGGTCAACTCAGTTCTGAACATTGAGAAAACATGCACATGAGTAATTCCACCAACCAAAAGTAGTTTAATCCATTCACCAAACAAGATGTTTTGTTTTTAAGAATTTCTTACAAGAAATACGGGAGGTCCTGTGATGATTTGATTTGTGGAACTCCAAAGCTACAAACACCTACCGCACTGATCTGCTTTCCTATTGACAGAACTTTTTCTTCATTCAACAGACCAACCTTCCAAACCAAAGAAACATACACCAAGTGAGTATTTATGTATAATTCCTACAACTCCGAATTCTTTTCAATTGCAATCAATCAACTGCCTATGCAAAGAATCATTTCCTGAACTTACAGGGTACTGGTGGCGTAAAACTGCTTGGAGGAAAGTGGAAGGGGAAGCCTGAACTGGTTGTAGCTCATGTAAAACTGTTGAAATATGTAGAGGATGTTTCGAACCCTCCATATTAACAAACAGGTAATCGGAGCTTAAGGATCGACCAATATCAAGAAGCACAAAAGGAACCTGTAACAAGAGAAAACAAGTCAATTGATATATCAAAAATGGAAGGCACTTGGTTACTTCCAATTAACTCAAACTCATTAGTAACAGCTTTTGATTGGTTTTCAACGGCACACAAGAGATTGTTCATTTCAAAAGTACTCCATTCATTTCTCAATCAAATTTACAAATTTCAAATGGGAAAATCAGTTCGAACCCAGTATTGCTTTCCCAATGAATCACCCAAATACAATCAAAATTTGACAAAATTCCAAAACTAGAATATAAAATTGGAAGGAAAAGGTAAAGGGAATACCTTCTGAGATAACACCATCTGAGTTTTCTCAATCAAAACAGCTGTTCCACCAGCAGCCTCACTAGAAACCAGTGCAGTAGGTCTTATATTTCCCCAACCACCACCAACACTCCTTTGAGCTTCAACAACAATCCCTTTAACCACAACAAGTTTACCACCAGTACGATTGCTAGTTTCAACTTCTTTATCAAGAAGTTGTCGAAGATCAGAGACATTAGCATTTGGAGCTTCACGAATCTTATTAAGAGCATTTGAAGTGAAATAATATTTTCGCCATGTTTTAACAGCACAATAAGCTGATACCACACCAGCTGCAGCCACATCCATTTCTTGACAAATATAGTCAAAAAGCTAGGGGTTTGGGGTCTTTCAAAGGGATGAGGAAGAAGAAATATGGAAGATGAAGAAGAAAATTTCAAGAGAAGGGGTGCGGGGTGAGCTTTGATCTAGGTGAGTCCAGCTTTTTGATATCTGCCTTTCCTATTAAAAAGAAAAAGTTTAGCTTTTTGAAGGTCAAGGTCTTCTTTGTTTATTGACTTTATTCTGTGGGTAGATATTTGGGACATTTGGACATTTGGGTGCACAAATAAAATAAAGCAACTGTTAACACAAAAAATTACTAAATGCTTGACAGTAGCAGAAGAAGAAAAAGATGTTGGATCTTTAAATGTTGTGCTTAGTTCCAAAATGGACCAAGAACAAGTTCTCAGACATTTCATTCTTGGACCAAATGGATCAAAAAAAAAACATACAAAAGCGCAATGCAGGAATAAGCCTTAAGAATACAGTGTGTGCAGCACAGATGATCCTTATGTTCCAGAAGAAAAAAGATAAATGAACACAACAAAAAGATGTATACATGTTATAGCAAGGTCAGATCAATCAGTAGAGTAACTATCAAGAGAAACTCAACTCAAAGCATTTCATCAAATGGTGAGTGAGACAATATCCCCCCCAACATCCCAGCAGCCACCCCCAAAAAAAAGGAAAACCTTATGAACAATCAATTACAGACATCACTTTTGAAACCAAGAAATTATTCTCCCGAACCGAAAAAGATCTATAAAGTGATATTATATCGGCACTGACGAATTAATCATGGGTTTATGTACCTCCCTAAGAAGCATAGATCCTAACAGAGGACGTGACAGGCTGCCTACATACAGGGCACTTTGGTGAAGATTCTCGTCTGACTGTAAGGGAACATGAATAGCAACAAACCATATGCCCACAAGGAACAAAAGCAGCACTTCTTCTCCTAATTAGACAAACCGCGCAAAGTTCCCCATCCGGTACTTCTCCTGCTACTTCATCAGCCTGAGGTTCTGTATCCATTGCAGAAGCAGCTTCTGCTTGACTAGCTCGCTCATTTTCCCTTCGCTGCCTCCATTCTTTCCACCTTCTCCAGTTCCTAGAAGCACCCACAGTTTGAAGGATTTAGGGACAAAATAGTCTACTGACAATTTGTACAAGAACGGTTTTAGGTTGAATAGTAATAATGAGCTCCATGTTAATGGCAGTTATGCTAATATGGGACCGACAGTCTCTTATAAAACAACTGATTGATTATCTGTTTATCATAAACGGAAAAGCTAACACTTTATTAGCTTTTATTCTCCGACAACACGGTGAGGGTAAGGCTCCATAGTGATAATTGCAAG
Organism: Papaver somniferum; assembly: GCF_003573695.1. NCBI lineage: Eukaryota > Viridiplantae > Streptophyta > Magnoliopsida > Ranunculales > Papaveraceae > Papaver > Papaver somniferum. The sequence goes on from NW_020631041.1 coordinate 15,828,914, forward strand.
GAGACAAAAAGTTATTATCTTCATAAAAAAGATTGATAGGTTTATTATTTTCAGGAAGAAACTTAATCTGATACAAAGGGCAGATGATTATCTATACAGAATTAGAGGGGAACTTGAGTCTTTCATTGAATTTCTGTTTACAGTTCCTAATAAAGCACTTAAATTCGCAAACATGTGAATACTTAGTTAAGCACGTATTTACCTGATGGTAGCATAGCCTAATATTCCGATTGAAAGCGACCCTAGAATAAGTCCACCCCAAAACAAACATTTTGTACTAAACGCCAGATCCACCACCAGCTGATCTTTAGTCTTCTCAGACCTAAACATAGATAAAACATGCACAAAATTATTCCAACAGAACTAGTTTAATCCATCAGCCAAACAGGATGTGACGCTTTTGAGAATTTCTTACAAGAAACAAGGGAGGTCCTGTGATGATTTGATTTGTGGAACCCCATCATTGGAGCTACAAATACCTACTGCACTAATCTGCTTCCCTACAGCAAGAACTTTCTCTTCATCCAACAGAGCAACCTTCCAAAACAAAGAAAAATACCCAAGAAAGTGTCAATAAAAAATTCATATAAAACTCCGGATTCTTTCAAATGCAACTGCCTAAGCAAAGGAATGAACCCCAACACTTACAGGGTATGCATGGCCAAAAACTGCTTGGAGGAATGTGTAAGAGGAAGTCTGAACTGGTGTTAGCTTATGATAAACTGTTGAAAGAGGTAGAGGATGTTTTGAGTCATCCATATTAACAAACAGGTTATCCGAAGTTGACGATCGACCAGTAACAGTATCAAGAAGCACAAAAGGAACCTGTAACAAAAGAACAACATGTCAAACAATAGATCACTAATGCAAGGCATTTGGTTACTTCCACTTAACTCAGACTGATCAATAGCGGCTTAAAACAGTTTTGCGGGTGAGGATCCACCCAGCCTAATCTACTAATAGACTGATCATGCTTTGGCCTATTTCCAATAACTAATGTAACGAAATACATTTGAACTACAATTTTATAGGCTTTAAAATGTATACAAGATACAGAAGAATGATACTGTTTGGCACTACGACACCGCCACCCTATATTCTTTAGACCCCACTTCCCTGCCTAACTTCCCCCCCTCAAACACCATATCCCAAAATTTACACGAATTACGCATTCGTTTGCAAATCCCTCTCTGGTCAACAAAAGCAGTTTATCCCTCAAACACCATATCCCTAGATTCACACGAATTACGCATTTGTTGGCAAATCCCTCTCCAGTTGACAAATGTAGTTTATCCTAAAAAATATGTTGTTCAAGCCTCTGCCTAAGTAACAAATGGGGAGAGTTTTTTCCATGGCCACTCCTCTCAGGATAGATAGCGCCTTATATACACTTTTGCAAGTGACAATCCAGACTAAGCATATTATTTCCTATCTATCTAACCAATCTAATGCAATATGTTTAAACACCAAATTTCATGCCTTAAAACCTACACACATTACAATAGGATAATCTTGTTTGGCAATACGACACCACCACCATAGTACCCCATCCAAAACAACATACCCCTAAATCCACAAGAATCATAAAAAATAACTTACAAAACTAGAATACATGACAGGCTTAAAGAAAGAAAAATTACCATCCTTACTGATGTCGACTTCTGATCCTTCCATGATCTCAAGAAAACCGTCCGTAAATCCGAAGTCCATCCTAATAATCCCCTCCATTCGTTATACACACACTTCACAGTACACAATAAACAAGAAATTCATCAAAATCAAAACATTCCCCATGATTTCTCAACCCTAATTTCAAAACTAGAACAAAAATTCAACCAAGAAACACACAAAAAATCGATAAAGAAATTCATCAAAATCAAAACATTCCCCGTGAGTTGTCAACCCTAATTTCCAAGTTAGAACAAAATTTCAACCAAGAAAATGCAAGAAATTCAATTCAATTACCGTTTGTATATTCTGTAAAATCACAGCTCTTTCACCAGCTTCTTTAGAAATCAAAACATTAGGGCTTGAACTTCCCCAACCATCAACACTTCTTTTAGCTTCAACAATCCCTCTAACCACCACAAGTTTACCATCCCAACCACCACCACCATCATCACCACCACCACCACTAGCAGCTTCTCCTTCTTTTACAAGAAGCTGTCGAAGATCAGAGACTCTAACATTCGGAGCTTGACGAATCTTATTAAGAGCAGATGAATTGAAAAAATAACTCTGCCATGCTTTCACAGCAGCAAAAGCGATTGCTGTACCAATTACAGCTCCATCTCCGAATGAAACAACTTGTGCTAGGAATGCTATTGTTTGATCGTTTGTTGTCATCTTGAAAGAATTAAGATGGAAATTCAGATTTTAATTTTAGGGTTTATCTGAACATTGGTCGAATTGGGGAATTTTTGAAAAAAAGAAGAAAATGAAGAAGATTTTCTAGGGTTCGGAGAAACGGGGAGTTTTTTTGATGGAGACGAGTTCAGCTCTTTTTGGGGGTTAAGGAGTTTAACGCTGTTCTGGGTTTTGGGTTCGGATATAATGGGAACAGGGAATGTTCTCGAATGTATTGCAGTCACGTGTCGGTTTATTCAAGATGTAGGGGACTAAGAGGGAGCCAAAACTTTGATCCTTATTAGAGAGTTGTTGTGATTAGGAAATATAATTACAATCTTGTTTAGGAAGGTGGTATCCAAATTACTTATCTAAATTGGTAACTCGGTATATTTGGTTTTCGGTGTTATAAATGTACAATGGTGAGGTTATTGGGTGATGATAATAATGAACTATTTTTAACACTCATCGGCACAAAAGAGTTTTTACCGACAGATTTTGATTTCTTACCGACTAATTCTGACTATCTTTTGTCATGATAGAGACAGGTGGAATCTTATTATTTCTTGTTTTTCTGTTGACCAGGAACTCCAATAATCCTAATCATGTTTTGTGGTTTGATAATCAATCTAATTCTATGAAATTGTGGGTAATTAGGGTGGTTTATAATATGTTTTTAACTTTTTTTTTTGTGAATTGGTATTACATTGAAAAATTTAACTTAAGGCGTTAGCAGTCGTGGTTACAACAGTGAGCTTACAGATATTACATAAAAAATAAATAACAAACAGAATTAAGTAAAAAATAAAACCACCCGAAGGTGTTGGACACACATTTGTTGCCTCGTTAAAAACCTTGACAAGGAAAACCCATAACCAAAGGGATAAAACCTTGTCGAAGGAAAAGAGCACAACGCGATAGGTCCTAAAGAAGATCCTAAAATTAAAATGGCAAAAATAACACAAACATTTATAATTCTTCATTAAACTAGGAAGCATTCGTTCTTCATCGGTACCCAATAAGTAATCTTCTAATACTGGCAGTATGTGTTGATTCACAAACAAGTTGCGAAGAATGAGAGTTTTATCTCGCGATAAAACTAACAAGATGGATTCCTGATCCCTTCTACCATGAACCAGTCTGATAAAAGTGTCACAACGGCCTATACAGGAAAAAGTTCTCTTCTTATGATTAAGGACGACGGTTTAGTCTTTGCCACATCGAAGATTTAAATGGAGAAAGTTGCATTTTCGAGAAAATACAACCATAAAGAACATAGCCAGTATTGATTTCAGCATCATGTTGTTTCACAGGAGTCTTCAATTTCCTATCCCAAGAAGGAGCACAAAAATAGGTTAAATTACGTACTAACATTACACAGACACAATACATATTAAACAGAAATAGCTAATAAACAGGACTAGCACCAACAAGAAACTTAACCTAAAAAAATCTATAACTAAAAGGTAGATAAAACTGTACAGGATAAGTGCAAACTAATAGCTTAGTTTACTGTCCGGTCTTGACTAATACAGGTGATAGAAATTATACGTAGCCTTAAGCAGGGAGAGAGAAGGGGCAAATAACACAAAAAGAGCAAAATTGGAGCCAACTAAAAACTTAGTGGTTACAAAAGCTAAGGTATTTAACAGATGCAACAAAATTGCAGAAACTAGTGAACCTGAACGACATGCATCATATACAAAAAGGAAGAATTTAACTATTTAAAAAAAAGAAACCAAAGAAATGGTAGAAGAAAAAGGCCCCTGTATAGCCAAACCAACTTGTGCTTCTGTCCGGACGCTTGATTCCTTAACTTGGCTACAAAAAGATTATAAGAAACTCAAGAACACTAGAATGTTTGATACAAGACTGAAATGAAAGATGTCAAGGGTATTTTGAATGGACTTACCCGGGGACTTAGTCAGATCAGTGGAGTTAGGGTTAGAATCTAAGGTTATGTTCTTCATTCTAACCATTATTTATCATGCACAACAGACCATAATATCATCAAGCAAAAAAAACAAACAAAAGAAGATCTAACCCTTAACAAGAAAACAGATACAGAAAGGAAATAAGGTTGCAATAAATGCAGACAAGGCAAGACATGAAAGAGAGAAGAAATAGAATCAATTCCCATAAAGAGAGCCAGATCGATTCTAGAGAAAGAAATAGAAGAGAGAAACAGATAAGATGAAAAGGAAAGAGATTCAAAAGAAATTAGTACAAACAACAAACACAGAGGGAAGAAAAAAAAAACTAAAGAAATCAAAAAGTTATTGAGAACTCACCGAGCAAGAAGATAAAGCTTTAAGTGCAAAACAAAAGCAAACAACATACTAGGGGTTAAGGAGATAGAGATCCACTATAAAGAACCAGAAGAAGATAATCTTTAGAGAATCAAACTAAGAAAAGGATTTAAGAGAAATAAATTGAATCAGAAACGAACCACGTAGCATAACAACAACAATAAGCTAGAATCACAAATAGAAGAGAAGCAGCAGGGCAAGAGATGAGCACCCAATTAGCCAAAAGCTCAGACAAATTTCAGAGAGAAAGAAATAAGAAGAAGTTTAAACACACCAAATATTTTCATTTTCCTTTTTAGACGAAATTCCCTATTAAGAACCCCAGATTTTAAGACCCCAAATTTTAAGAGACATAATTTTGAATATTGAGAACCAAAGAACGATGAAAACTATTCGATGATTCATAAACTCAGACTAACATGCCCTTCTCTCCTTCAATATGGTGAACAACTAACAAGGCAATAATGACTTATCACATCAACAAGGAAACAAACTGGAAAAATTTAAAAAAAAATTTAAAAAATCAAACTTTGGATCTAAAATAAACTCTTTTAAGTATCATAAGTATCAACTCCTTCCCATAGCTTATCAAATACACAAAAACAAAAGAATAACAACCAATATAGCACAACATGGAAACTGAAAAATTTGAGTCAACCAAGCCTGGAATGCATACTAGAAGTGGGATCAGGATATTGAGATAATCGGTATGGTATTAAAGTAATCCAGATACGCCAAGGTAAAGTTAGCTTGTTTCGGAGTCAGATGCTGACATAATCAATTGATCATGATATTAGAACATTGGCAGAAAGCAAATCCAACAATGACGATATTATTCCCATTCAAACACTAAAATCCTTAGTGACATTTCTAAGCCATTTCATTTCTCATCACATTCCCAATTTCAGGAATCATCCCTGTAAGTGAGTATAATAAAATACTCCAACAACATTTTAACAAGAACAAGCTATCCGAAATATAAGTTACTAAACTGTACATGAGTTTGTAGTGCTACCCTACTCCACGTTTTGGTTGAGCAGTCCTATTTGTGAGACAAATATCCTTCTCCAAAGAGAAACACTATGGTACATAAAAAAATCTATCAATCTTAATACTTTACCTTCTCAAAGCATCATACGACAAGGCCAGCACATGGGCCGAGAAGAACTATTTATTTGTCAAAAGAGTATTGTTGAACAATTTTATTCTTGAGAATATCATTATAACTACTGGAGAAATTTATAGGTCTCAAGAACACATTCATGCGGTTCCCTGGACTACTTGGATCATAAGAATCAGTTCGCCCTTCTTTATGCCATCTCATATCCTCTGCAGTTTTGGAAGACATAAACAGACGTTGAAGCCTAGACTTTATCGGGAATCGGCGGAGTAGTAGTTTTCGAGCTCATACAACGCAAAACAGATTCTATTGTCATGTAACATTTACCTTGAATGCGCGACAACAAAGTAGCAGCAACAACCAAAACCACTTGGAAGAATGAGTGAAATCCAAGAAGACCTGAATTTTGCAGCTGAAACTCAAAAACATATATGGAGTAATTTTTAGAACAAATGCACAAATACAAAGTAATACTACTGAGATCGTGAAAGAGAACTTACAAAGCATGAACCAACTTGAGCGCCCTAATAATCAACGAGTGCCTCTTCTACTTGGCCAAACTTCACTTGCAGAGAGACGAAGATTTACCACCAGTAGAGACAGAAAACATAAAGTTTCTTTTCCTGCTAGGATAGATGAGCAGAATGGGTCAAATTTGAAAAAAAATTCCAAGCGATTCTTGTATTTGGACTAACAAGGCAAACATGGTGAATAAGTAACAAGGCAACAGGTCAATAAAAATGACTTATCACATCAACAAGATAACACAATGGCTTATCACATCAACAAGGTCAGAGCAAGCTTTTCCTGTGATGTTCATCTGTGGGTTTTGCCTGGAAGGATCGATCGAGGAGTCTCGTGATATCTAGGTTGTCTAAAAAGAAAAAAAAAAAACGGAGGCAGGCAATCAAAGTTTTGGGTTCTTTTTCGTCATCCAATTTGGTTGTGAGTCATCATCACTTTGACTTACTTTGTTTTGAACTTATTTGTCCCTGTACCAATTGGAGTTTGCGATATGGAGAATTGTTCTCAAGACCATCTTTTTCGAAGTCGGTATGTGATCGGAAATAAGTTTTGTGAATTTATTGTTAATGGTGGTTGTGAACAAAATTTGGTTTCTATTAAAATGGTGGAAGCTTTGGGTAATGAGATGGACTGGTACCCGCATCCGAATCAGATTAATTGGGTCAACAACAACGGAGGGGTGATTACTTGTATGGGTGTTTGCAAAATTTCAGTGTCAATTGGTAAGTGTTACTTCGACACAATCTTTTGTGAAGTAGTTAATATGGATGTTTGTGATGCTGTGATGGGAATGCCTTGGTTGTTTAATGTTCGAGCAATCCATAATTATCGTGACAACGTTTATGAGTTTATGTGGAGAAAAACCAAAGTCAAGCTAATGCCTGGTAAATGACCGCCAGGAAAATTGAAAGAAATGGTTTCTAAAAGTGCGCCTCATGCAACCGGCGATGTTAAGTTTCAAACCAATCTTGGTGATGTTGAAAACGATAGTGTCCAGGCAGTTAATCAAATGGCTGCAGACAACTATATGCTTAATGAAGGTCCCTCCCAAATGGATGCAGTTGTGGTGACAATGCCCAAAAGCTCTTATGAGGATAGCTCTTGTGAAGTTCCTTTGGATTTTTTCTGTGTACCAAATTTCGTCGACTTCCGACAAGATTATGAATCGATGGTTTCGTCGGAGTTCTTACACAGTAAAGGCTGGGACAAACATCGAAAACTGATGCGTGTAATGAAGACTGAGAAATTGAATTCTTGTGCAGAATGGCTAGTTTTGCCGATGCATAACTCAAGGTCAAGTTGTATCACTAGCAGCAGTTTAAAACTCCTCTCTTCGGTTTGCCATTTTCAGTGTAAACTCGAGGCGAGTTTCATCGCAGTAGGGGAGGTTGATACGGGACGTATCTTTGGTTAGTCAAGTATATCCCAAGATTTGGCTAAATCTTGGATATTTATTATTTTAATAGTTTAATTATTAAGATAATTACTTTCTTGTTTAGATTTATCTTGTGTTATGAGAATAGTATATTCTCTTAGACTAATTTAGGAATGTTAGGATTTCCTAGGTTTTATGTTGTTGGATATATATAACCTTTACATTGTAACTTTCTCTTTAGCTTGGATTAGCTCGTTTAATGAAAATACCATTTGGTTAAAAAACCTGTTTGATTCTCTTTGAGAGATTGATCATCATTGATCGCTTATTTGTCATTTGTTCCTGGATTGGAGTTTCTATCATCACCGTTAAGGAGTGGATTCTCCGCGTGTCGGTTTATTTCAAATCGTTTCCGATGTGCCGTATCAGAAGTGCACCCTTGCGCGATCATTGAGTAGCATGACACAGTTTCATACTGGGAGCGAGTTTTATATCACCTCAATCACTTGGGGGCAAGATATGTGACACCTCAGCTCACAAACAAGATAATACCTGGGGGCGAGTTGGATAACACTCCATAACGCACTTGGGGGCGAGTTATGCAACACTCCAGAACAATGTGAAGTTCAATCGCAGATAGAATTGGAAAACCTGAACTTCTTAACCCATAACAAGTTATGGATTAAAAGGGGGCAATGTTTTTACCCTGATAATGTACATTAGAAATGAGCTTACTTGGGCCTAATGTGATCCTCATATTAACCAAGTATGGCCAAATTGGGCCTCACAACCACTATACATAGAAACCCATGTGCAAATATCCAAGTCAAGAAAAGGTGGTGACACGTCAGCAGAGTGGGCCAATCAGAGGGTGCCACGACATCAAAAAGTCCAGTCAGCATTCAATGCTCGATGAATTCATCATGACGTCAGCAGACAACATATTCTGTTGGAAAAAAACATATTCCGTTAACGTTAGTAACACCGTCAGAGTATCCCTGAAATATTCCGTCAGTTATAACACCGTCAGCATATTCTTAACGCCGTCAGCATATTCTGTCGCTTGCGTCAGCATGACGTCATCACCAACTGATCACTTTCTCCAGCACCGGTGATCTTCAACGGAAACGGTGGTCTTCTCAGGCGACGGTAGGAGTAGCAGTTTGCCGGCGGCAGCGGGTCTTGATTTCATGCTTCGCGGTGCATTTAGTTATCATACTCACCAGATATTTTCACCCCATTTCGTGGGTCTAGCCAATTACACCTATTTGCTTGGGCTTGACCATCTAATCATACTACCTCCGTCCCTAGTTAGATGACTTAGTAAAAATTTACTAGTAAATTTAGAAATGATTTATCTCTCAAACTATATAACTGGTTTTCGTAATCTTTGTATCATCGGAAAGCGTTTTAAAACACCTATCTAATGAATATAAATATGGCTATCAAATTTTACATATTTCTTTTAAATAATACTAATCTATCACTCCTTATTTATGGTATAGGTCATCTAATTAGGGACGGAGGAAGTATAAGTTATGATTATGACAACGTTGAGAAATTATTCCGATTTTCTCCACTTAAGTGTCTAACATAAATCTCTTGTCTTTCGTGATGCAAGTCACTAGTAAATCTCGTGAGCTCTTATTTGTAGTATTGAGAGTTTGACAAATATTGACACGTATAGTTTTGCACAAAATTGGTTAAAAAGACCAAAATCAACAATTTCTGGATGAAAAAGACATGTAAAATTTGATACTGTTTAAATGGACGAGAACATAAAAATAGTCAGGATGTAAACAGTTTCATCCTATCCATTTTCAAATATTTTTTTTTATTTTTAATTGACATCGGGATGCATCTAGTTTCATCCTTACTCTTTTTTAAGTTTAGGACATGATGAATCCAGTTTCATTCTTGCTATTCATGTCCATTTTACTTATACTAATTTTTACACGTCCATTAGAACCATGTTTCAAAAATATTTGGACGAATAATCCATTTTCCGTTTAATTTGCATGGTGACAAAATGATGCGGAAAATAAGTGTGGTACCTCGCGCTGATTGTTTCTGCCTTTAAAGTCAGTCGCACTCGGATTTTGTGAGGATTTTGCAAGATGGCTGATGTGATGGCAAAAGGAGCACTGGAGTGAAATATTCATGCCAGGATATTAGGAATTTAGTTTTCCATTTTGTTCCCATGATCTGTGATGAGCATAACCGCTCATGATCTATAATAAATAAATTCAAGCTAGGCTAGCAGATGGAAACTTCCAAAAGTTCCCACTAACTTTTATTATAATATTATCCTTCTGTATAATAAATGATTACTTTGTCAATAATTCATCAAAATAATAACTATCCTGAACATTAAGGGCTATAAACAAGTAGTGAGGCCTCCATTAGATCATTAGTGAATGAGATCATGGAAAATGTTGTGATGGAAGAGGAGGTAGTGATAGTTGGAGGTGGAGTTGCAGGTTTGGCAACAGCCTTGGCACTGAATAGAGTTGGAGTAAGAAATTTAGTGTTAGAAAGATCAAGTGAGCTGAGAGTCAGTGGTCCTGGCTTGACTCTTTTCTCAAATGCTTGGATTGCTCTTGAATCACTTGGTGTTGCTCACAAACTTACTTCTGTGTACAAACCTTACAAAAGGTACGTAGTTCATTCAAATCCTCTTCATTTCCCTATGAAATTTTTTTATTATTTCGGTGATCAATTTGAATTTATCTAAAGGCTCTTCCTCTATATACCCCGGAAATTATAACGATACCCCTTGATCTCTTTACCCCGCAACCTATCTTCCTACCCCATCTAACTGTCTAAAATTCTATACCCCACGCAGAAAACTATTGTTCTTCTCTACCTTTCGTCCTAAATACCCGTAACTCATTATCACAGATTTTAAGAGAGAGATTTTTATGGTGCATAAACATTTGCATTCTTTCTTTCTTCATATTGGAAAGATAAATTCATAATTCAGTTCACCCTACAAACCCCACAAATTAAGAAACTCAAAGGAACATCAGAAATTTTTTGTAAAATGTAAACTAAAAGAAAGTGTTTCTGGTCTCTCAAAAAAAAAAAAAAGTTTTTGGAACGGCAGTCGTATCCTAAATCTAAACTAGATAAATTGATTGATAGAACAACAACAACAAATAGTAGAAACATAAGGTGTTGATTTACGATATTCATGGTTCATCAAGGTCAATCTCTTCTATAACCTGTACACCTTGTCCAAGCAGTTTTTGCTCGATATTCTCCCATCCCCGGTGCAGCATTTCCATGTGTGGAGTCCAAAGTAGCGCCTCCTCGGTGCATATATAATTCCACCCATTGAGAACCGGTGGAAGGGGAGCACCAGGTTTCAATATTGCTTTGACAAAATGTTCATTGTCAAGATTAAGAATCGTCACAACTTTGAAATCTACTGGAGGGGGGGTCTTCAATGGTAACCATGTTGTACTTCCCATATTTGAATATGAGGAAGAAATACAGTTGAATGCAGAGGCAAAAATGTATCCCATGCCAGGAAAAACCATCCAGTACAATTGAGTTGCAAATGGCCTTCTATACCGGAGAGTTGTAAGTATCTTTGTATATTCTTCCACTCCGCCAATTATTGGTATGTACATCTCAGAATTCACTGTCAGTTCTCGCTCCATCTCAATTTTGACTGTCTTCCATCCATCATCAGCACTCAATCCCAACATTTCGGCACAAGCTCGAAACCCACAATGCCCATCTGGTGCAACATTTTCCAACCTCTCCACAACATCAGAAAGAATTTTTGGATTATGAAACGTAATCCCTTGAATTAGTTTTCCCAAGTACTCATCGTCGTACGACATATCTTGACTGTTGGTCTTGGTCGTTTTCGTGTACTTCCTTCGCTGTTTAGGTGCTTTAATTTGACATTGCCCTTTCTTCCTTTTTAACATCACTTTACCGGGAAGAACATATTGTTCATCCACTTCGTTCAAATCTGGTAGCTCATTCAAATCCGGTAAGTCATTTTTAACCTCATGCACTATACGAGACTTCTTCACTGCTTTCTTTTGTGCCTTGGCCGGCACTTTCTTTGTTGCTGATTTAGAAGCCGTTCCTTTAGGTGGTCTTTCCCACTTCGATGGATCCCTCTTTGTCGACTGCTCTCTCTTCTTTTGTGCTTTAGTTTGTGCTTTAGTTGGGCGACCTTTGCTTGGAAATTTTCCTTTCGGTTCTTGCATACTCGTTTTACTTGGATCTGCAATCTCTATCAACATTTCTAACATGAAATGTTTCTGTAATTCTGTGCAAGCTTCATATTTCATTCTTATCTTCTCAAACAAATCTTCCCAATCAAAAACTGCTGCCTCCTTTTCATGTACAGGATCCATAGAAAGATGCTTCCAGTGTTCATGTATAGAATCGAGAGAAATATGACTACAGTTCGTGTGGCTGTTGAGGATTTCGCAGGCACATGGTAAGCCGTGCGTTTTCCGTAATATGCATAAACATCTTCCCATGAAACGACTTTTTCCTAGTGAACTAACTTCCAAAGTAATTAACTCCAAAGCAGCATGAGATATATTATACACCAATCTCTTCGTAACCGGGCTCTGATTATATACGTGTACAGCAACGGTTTTGCTTTTCTCTAATGAAGCTCGAATGTTGATGACTCGTGTTACCCATTGGTTGTCCATATCTTGCCAACATTTGAGAAAATCACCAGTTGAGCACCGGAGAAAATTCTTTAGTGCCGCGTGTTCGCTTTCAGCTCGGTTTGTAGTTGTATTACCCAAGTGTAGAATATTATTTGTCCATGCATAAACAAACTGTTCTTTACGAGCCAACCATTGAGTACGCAAATAACTTACTGTGGTGGGATATATCATGCTCCAAGCCTTGAGAAAGTAAGCTAAATTAATCTCGTACAGTGCATGGTCTGCAGACCTCCATAAAGTTTCCCAATCTTGTTTAATATCTTCAAGATCTTCCGTTCTGCTGCTGGGTATATCCTTCTCGAAATGGGAAGACACGTTACATGAGATGTGGTAAGTACATAAAAGTCTTGTAGCTTCAGGAAAGATTAGATTTACAGCATTCTGTAGTTGTTGATCGTCATCTGTGACTATTACCGATGGAAGATTACTAGCTGAATACAACTGCCTTAATTGTTGTAGAGCCCAGATGTAATTCTCGGTCTTCTCTGCAGACATAAAACAGTACGCAATTGTGAAACTTAGAGGGGTAGATGTCACACCAACAGCATGAAATAGCGGCATAGACCAACGATTGGTTTTATAAGTACAATCTAGTAGGAGCACGGTGGGAAAACATTGAGCAAGCTTAGAACCATCCGGGTGTGACCAAAATAATTCTAACACTCTTCCTGAATTTGTGTCTCTTTTGTTCGACGTTACATAATGGTGTACGTCTAATAACTGCAATAATTTCTGCATCTTCGTTCGCCCCTCCATTGCTTTTATCCTGAATTTGGACTTGACATTGTATATTGTCCTTGCAGTTGAGACATTCTTGGAATCGCGACTTTTCATAGTAGATAAAATTAGAGCCGGTTTGACTCCATTAACTGACAGAGAAATGCACAAGTCTTTTTCCTCAGGATTTAACCTACCCGAAAATGAATGGCCAATTAGTGTGTCATAAGGGGAGTGATTGTGTTGGCCCTGAAAAACTCGTAATTTCCAGTTTGTTCCATCAACACATGTGATCCTCAACCGAAAAGGACAATTACATTTCTTTGTTCCCTTCTTCCTCGGTTTTCTTCTTTGACATCGAGCTACTGTATTTTGGCCAACAATAGGTCTGTTAACACTTTTAAACACCCCAAATCTTTCACATGCCATTACTACGAAAGAGCCTTGTATTTTAGGCTTTTTTTCGGACTTTCTTATAATAACCACTGTGTTTGTTTCTCTTGCCTTATCATGACACCATTGAATAGCTTCCTCACAACTCACAAATGCCTACAACAGTAATTAGAGGGTATTAAGAATTGTCTTTTAATTTCAGTATTTGATATTCAATAATCACTGTTGTTGTACCTCATCAGTTGTGAACTCGGCCGTCAAGTCATGATATTCTTGCGAGAGAGTCGAGACTGGCTGAGGCTCTTGGGAGTCTTTGGCTAGACCAGTATGTTCAGAGTGGTTTTCATCATACGGAGTCAAAATATCCTTCAAAAATATCATAGCAACAAATAATATTTTTAAGTGAAAGTAAGTACTTGAGATACAAACAATCTTGTTTTGAACGGTACTTGAATACAGCATCAATCATTTGTGAAAATGAAAGTTGTTAAAATTCAAAGAAAAATTTATGCATATACCCCTCTTCCGTAAAAGGAAGTTCCCTGCTATATAAGCACAATAGAACCCAATCAAGGTCTTCCATCCAAAAATAAATCAGGGCACTAGTTTAGCCTTTAATTCTGACCGATTTTCAAAATCTCTTTTGATTGTCGTAGGAGATTCTTAGACTATCCCAGCGCAAACATGATTTTTAAAAATCATGATCTCATAAAAGAAAAGAAAATAAAGTTGCAGTTGTTCGTTCAATGATTTATCGGTTGATCAATTCATTTTTGAAGAACTTTAGATTAAGAAGAAATAATATAAAGTTGAAAAGTACGATGAGAATTTAAGCTCCATTATTCAAAAAATACCAACTTGTTCATAGTTGTTGTGTTTCGAAAGAGAAAATCTCTACTGCATTGATCCACACATAATAAGAGAAATCCTTCAAAGGACCAACATTAGTCATTGGATAGCAAATAAGAACCTCTTTACAAGCAATTGAGCCAAAACTGAAAGGAAAAAAGAGAAGATATTTGGATGGTGACTTGGTGGGAATTTGTTTATGCTTAGCATAATGTTAAGATATTGTTCGGCACTGGTATCAACAGAGTTTGTTACTTTGCGACAAGATGGAGCAAATTCTGTAAGAACAAAATAATAACGTTATGGACTACATACCAGGGGTTCATCAGGATATGCTTCAATCCCCAAACCTTCCAAACTAATGCCCTAATTGTTTTCGGAGAGAAAATGATTTCGACAGTTTTTTGCACTCATGATTTTAAGGAAGTTTTTGTTTTCTGGTTTACAGTTATGAAAATCTTCCCACGATATAGAAGTGAGGGGTATGTATATCAAAATTTCCGATTTCTTTTAATTATTCTTTAGTAACCGAATTTTAACAATTTTTCTAACTGACATGGGGTACCACTAGTATTTCTAGGGGTATATAGAGGAAGAGCCTATCTAAATAGTGATTTGATTTTTACTCTGGATTTGCTTTAGAGTAAAAGTGACTGACGTTGCAAATGGAGTTTCTCTTAATTTTCAAAAAGAAGCTACCCAAGAGGCTATCTTATCAGCGAAAGAAGGGTATGCTACTCCAATTGCTAGCCTCGTATATTATTTTTTGCTATCTAAAGACGCCGAAAATGGCTGAGTCTCAGTGTTGGAAGTTTTGAATCTAGATTAATTAGTATTATGATTGGTAAATGTAGGGAGGAATGGATGGCAACTGGACTTAGGACTGTACACAGAAGAGCCTTATTTGAAGCTCTACTTGAGGAATTACCGACCGATACGGTTCGTTTTTCTTCTAAGCTTATCTCAATTGAGAAAACAAAAGCACGTCAAGGTAACGATTCATTGGTGATCATACATTTAGAAGATGGGACAACAATTCATACCAAGGTTAGTAGGATAATTTAACACCCAAAATGAAGCATAATGTTGGTAACTACTAATTGATATGCTAAATATGTTTGAACTGGATTTGGATTTGTGTTGAAGCAGGTTTTAATAGGGTGTGATGGGGTGCACTCACTGGTGTCAAAATGGTTAGGGCTTAAAGACGTGGTTAATTCAGGACGATGTGCAATGCGTGGATTAGGGGTGTTTCCTGAAGGTCACGGATTGAATCACGAAATGCAACAATTTGTTGATATAGGTCGCAGGTTTGGCATTCTTCCAGTTAATAATGAAGAAGTCTATTGGTTCATGTCTTATCAATCTATCCCCACTAAAGGTATGAATTAGATTTCAGTTTTCCGTCTTTAATTTTTGTGCTCGGAAATTTTTTATCAGTCGTTTTTTGTTCAAGTGAAAATCATTAACTGATTCACTTCATATCCCTAGAAACAATATCTATCAGTGTCTGTAACTCAAAACATTATATCGACACTGTTTTTTTTTTATTTGATAGATGCAGAAATGGCTAAAGGAGATCCAAAAGTCATACAAAAGACAATGTTAGAGAGTGTTTATGGTTCACCACAAGTAGTTAGCGATGTAATACAACAATCTGATATGCAGAGTTTATCTTGGGTACCACTATCATTTAGATACCCATGGGATCTTATCTTCGGACGTCTATCAGATGGTACAATAACTATAGCAGGTGATGCAATGCATCCGATGACACCAGACTTAGGTCAGGGTGGTTGTGCAGCACTAGAAGATGCTGTGGTATTAGGTCGTCATATAGGAAACTCGTACATTAGAAATGGTGGAATGATATCACAAGAGGACTTAGAGGTTGAGATAGGAATGTATGTTAAAGAGAGGAGATGGAGAACTGCTGGTTTGATCACAGCTTCGTATCTTTCTGGTTGGGTTCAACAAAGTGGCAGCAGTGGTATAGGATCTTCCTTGAAAGGATTTGGATGGCTGATGAAATTTCTTCGTGATACAGTATATTATAAGATTATTTATCCACGGCTCGGAGGTTTTTTACGTTATGATTGCGGGAAGTTACCATCGGGATTAGCTTAGTTCCGATAGAGTTGATGCTATACATATGTTGAGAATTTCCCACTTTGTATCGGCAATAAGATCTCGTAGCTGATAAGCCTTGGGTAATCCAAACCTCCTTGTAAGCTAGTTCCAGAGTTAGTTAGGTCCATGGACTTCAATATGCATTATCAGACTTGTTGATTTTCTATTTGTATTCGAAATCCTTCCACTCTGTTTATGTTAATTCGGTTTGTATTCATAATTTGTACATCTGATTCACTTTGTAATTGCAAGTGACTCATCTTCGCCGAGTGAAATATTCATGAAGCCATTGTTGGAAAAGTTGGATGAGTGGTGTAGGTCTCACCCAAGATCAACCCTATAGCCCATTTGTTATAATTTGATTTGATTTCGAGCCCAAATCTTTACCAATAAGATATCGAGACCGTCCTATCTTCGTTTGTTGAGTGTCATACTCCCACTCTTGTCGCGTATATTTCATATGGTTTTCGCGAAATGCAACCTAACATCATCAAATAAATAAATAGAAAAGAGAACGTAACAACTCAACATTCCATATATCCACCTTTCACTCGAATGACCAAGGGTGTCATTTTTTTATTAACCGTCGATTCTAGACATTTCGGGGATTAGCGGGAGTTGGTTTTTGGGTGTCGTGGGTCACTTTAGAGTGAGAGCTTCGACAATTCACGGATTTCACTCACGGTAAAGACAAAAAATAGACTTTCATCCTCGACATTTTCTTCATTTACGTACATATGCATTAAAACTTCACTTTTCCACTCAATTATCTCTGTCGTATAGAACAAAAAAATTGAAAAAGTAGCACCGGTGAATGTGGATGTGGTTATAAGATTTGCACGTAGTACTCAAATTAGCCATGAAACAGTTCTAAAATTGCATTACAAATAGGCATGCATTTTTCTGTATATGTTGTTTCAATATTACTAACGAGTGCACTATTAGCCACAAAGCAGTACCGTTTATCCAAAATAATAAGCAGATAATTGATGCATTATCACCCAAGCATGGAGAAGAATAGTTCTTTAGTTTTATCATCAGCCGAAGGTTTGAAGAAAGGACCTTGGGATGAAGACGAAGATCTACTTCTTAGGAAATGTATCGAAAAGCATGGTGCAAGCAGATGGGGTCAGGTTCCTCTTAAAGCAGGTAGTTAACGTACATTTAATCAAATTATTGTACATGTATAGTACACATGTTTTGATAATTTTGTTGATGTGTTTCAGGCCTAAACCGATGTCGGAAAAGCTGCAGGCTGAGGTGGTTGAACTATCTGGACCAAAATATCAAAAGAGGAGAGTTTGAAGCGGATGAAGTTGATCTCATTGCCCGCATGCATAAGCTTCTTGGAAACAGGCAAGTAGTACTATATCAAGAGCATCACACTGACAGGAACTCAAAGGATATTATAAAGCCAAAACTACATTACCTTAACATTTGAGTTTCTTATTTGCCATCGAAAAATATTGAGAATAGTCCCAGCGTCCCGCGTTTGGAGCAACTTAAGATCCTGTAGTTAATACACTAGTTAGTACAAAAAATATATATATATGCACACTAGTTAATGCGCCCACTATAAATCTGCAATTTAACGGTATAACAACTTCTTATTATTATTTTTTCATCAAACAATGATTTCTGCAGATGGTCCTTAATTGCTGGTAGAGTTCCAGGAAGAACAGCAAATGATATCAAGAATTTCTACAACACTCACTTGAAGAAAAAATGTTTCTCTAAACAGAGTCAGCTGCAGAAGAACAAACAACAGAAACGTAGACGTCCTCTTCGTCCGAATACTGAAGATAGTCATATGACGGTGACAAAAGTTTTGAGACCTCAGCCTCGAACCTTCTCCAAGACATCTCACTGTATAATAAACAAAGAATCAACACCAGTAGCAGGGATGCCGAATGACAATATGCATAACAATCTTAACACCACAACAGCTAGACTACTTGAGGATAGCAATGATCATGGAGATCAGTTAACAAAGAGTTCTTTGTCATCAATCGTTAATGATCTTGACCGGTTCTCATCAAAAAATGTTAGCAGTAGTGATGATTATTACTGTAATTTTGATGATGATCAGAGGTTAAAAGAAGTTGGAGATTACTTGAACAATGATGACTTGTATCTGATTGATGATCTATGGAGAATGTTAGGGGAAAATCAAGATGGACAGTACTTAACCATCTAATCGAGAAAAAAATAATTAAGAAGTGGTACGTACTCCGCTTTGGAATAAATAAATCATAAGATGAAATGTAATTTCATTGTTTTTCTATCCCTTAATGTAGGAGTTGTTTGTTTGTTTCTAATTCAAGTGAAGCCGAATTTGTCTTATTTATAGAAACACAATTAAAATAGTAACATGAAGTGACCAGGAGCATCTCCAATGTTAGGGTGAAGATCCTCCTACGTCGAGTTCTTAATAATATTTTTTTATGAGGGTTATTCTTATCGGAAATGTTATTTGGCTCTCTATTCTCCACCTCCTTATAATTTAAGTCTCACATCCATGTTGAGATCTGCATTCAGGTTCAGGTGGGGTTCACCATTCCCTAAATATGGGATTTATATTGTAGGGAACAGAATAAGGTGGTGGAGGTTAGGGAGCCAAATAGCACTGCCGCATTCTTATATGGCTAAAACAAATAAAAGTTATAGTTAGACCTTTTACTTAAACTTTCATCTCAAAAGATCTTTAGACTTGGGAACATAGAGAAGGTGAAGATATGACTTTCTTGTTTACCCTTTCCTATAAGATGGCAGTCATGTCATCATTTTTAGTTAACCTCCACACTAACATTGGAGATAAACTTTTGATAAAAAAAAGTATTAAATTCTACATGTCATGCCCCCTAACATTGGAAATGCTCTAACGAGTTAGAATAAATGCTTCAAAAAAACAAAACAAAAAACGAGTTAGAAATAGTACCCGACTCAAATACTTCCTAGTTAGATGTAGGAGCGGGGCTAGACCCTAGCTAGCCATTCGGGATTTGACAAACGTATAGAATGGCAAAAGTACGAGTACTATACGGTTTTGTAAAATCTAAATTCGGTCCAAAATTCGGTCAACGGGACGTGATTCGTCAGTAATTTGAAACCGCATACGTACGTGTATAATTCGATTTATAAATGTGAGTTCGGCTCTGAAAATTCGGTATCTATATATAACAAATAATTTGTATTTATAAGGTCATAGACCAATTTTATGCATATGTGTGAGTTATTTAAAGAAAAAATAAACTTAATATGATGATATTAATTATATATACAATATTAGTCATCCAAGAGGACATCATATGGTGGTTTAGATGCTTGGTTAGTGAGTTTGAGATCTCTCTCACCTTCACCTTCAAATCTCTTCAGTCATTGTTGTTTCATAAAAATTACAACACGTCTAATATTGGATCGTGTATACTCGAGAGGCAGTAAAGCCCAAAAACTAGGGTCTTTGAAAACGTAAAAGCTAAAGAATTTATGGCAAATTAAGCGGACGTATCATTCGGGATACGTAAAATTCATGAACGATTCGCGAATAATACGGGAATGTCACATAATACACTATTTGGGTTCGGAGTTGCAAACGTTCGCGAATAAAACGGTAAAATTCGTGATACGTAAAAATTCGCGAATGATTCGCGAACTTACTAACTAGGGGCTAAACTTCGTATCCGATGGCGAAAATAAAAATCTAACATCAAGTCAAATCCAAACGAATAAGTGTGGTGGTTCATCATTACTACACTGGAGGTGGATAGAGACAAGTACGGGCACTGAGGCCCATCGGTTTTCTACTTTTTGTGTAAATTTAATTGGTCTTCTTATAATTTGTCCTGTGTAGTTTCCTTTTTCCCTTTTTTTTGCTAATAAGAAAGTGAATTTATTAAAATCGAAGATAAATACATACTGTCTTAAAGAAAGGTTGGTGCCGAGTCCAACCATTCACCATCCAATTTTTTTCTCCTAAGAGCATTCCTAGTGCTCGGGGACAAGGCCATCCTATATTAAGGTCTTACTAACACCTTCTTTTAGTAGGTAATTGCTAAAAGACAAAAAAAATTAAAGGTAAAAGATTTCTCGTAAAGTTCATCTTCAATCTCATCCTAGGTCTTATTTAACAATCTTTGTTTAGATTTAGGGACCGTAGCCTTTAAATTTTATTACTTTTGCATTGTATTTGTGAATGCTTATGGAAATCACACAGATTCTTGGTTAAGCAAATTTATAATTTTATAATCACAGAAAATTACTCTTTCCGTTTTTAACCTTCAAATAAATATTAGTATTTAATCGAATTGCTTTTCACAGCGACTATTTAAATCTCTTCATCTTCCTATCTCAAAATCATCGTCCGTAGTTTCTTCATTTCCGTTATTCATCCTGCCAGAAAAATCTATTGAATTATCAAATGATTTCAACATTCACTTGATTTATGGTATATTTCTCATTGCTAACATACTTCTGGGTTTAAATTATCCAGTGTAAAATCCTGATTACCATATTCAAATCAAAAATTTGAGACACACTTTTAAAGTTTTGATTAGAATCATCGTTCTGCCTACTTTATAAGATCTTATTTGTTTAAGAAAATTTGTCCAAATTACCAGTTTTGTTTATGTCTTTAATTTTGTTTCTTTACATAACTTTGGGAAGAATTAGATGGGAAAAGATGAAGGAGGTTTAGTTCAATTCAACCGTAAACTTTGATTTGCATGTTGTATTACGTCTAGGTTTAGTTGAATTCCAACCGTAATTTTCAATTTTACGTCTAGGTTTAGTTGAATTCCAACAATAATTTTAAATTTTACGTCTAAGTTTAGTTTACTGAATTTTCCTTTCGTCAATCTAGCCGTAAATTTCAATTTTACGTCAAGGTTCCTTTTAATTCCAACCATAGAAATTGATTTTACGTCCAGGTTTGGGTTGATTCAAACCGTAGAAATTGGTTTTACGTCCATGTTTGGATTGATTCCAACCGTAGAAATTAATCATTATCTAATAAAATTGAATTAAATTAAAATTAACTAAAGGGTTATTCGGTCATTACAAAATTATTTGAGATAAGAGGTTTTTGATAATACTTCTGGGTGACCCGTTTTTGTCCTATTAGGTGACGCCCTCTAACGGAATGTGACGCCCCAATAATAGCCTTCCAATTATAGTAGGGTCATGAAAAAAATTAACTCATTACTGCTTCTCAATTATGCAATACGGCGTTCAATGAAAACCCATTAAAAATATATATATATGTACCAACGCGTCAGTTGGAGATAAATTTTTTGACATTGTCAATAATAGAATTCACAGGTTTATACTTCCCATCGAAAAATCTCACATCCAGTCCAAATTGCCAACCAAATATCAAATGATAAATATCCCAAATTCTTCTTCTAATTGATGTAGAGTTACCTTTCTTATTCAACTCCCAAAGAGCGCTTCTGACACATCCTTGAAAAAACCACTGCAACTTATAAAAGTTCAAAAGATAGTGCTAAACAGCCCTTGTAGTTTTACAGTGTAAGAATATATGTTGGTTTCATTTAGGTGTTTTTTTACAAAGCAGACAACCATCTATAACTACAAGAATCAAGAGTTGGTGTCGCATTGTAACAAAGAGTCCACACAAAGAAAACAATCTTTTGAGGAATTTTAGGATTTCAAACTCTTCCGTGTGGAAACCTTACCAAGCCATCATCTTCCAGAGCTTTGTAACAATTAGCAACCGTACATTGCTTACCTGCTTGCCACACTCTTTGAGCATCACCACTATCCATAGCAATACTTGGAACTAAATTAAAAAGATGTGTTATATCTTATCTTCATCATTTAATGCCCCACAAAATGCAAAATTCGAACTATTGACATTATTGATGGCCAACATCTCTTTAATCATGATTTCGTTCTTCGTTGTATGATATCACATCGGAATTCATTAGAAGTTTAAACGAAATAAGCATTTTTATAATTAGGCCGTAATTCATTTGATGCTTGAAAGTTTAAACGAAGTAAGCGATCACAATTAGGAATTTCCAATTTATTTTTATCTCAACGGGTCTTCTCTAATGCTTAAAATTTTCCACAAATTTATCATCTGATTCATGGTTTGTATTTCGTTTTGATCTTACTCAATCTCATGCTTAGGGATTTACATCAATTTATTTGATATAATATTTTGTCCGGTGTCACTTGATCATCCCCTTCAATGCTTCGTCCGACTCTGGAGATCTCATTCTATGTCACAAGTTTAGTTAACTCACTAAATTCTTAATTCATTCACTCATGGAAAACACATCGATTTACTACAATAACGATAAAATCGAGTTAATTTTCAAAGTGGTAGATGGTAGTGTTATACTTTTCGAATTGTGCTCATTTATTTGTAGGAATGTCAAGTTTCATAGGAAAAACATATCACCAAATTTGGAAGCAGCTATCATCCATTGATGAAGTCTGCAAGCATCCCAACAATGTTTTCATTGGAGTTCAACCCAAATTTGGATATGTAAGTGATCTGATGCGTCTCCTCCTTTCCAAATCTGCAAGCCTACACCACGGATTTGCAATGTGCTACTCATTTGTCGAGAAAGTTTTTAAAGAAGATGCTGTACAGGTATGTCATTTCTGCTTTTCTAGGTTGCTTTATATGATCTTGGTATTTCAATTGGAGTCCATTGGCATGTGGTTTAAAGAATATTCATGATTCATGAGCTGACAGAACTTTTTAGAGTATGAAACTTGCAGGTTCTTATATATGTTGAACCCTGCACCACATCATACACAATACAATACATTCAACCCTAATAACCCATTTTTTTAATCTCATCATAAGTTTCTGAATTCAGTTTCTTCATACACAATCTTTCTTTTGTTTTGCATTGTTTACAATAGCTGGCAAAGGAGGAGGAGCAACAATTGATATTGATTTTGGTGTATATGTTTTGGAGTATGGAAACATGACCATGTTGAGATTAATGCTAATGATCAAGGAAAAAGGACTACACCATCATAGAAAAGATGTACCAACAGGTTGTTGGTCCTATATGGGTGTTGCTGCTGGTGGGATGGATGTTGATGGTCTTGCACCAAGAGCTGGTGGTCCTGGACCTCAGATTGAGGAAGTCGACTAAAGCGGGTTTCTTCAATTCTTGATTTTGGTGGATTTTATTTGCTGCTTTCTTCATTTCACATCAAACTTTCTAAAGACTTCTCTTTAGTTATCTATAGTAGTCGAGGGTCGCGAGTGTGACCCCCTTCAGAAGAAGAAAAAGAAGGGTGGTGAGTGTTTGTTTTATTTTAAAATATTAAACCACTAAATTGCGATTAAAATGTCGTGGACAGTTACTGCAACTGTATAAACTTGTCTTCTATGTCAAAAAATGAACTAAATGTAGTTTGAGCCTCTGAAATTGAAAATTATTTAATGTAAACCCAACTCTGATGTCTTCTGTAATGGTTCACTATTGCATTCCGTAAGTAACTTATTTTTAGTCTTCATTTTTTTCATGAAATCTGAGCCTTGTCAATAACGTATTTTGGAGATTGCAGAGGTCATACGCTCAGGTAAAACTATGCTAAGAAGGTGTTTTATTAACTCTCTACAAAGCAACACGGTAGAACTCCACCCTTTATGCTTTCACTCGCAGTTCCCTTACAAGAAACAGTTACTATGTTTCCTTCCAAAGATCACCACTTATGTTCACTTTATTGCAGTAAGAATAGAGAATCTATCTGCATATGTTGCTAGAAAATTAAGCATTCTAGGAACATTAAGCCTAGAATTAGTTGGCAATAAAAGGCTCACTAGCAACTAGCGTGCAGGTATATGTGTTTCTTTTGTCTAATAAACCATACACAATAGACACATTGACAAATCAAAGTGGCTTAATCAGATTCCTTTCCGCCACGAGTTAACAGGTGTGTTTAAATCCAACCTATAAACTTGACATGCACATAATTGCTAAATGTGGTCATATTCTCACCTATGGCTACAGGTGACGGGTTTAGACGTAAACACATGACCAAAAGGTGTCTTATGGCTACGGTTGATGAGTTTAGGTTTAAACCCATGGCCAAATGGTGCACTATGGCCACAAGGTAACATAAAACGTGGCTATAGTCATACCTATGACCAGTAGCCACGCAAATAACCCCAAACTTGGCTAGGTGGTAAATCGTGGCCTATGTGGAGGTTTGTACTAGTGAATGTGGATGGTCTTAGAATTCTGGTATTATTTTTATTTCCATAATGGTCAGCCTGTTCTAAAAGACAACCTAAGAGATGATGAACTAGATGCACACCCTGCTATTTGTTTATTTGCGTGGGAAAGTGTTGTGATCCTTCCCGAGGTTGACCATCATTTGGTTCCGGCTAATATGGTTTGGAACCGCATATTCGAAAATTACACACGTCAATTCACAAATATTCGTAAAAAAACATCGGCAACTATAATAGTTAGGCTCGTAGTAATAAAAAAAAAGGTGGGGGTTTACGTATGTTACCAGAAAGAATTTTATATTGCACATAACAGATCTCCTATATGGACAATTGAGAGGCTTGTAAGTAGATAATATTTTTACCACCTGGCCGTAATCTTCACCCAAAAAACAAATCAACTTATTAATTTTATTTTTTGTGTAGGAATGTTATACAAATGGGAAATAAGCTCGGAATACGGGAAAAGAATTCATATTTTACCAATGCTACTTAATCATGAAGGCTAACTTCCAAGAACTAAACACGATACAACCACCACCAAATCCACCTCAACATGGAGCGGAAGAATTAAAAAAACCGCATCAAAGGCATGGTTTTGTGGGTATACCACTTTGTAAACCCTCACGAGACAAAACTCGTCCGTTATGGCCACATACCGGTTTAAATGCTTGCTGAACATGCTCTTTATTTCTGCGCTTTTGGTGAAATTTATCTAAAAGTTTAGGATTTTATAATCGTCTACAAATCTGTAATCATTCCATCCAAATATTCTCAATCTCAATATCACTTTATTCAGGATGTTGTATGTTTAACCAACGCTCACTGTGAGAAAATATACACAAACAAAGAGTGGTATAACGTAAGAGTGTAAACGGGGTGTAAGCCAAAAAGGTCAAACAAATATAAATCTGACACGCCATTTGTCACTCTTATGCCTTTTGAAATCCCGTGGCACGTCATTCGTAATGGCGTACGAGAGAGTAAAATCTTCGAATATTCCTTTGTACGCCATTTGAAATGGCGTGTGATGCTTTTTCGATACGCCATTAGAAATGGCGTGCCGGGTTGCATCCATATCGCATCTAAGCAAACTGAAGCTCGGAATCAAGCGAACAGTGGTACTTTACACCACGGTTTTTGGTCCATATCTTGGATCTTGGATGTCCATTAGAGTAAGCCTGATAAAACTTGATGACATGCCAGTTAGTCCGACTAAATTTGGCCATAAGCTCATAAAACATAAAAAGAAAGGTACTATTTCAAGAGCATGAGAATGAGTGATGCTACATTCACGCCAAAAAAAAACCCGGGTAAAATCCCGTGAGGGGATCAGACGAACGAGGGAAATGCATTTCTGCATTTGGATATGGAAAGGATGCAGTGGGTCCCAGGTGATGTGAGGGACGAGATTTCTCACGGGATTGAGTCCCGGTAAACCTAGCATTATTGCATGAGAATCGTCTTTAATGCAGCAAGTTGAAGATTCATAAAAAGAAGAACTACTTCTTCAAAATAATTTAGATTGTCTCAGTCATTTTTTTTTTTTTTGCAAACATAAAAAGGTTTATGCGTTCTGGAATGTGCAACTCTTTCACCAGCAGCGTCGTCAAAATCCAGTTCCTATTATTAATGTCTGCTGATTTTTTTTTGGACATGCATGGAGTTTAAGAGATTTTAAAATTTGGATCTTGACATATCTTATTGATACCGTAAAAAAAAAGACATATCTTATTGGTAGCATATGAAGTGAAATTATAATTTTGCCATGTTTCAATAGCACCATAAGCTCGTAGCTAACGCCAGTTGTGTTAGTAGCGGTTTTCCTAGATCGTTTGATGACACTTTCTGGTTCCGATATAACAAATTATAGGATTGGGACTTGGGGGTCGGAGTTGGCATAAAAGTGACACTTCCGTCAGTTCTAGTTTGTTCGGGTTGTCTCTGGTAGGCTTGCACCTGGATTTCTGGGCTTACTGATCGGATACTTTTTTTTTCTGGCATATATAATGACCACTTCTGTAGGTACGGAAATCCTACCGTCCACGTGGTCGAACGAGGTTGCACGAATTACGCGAAGTAAATATAAAAAGAAAATCTTCTACCAAA
This sequence comes from Papaver somniferum, assembly GCF_003573695.1. Lineage (NCBI taxonomy): Eukaryota > Viridiplantae > Streptophyta > Magnoliopsida > Ranunculales > Papaveraceae > Papaver > Papaver somniferum. The sequence goes on from NW_020631041.1 coordinate 15,855,717, forward strand.
CCCCGAGAATGAGTGTCAGTGATAAGTCAAATCAGTTGTCAGAATTACCATTACAAATATTATATCTGCGAATTAAGGCTCCACCTTGGATAAAGATCTGCGAGTTATACATGAGGAACCATTTGGCGAAATAAGATTACTTGGACGAGAAAATAGTTGGCGAAGTACATGAATTGCTGAGTAAGAAATAAGACAGTTGTGCCGACAGGCTACCAAAGATCGGCGAAAAGAAGGGAATAACTTTATTAAAAATGACTGGGGCGAAATATAAAGCAAGTTCACGTGAATTGAGTGAGTTCCGGCGAAGTAAAATGAGTTGTACTCCACTACTTAGTTTTGCCTATAAATAGAGACCATGGTACATTGTAAAAGGGGTTGGATATTTTATATTCAGAGAGGTCATGTTGAGAGAAAGCAAGTTAGGGTTCTTGTGAGTTTCCATACTTGTAACTCAATCGTCATAACTCATTTATAAAAGAATTTATATTTCGTACGCATTCTTAAAGGAAGAATTCTATCTTGTTCTCACTATCATGTTTTAGATCTTATACATTTCATTACTTGAGTGTACTACTGGATTTCCAGTAGTTACATTTTGGCGTCCAGAAACAGGGAACTCAAGTTGAGAGTTCATTCTCATTTGAGATTCGGAAAAGAGGTTGAAGTTGTTCTTGAGTTTTCTTATTAAAGTTTTAACTAGTTGTTTTCTTGCAAAAACGTGATTCCAAAAATTAAAAGAGTAAGTTTATGTTTGAAATCTGGGAAGTAGAGCGATTTTGAGTTTCGTTTTGAAAGATTCATTAAAATCTTAAAAACTAGTCTTAAGTTTGTAAAAGATAACTTCATCATCAACGAATCGGTGAGTAGAAGTTAGTTCGGCTGAAGTTAGTTGATGGCAAGAATTCCACATCGGGCAAAGAACGTAATAGCATCAAGGAGAAGCAAACGTTTAGAAGTGAAAAGAGGAAGAAGAATGGAGATAGGAGAAACATCAACTGCAAGCGGAAGGCGTGGTGTGAATCAACGGCAAAATGGTGATTTTTACGAGAACCGCTATAAAGAAGGATAGGTCCATACCACTGATACTTTTACGGTTGTAAGAGAAGAACCGGATAGCGAGGAGAGAGAGGAAAACGTTGATGAAGAGAATATGACATTGGAACAGTTAAGAGAGGTATTACGTCTAGAAAGAGAGTAGGAAAGAGATCTAGTGGAGCAGCGAATCAGTCTTACAAGAAAGAATGTTACTTTGATGCAACAAAGCCGTCAGCTCAATAAGGAGAGAGCAGCCAATAACCAACGAGGAGGAGAATCATACGCAAGGACAGGCTCGTCAGCAAGGATAAATTTGCGTCAATGAGAAAAATACTGGAAAATAATGAAGGTGGTCAAAGGAGAAATGAGGAGAGAAGATAACGAAGGAGGAGACGCCAAAGAGAAAACAATGAAGAAAGAGAGTTGAAAAGAGCACTAGAAGAAACTAGATGGGAAGATCAAAGACGAAGATTTGAAGAAGAAAGAAGACGCGAGGAAGAAATATTACGCGAAGAAGAAATAAGGCGCGAAGAGGAAAGGTTACACGAAGAAGAAAGGAGACGCGAAGAAGAAAGGATACACAAAGAATAAAGAAGGCGCGAAAATGATAGAAGGTATGGTGAGGATAGAAGGAATAGGTGAAATGAAGATGGAGATAACATAAACCAAGTGGTTTTAAACGAATTACGAGACATGAGGTCAATGATTAACAACCCACGAAGAGGAAGACGAGTGCAACTAGGTGAGGCAATAAAGGAGGCAGGCAAATCTCTATTCACACACGAAGTGTTGGAGGCAAGGATTCCCGCGAGGTTTTCACTACCAACCTTCGGAAACATATTATGTGGGTCCGAAAGTGCAGTACAACATTTAAAGTAATACACCCTCTCCTTGATGCAATGGGCACAAAATGAAGTTGTCTTGTGTAAGTATTTCCCTGCAAGCCTAACTGGAAGCGTTTGCTTGGTTTGATGCATTGCCGGAGAGATCGATTTCTTCATTTAGAGACTTGCAAAGGATATTTCTAACGACCTATATAAGTAACAACATGCTAAGGACGGGGATCGAAACTTTGTTTAATCTGAGGAGAATTCCAGGAGAGAGTCTGCGAGGGCTTGTGACAAGATGGAGAACTGTATGTAGTGAGCTCACTAGGAGAGTCGATGAGAAAAATTTCATCTTATCCTTTGTAAACGCCCTAATCCCAACTGACCTCTTGTACACTCAGATATTCATAATTCGTGATTCGTTAACGATGAATGAATTGAGAGAGTACTAGGATGAGTATATTTCCCTGGAGGAGAAGCAAAGGGAGGCTAATGGAGTTGCACGGATACCGTCAAAGGAATAAACTTCGCGTCTTTTACCAAGGATGGCACATGCAGTAGAAAGTGACTCGAAATATGAGAAAGGGGAACCATCAAATGCAGTCCCTACGAAGTTAGTAGCAGTATTAAATGGAGATCAAGAATGGATCGATCAACATCTAAGGTATGAAGAGCCAAGGAAGAGGAATTACGATCCACAAAGTAATAACTCAGGAAACCAACGAAGGTACAACCAAGGTTAAAGGTACGGAGAAAGAAGGTAGGCATTTGTAGATGTAACGCTTCTAAGACTTAATATAACTGTGGAAAGTGTATGGGAGGCGATCGTATTAACTGAAGAAATTCCCGCTCCACCAAATATAGGGATGGCACCACACAAACAATTGCAGAAACGACCGAAGAATAATACTTCGTCTAATTGAAAAGGGGAAGCTCGCTCACTTTTCGGAGAATCAGAAACCATTGCCACCATCTCCACCACGAGATAAAAACCAGAACCAAGCATAGGTGTACCGAATTGAAATAAACAGGGGATCACAAAGGCCAAATTGTACTTCCGTAGTTTATTCTGCGAAGAACATCCAGGATTTCCACGATAATGTACCCAAGAGGGTGCATTAAAGGGATTATGAGGGGAATGAAATATTCAGCACCGCGAAGAAGGGACCATTGGAAGAATAGCAAAAAAGATCCATTTCCTTTTCATCACTAGATGCACCCGAAGGAGGAGCTTCGCACACAGATCCCTTGGTTATAACCTTAACTATTGGCAAACACTCTCTGTGGGAAAATGATCCTACAAGGGACAGGTTGACATGGGCGATTGACAGGATCTTGGTGGATACCGAAAGTTCGGTAGATATTCTCTTTTACCATGCATTTAAAACTATGGGTTACAAGGATTCTGATCTCGTTCCGTCAACCTACAACATATACGGATTTAATGGAGTTGTGTCTAAACCAAAGGGCGAGTTTGTCGTGAAGATTTTCGTAGGAGAATTGGAGACAGAAGTTATTGTTTTCATGATAGATGTAGAGTCACCTTACAACGCTCTTATCGTAGACCTTGGATTCACGGAATAAAAGGAGTAGCATCAACTTTTCATCTAGAAATTCGATTCCCAATGCCAAGTGGTATCGGTGAGATAAAAGGAGATCAAAGGGATGCACGAGACTGCAATGAAAAAGATGTCAACAACTATGAAGAGAGGTTGAAGAAGAAGAAGAAGGAACAAATAAAGAGAGTGCTTGAGGTAAAGAAAGAAGAAGAACTGATGGTGTACATGACTAAAGCAAAAGAAGGATGGGCGATACCAAGTGAGATCCTCGAGAAGGAGGGAGAGCCTTTATAGGAATTAAAGGAGCAATCCCCACTTGGAGAACCAATCATGAATTTCGCAGCTCTGGAGCCCACAAAGTAAATAAATTTGGGAAGCGACGAAGAACTAAAGATGGTGAAGATTGGAACGAAGTTGGAGATGGACGAAGAGGATAAATTGGTTAGGTTGTTACGAGAATATCGCGATGTGTTTGCATGGGGAATGAATGAAATGCCAGGGATCGATCCAACGGTAGCTTGTTACAAGTTAGATCTCAACCCATCAATCAAACCAATAAGGCAGAGAATACGTAAGATAGCAACCACTTATCACGAGCAACTAGAAAAGGAACTTCAGAAGATGATTTATTCTGGAATTATACGACCAGCGAAGTATCCTGAGTGGATTGCGAATATGGTGATAGTGCTAAAGAAAAACCAAGGGATATGGATATGCATAGACTTCAGTGATTTGATCACTGCTTGTCCGAAGGATAGCGTTCCTTTGCCAAACATACCTTAAATGGTAGAGTCAGCATCAGGATACAAACGACTCTCATCGATGGATGGAAATTCGGGTTATAATCAGTTACCACTCGCAGAAGAAGATCAGGAACATACAACTTTATTCTCCCCAAGAGGATTATATTGTTATACGAGAATGCACTTCGGATTGAAGAATGCAGGGTCTACATACCAACGAATGGTAGAAAAAATCTTCGTAAAATGGGTACATACGAAGTTAGAGGTGTATGTCGACGATATGCTCATAAAAACCAAGGAGACGGGGGACCACATAGAAGACTTGAAGGAGATTTTTGAGCAGATGAGAAAATACAAGTTGAAAATAAATCCCGCGAAGTGCATATTTGGAGTCGAATCGGCGAAGTTCTTGGGACATATAATATCGAAGAAAGGAATTGAAGTGGACCCGTCTAAGGTTCAGGCCATATTGGATATGCCATCCCCAGCAAGCATAAAAGATGTACAAAAGTTAAATGGACAATTGGAAGCTCTAGGAAGATTCATTTCGAGGTCTTCAGACAAGTGTAAACATTTCTTTGATATCTTAAAGAAGGGAGCAAAATTCACATGGACACAGGAGTGCGAGCAAGCTTTGCAGAGCATAAAAGAATACCTCATTAATCTTTCTATCCTCCAAAAACCAGAACCCGACGAAGAATTATTAATTTGTCTCGCAGCCACATCGAATGCCCTCAGCGTAGTGCTACTTCGCTTAGATGAAGGAGTGGAAAAACCGATCTTTTACGTTAGCAAGACTTTTAATTCTACTGAGAGAAATTATCCGAAAATCGAGAAGTTAATACTAGCATTGGTATATGCTAGTATTAACTAGCATTGGTATATGCGGCAGAGAAATTGCGGACTTGTTGCCAAACTCATAAAAGCAAGGTGCTAAAAATAAATATGTTAGTAGTAAAAACTACCAAAAATTGTATTGGGATTGTAAATAGAAAATAAAAAAAAGGAAACTAAAACATATCGATTTATAGAAACATTATCTATAAAGATTGTATACTTATGCAGTATAACCTTAATAAAGAATTTAATTTGGAACCATACATATATTGTCTTCAAAAGGATATATTTTTTTCCTTAATTATACAGATTTCATTAATATTCTAGATTGGGTCTCATTAAAATAGAAATTATGAATATAAAAAACTTAAGGGTATGTTAGAGAGTTTATTGGAAAAATATGACTATAAACAGAAGATGGACACATTTTTGAAACATACCAAAAGGGAATAGAGGACGGTCTTTCAGAAACAGAGGGAGTATAATCTGGAGGAATATAAGTAGAGGGAATAACAGGCATGCTGATGCATTATCTTTTATAGCTTCAATGATCATCGATTCTTCAAACAAGCATATCTGTATCGAGCAATTAATGCAACCATCAGTAAGCAAAGAACTAGAAGACGGAAAGATCATGCTCGTAGAAAATGCAGAGGCATTGATAGAACTAGACGAAGAAGACTGGCGAACTCCAATTTATAGATATTTGGAGAAAGGAAATTTACTTCAAGATAGGTTTGAAGCACATAAAATTAAAAGCATAGCCACGAATTATGAATTGCGAGAAGGAATCCTGTACCGAAGATCACACACGGGCCGAAGGCTAAGGTGTTTGTAGCAAAAGGAGGGAATTGAAATCATGAAGGCAATCCATGGTGACGCAGGTAACCATAGCAGCACAAGATCTTTGGCTCATAAGACCAAGACGCAAGGATATTTTTGGCCACACACGCATAGTGATGCAAAAAATGTCTCCACAAGATGTGACGCATGTCAGAATTTTGGTAAACGAATACATGTACCAACTACGAGCTTAAACTCTATATTGAGCGTATGGTCGTTCTCCATGTGGGGCATAGATATTATAGGACCATTCGTGACTGAGAGTAAGCAGCGAAGATATTTGATAGTAGCCACAGACTATTTCACGAAGTGGGTCGAAGCTAAGCCTTTGCAGCACATACGAGATGGAGACGTAATTCTCGAGCACATCATATGCAGATTCTGGATTCCTGTGCAAATCGTCTCTGATAATGGGAAGCATTTTGAAGGGGAAAATGTGATGATGCTATTTAACACATTCAAAATACAATCAGGAAAGTCAACTCCGCTATACCCACAAAGTAATGGGCAAGACAAGGTGAAAACAAGACAATAGTAGACACATTGAAAAAGAAGCTAGAAGGACATCATAAAAGATGGTGCGGGCAAGTCCCAAACGTGTTATGCTCGTACATAACCACGAGAGAGATGCCACCAGAATGTCACTCTTCTATCTGACATATGGAGTAGAGGCAGTGCTACGAAGAGAGATTATTATCCCTACAACTAAGCAAGAGGCATGGAGAAAGGGCCTTAACTCAGATATGATCCTTGCGAAGTTAGATGACTTGGAGGAAAATAGTGAGACTGCACTACTACATATGATGAATTATCACCAAAGGTTATCTTGCGAGTATTACAAAAGAGTAAAGGAGTGAAGCTTTGTGCCAGGAGAGTTGGTGTTGCGCGAAATACCACCTTACCAAAAGGGGCCAGGATGGAAGTTAGAACCCACTTGGGAAGGTTCGTGCATTGTTTGGGTAATTGTACCTATGAGCTTGCAGATTGGCAAGGCAAAGACACAGATGATGAAGGACCACCCGTGGAATCCGGTTTATATCAAAAAATATTATCCATAGCAATGGAACGTACTAGCGAATAATAAAAATAAAGAAAAAGATATATACTCATCAGCAGGAGAAATATAATGAAATATCTTTAACAAAAATCACGAAGATAAATATTCGGGAAAAATAAGACCTTTACAATAGACAAGTATGACCTCACATTAGGAGGCTGATAAGACCCACGAAATAAAACAGTTTCTATGGAAACTCAAGACCGTCGCTTAGGAAGGCTGAGAACCCATGGCGTGCAACCTAGTTCGCACAAGATGCAAGAGGCAATAATAAGACCTAACGCACGTCATGGAAAACCCTCATAGAGATAAATATGGGCAATGATTAGACCTATCCGCTGAGGGTCCCTACCGTGATGGTCTTCGGTAAGGGGTGTAGAAGCATAGCCAGTGGAGATAGTAGATGGCCTGGCATGGTTCTGCATTCGTCCCCAAGAAACCCCACCTAGGGTGTGACTTCGTAACCATGAGCGATATCGGCGTAGGTACAAGAAGTCACGAAAACAACTGATACCAACCTTAAAAGGGGTAATCATGGGGAATATAAAGGGACGACACCCTCCAGATTAGGGAGCTGAGTGTCCAGAAAAGACGACAATATCATGGGGATATTATTCATGGGAATAAGTAGGCCTGTCATATTGTCGCGAAGTAAGACCTCAACATATGTGCTAAGGCGAGGTTGATGGATCTTTAATTCGCAAGAATAAAGAGCGCCTGAGACTTCGCCGAAAGAATACCATGAACAACGGGGTGAGGCAGAATAAGACCTTAATTAGGAGACGCAATAAGACCTCTAGATAACAAGAAGAAGTTCAAGGAAGACCGAAGACAAGAGGCAAACAAGTAGAAGAATCTGGGCACGTTGAGACCTTTCCAGGCTGGTAAGACCGTATGCATATCTGTAGAAGACAATAAGACCTTAACTAGGAGGCACAATAAGACCTCGTAATAACAGTTCGCGATCACAAGACTGGTAGAAGGAAAATAAAACGAGAAGAAATATAACATGAAAAATAAGAGGCAATATAACATGAAAAATAAGAGGCAATATTACATGAAAACCAAGAAACAGATTATGAACCAAAGCAAAAGGCAACAACATAATTTTATACAATATGTTATTACTATGAAGTTAAATTAACATTGCAGGAAATGGCGAGTTGCAAAGGACGAATACCACATGCAAAGGCAGAATACAACGAGGTACAAATAAACTCATATTGCAAGAAGGTAATAAAGTAATCCGCGAGGAAACACGGGTATATTTCGGAACTTCACAAAAGAATAAGAGGCAAGTATATATTTTTATAAATTTTTATTCTTTTGAATACTTCCTTCGCATACATTCTCATTTTTTGAAAGCAGAAACAGAGTCAAGTATGTACTATATACGATCCGATCAATTCGCATGTCAGAGGCAAAGAAAATGCTAAGGATAAGTTTAATATTTATGCTTTCAAAACAAAGTTAACCTCGCCAATAAGATATACTTTAATCATTCCAGCTACAACTAACCGCATAAGATGAGGATTCTGAGACAGGTAATATCAGAAGGATGATATATTGAAGCAAAAACCAAAATGTATGCCCCCCAAGCTTGGGACCGCCCAGTTGAAGAAAATGTTAGAAGAAACGAGATGTCAAAGAAAAGAACCAACAAAGACAATGAAATCAAGATTGAAGAGGTAACTGCTGAATAGGAACAACTTTGATGGCTTCCTCCTCGGCATCACCACCAGACTCTTTGATCTCCTGTTCAGGGTTACCACCACTAGCACCAACAGTTTCAGCTTCAACATTGACGGTGTTAAGAGATTGACCAGGAAGATTCGACGAAGAAGAAGGAATGTCAGCAACCTGAGATTTTCACTCAAAATCTCATTCTCAGTCACGTAACTATTGATCTGGGATGTAAGATTTAAATTTTCCAAGCGAGTATCTTCAAGAAAGTCCTTCGCCTCGGAAGCGGCCATTTAACGTTTCATACATCGAGCTTGACTAGAGGTAAAACAAAATACAATAAAAATAAAGCTAAGGCAAAAACTAAAGAAACAAGGGAAGGGAACTCACTGTGGAATTCATCAGATTTACTCTCCTGTTTGGATGAATACTTCTTCTCCTTAACAAGTTGGTTTTCAAGCTCACGAATGCGAGCACTAGACTTCGCCAACTGTTCATGAGACATTTTGGTCTCAACAAGCTGAGCCATATGGCGATTAAACTCCTGCGAAATAAAAGCGAGATCCGCGAGGTATTATAAAGAGAAGTTTTAAGACTCACCAAGCCCATTATAGCAGCATGTTGTTGAAAAGAGAGGTTAAATGAAGAATTCACTATGAAAGACTGACCCTCAGCCAAGAAATTGTCAGAACTAAAAGAAGCCAGGGACTCAGCTGCAAGCGGTCTAAGAGAAGCATTACCACGAGTCGTGATGAAGATCTGCCTCAAGAAATCCATATCAGGTATATAGGCAGGGTGTTCCACTTCGTATGCCTTATTATTTTCCTTCTTATCCTTAGACGATTTGTCTGGCGAATCATCTACAATGATAGTGGGAATAGAGAAAAAAGAACTCCCACCTTCTGCAGACTGAGGAGGAATAACTTCGCGGGGAGGATCAGCTGGTCGATGCTTGGGAAGAGGAGGAGTAGATTGACTAGAAACCACTTTAGAACCCTTGACTTGGGTTAGAGCAGCTAAATCCAGGACCCTACGTTGACGCTTTAGAGGATCCTTAGCGGAAGGAGATTTGAAAGAACCATCCTACAACACACGAAGTTAGAAAATACCTTCTCAGCAGGAAAAGGAACCAAAGGGCTATCACGTTTCCTTAGACTTCTAGCAGATCTTGCAGCAGCTTAAGCGCCTACTAGTTCATCCTCCTACGAAGTATAGAATTTGAGGATAATACAATAATGAAAGAAGCATAGTACAATAGTTAAGACTATACCTGTTCGGAAGCAGGAGACTCAACATTAGATTTCTTCTTCGAGCGGTCTTTCAGCAAACCAGAAGGAGGAAGTGGATACTATAACGAAGAGGATAGAGTAAAACTGTCACAGATGAGAAACAGGCGAGTTAGGAAGAGAACGAGACTTACCCCATTTGGCATCTCAGACCATCGTTAGAGAAACGATCAAAGGACCAGTACGAGCTTTACCATTTTCATCAACCCCCAGATCAAAGGACCTTCAGCAATCAAGGGAAACATTGTTAAGGATCGAGCAAGAGAGAGGAGAGCATAAACACAGAAGCGTAAAAGACTACATTGATAATAATTTTGGTGTGTTTTTCTCATTAATTCTTCAAGATATTTATACAATCACACAAGACTTGATTCTCAAGACAATTCCTAATATAACTCTCACAACTTAATTGCATATCTCCTAAATATAAACTCTTCATATATTATTTTCTATTACCCTCCCTCAAGATGGAGCATGTAGATCACGAATGCCCATCTTGGACAAAAGAAATTTAACTTCGGTTTTCTTCTTTTTTTTTTTTTTTCAACGCTTTTGCGAAAAAAAAAAAAAATCTTCAGACCGTAGTTTAAGGACGTCTCGGTCCCAATCATAGTTTAAGGACTTTCGGTCCCCTTCGTAGTTTAAGGACATTTCGGTCCCATCTTCGTAGTTTAAGGACATTTCGGTCCTCTTCGTAGTTTAAAGACATTACGGTCCTCTTCGTAGTTTAAGGACATTACGGTCCCCTCTTTGTAGTTTAAGGACATTACGGTCCTCTTCGTAGTTTAAGGACATTACGGTCCCATCTTCGGAAGAATACTTCTTGTACTCTTGTTTTCTTGGTTTCTTTGGTAGAATACTTTTTGTACTCTCTCGACAACTCATAGGATCTCAACCTATTATTGTTGTTCTTTTTCTCATCATCTTGGTGATTGTTTTCTTCTAATTTTTTTTTCTTCACAACATGAATGTTGTTTCTTCTCTCTTGTTCCAGTCACGCATTTCTTGCGAAACCTTCACACTTCTTTTTTTTTTTAAATTCTCTCACAATCTTCTTTATCATCACAGTTCTGCCTTTCTTTGCGGCTAACAATAGCATCACTGTCCTCTTTCTTCTTTAAACAGCAGCTGTAACCTTTTTTTTTTTTTTTTTTTTCTTAAACCCTAAAAACATGGAAAAACTTCTCTAACTCTTTCTTCTTCTCCTCTCTCTTCCTCTCACCTCGCTCTGATACCATGTTAAGGATCGAGCAAGAGAGAGGAGAGCATAAACACAGAAGCGTAAAAGACTACATTGATAATAATTTTGGTGTGTTTTTCTCATTAATTCTTCAAGATATTTATACAATCACACAAGACTTGATTCTCAAGACAATTCCTAATATAACTCTCACAACTTAATTGCATATCTCCTAAATATAAACTCTTCATATATTATTCTATTACCCTCCCTCAAGATGGAGCATGTAGATCACGAATGCCCATCTTGGACAAAAGAAATTTAACTTCGGTTTTCTTCTTTTTTTTTTTTTTTTCAACGCTTTTGCGAAAAAAAAAAAAAAATCTTCAGACCGTAGTTTAAGGACGTCTCGGTCCCAATCATAGTTTAAGGACTTTCGGTCCCCTTCGTAGTTTAAGGACATTTCGGTCCCATCTTCGTAGTTTAAGGACATTTCGGTCCTCTTCGTAGTTTAAAGACATTACGGTCCTCTTCGTAGTTTAAGGACATTACGGTCCCCTCTTTGTAGTTTAAGGACATTACGGTCCTCTTCGTAGTTTAAGGACATTACGGTCCCATCTTCGGAAGAATACTTCTTGTACTCTTGTTTTCTTGGTTTCTTTGGTAGAATACTTTTTGTACTCTCTCGACAACTCATAGGATCTCAACCTATTATTGTTGTTCTTTTTCTCATCACCTCTTGGTGATTGTTTTCTTCTAATTTTTTTTTTCTTCACAACATGAATGTTTTTTCTTCTTCTCTCTTGTTCCAGTCACGCATTTCTTGCGAAACCTTCACACTTCTTTTTTTTTTTTTAAATTCTCTCACAATCTTCTTCTTTATCATCACAGTTCTGCCTTTCTTTGCGGCTAACAATAGCATCACTGTCCTCTTTCTTCTTTAAACAGCAGCTGTAACCTTTTTTTTTTTTTTTTTTTTCTTAAACCCTAAAAACATGGAAAAACTTCTCTAACTCTTTCTCTTCTCCTCTCTCTTCCTCTCACCTCGCTCTGATACCATGTTAAGGATCGAGCAAGAGAGAGGAGAGCATAAACACAGAAGCGTAAAAGACTACATTGATAATAATTTTGGTGTGTTTTTCTCATTAATTCTTCAAGATATTTATACAATCACACAAGACTTGATTCTCAAGACAATTCCTAATATAACTCTCACAACTTAATTACATATCTCCTAAATATAAACTCTTCATATATTATTTTCTATTACCCTCCCTCAAGATGGAGCATGTAGATCACGAATGCCCATCTTGGACAAAAGAAATTTAACTTCGGTTTTCTTTTTTTTTTTTTTTTTTTTTCAACGCTTTTGCGAAAAAAAAAAAAAAATCTTCAGACCGTAGTTTAAGGACGTCTCGGTCCCAATCATAGTTTAAGGACTTTCGGTCCCCTTCGTAGTTTAAGGACATTTCGGTCCCATCTTCGTAGTTTAAGGACATTTCGGTCCTCTTCGTAGTTTAAAGACATTACGGTCCTCTTCGTAGTTTAAGGACATTACGGTCCCCTCTTTGTAGTTTAAGGACATTACGGTCCTCTTCGTAGTTTAAGGACATTACGGTCCCATCTTCGGAAGAATACTTCTTGTACTCTTGTTTTCTTGGTTTCTTTGGTAGAATACTTTTTGTACTCTCTCGACAACTCATAGGATCTCAACCTATTATTGTTGTTCTTTTTCTCATCACCTCTTGGTGATTGTTTTCTTCTAATTTTTTTTTCTTCACATCATGAATGTTGTTTCTTCTTCTCTCTTGTTCCAGTCACGCATTTCTTGCGAAACCTTCACACTTCTTTTTTTTTTTTTTTAAATTCTCTCACAATCTTCTTCTTTATCATCACAGTTCTGCCTTTCTTTGCGGCTAACAATAGCATCACTGCTCTTTCTTCTTTAAACAGCAGCTGTAACCTTTTTTTTTTTTTTTCTTAAACCCTAAAAACATGGAAAAACTTCTCTAACTCTTTCTTCTTCTCCTCTCTCTTCCTCTCACCTCGCTCTGATACCATGTTAAGGATCGAGCAAGAGAGAGGAGAGCATAAACACAGAAGCGTAAAAGACTACATTGATAATAATTTTGGTGTGTTTTTCTCATTAATTCTTCAAGATATTTATACAATCACACAAGACTTGATTCTCAAGACAATTCCTAATATAACTCTCACAACTTAATTGCATATCTCCTAAATATAAACTCTTCATATATTATTTTCTATTAAACATCATCCAATTTTCGTAGTTAGAAAAACGAAGACGATCATTCCTCGCATTACCAAAAGGCTCAACGTCTTGAATAAGAGCTTTAGAGGGGTCATCCACAGGTTTCCGAGTAAGCTTAATACCCCACGCTTGATATTTCCTCGTAGACAGGGTTTTATCGGTGTAATTCAACATGAAGGAATCAATGTTGTAATCTTTAGGATCAAATTCCTTCGCGACTAACGGAATTTGAGAAGGACCTCCCTTCGAACGTAACATGAATTCATTCACAATACGAATCGCATTTCCACTTAATTGATAAATACCTCGTTGGAGTGTGGTCAGTATCTCGTAGAAAAAAGGATTGGCTGGATCATACAGAGGAAAAGAATGACCTGCTTTCAATTGATCTAAAGTGATGATCATTCTGTTAGAAGTCCGAGTTTCAGATTGAATCCATCTATAGTTTATCTCCATGAACTTAGTCGCAGTAACAGGGGGAGTAACTGAAGAATCGATCGCTGGAGTTAGGGTTAAGCCCTTCTTCTCAAATTTCGCTTGAAAATCTTCAAGGGTTTTAGATGATGTCGGAGATGGAATCTTTTTAGGAGACATAATTTTAAATTATCGAGAAGTTTTGAAGATCTGAAAACAAAAAGAACTATGGAAGAAACACAGGAAGAAAGGAAGAAAAATTGAAGAACATCAGCAACAACAGCAGGGAAGAATGTGAAGAATGGAAAATAATAAGAAAAAGACAGCATTGAAGTATTTATACTAAGGAAATTACTTACTGGCAATAGTAGGTCAGCGTAGCGATGGAAGAAGCGGAACCGACTATGAGCGGTTACGGGAAGACGTGGATGATGTGGAAGCGAGATTTAAGGAGACGTGGAGGATACGAATGGACAGAAGATTCTCTTCCCATCCTTGGTGCCTGCGAATGGGAAGAGAAAAGGAAAAATGTAAGTACGAAAATCCAACTCGCCATGTGATATCCTGTATTTTTTTGTTACCGTTTCGGGTCGGGTTATACCCGGATTAGTTAACCTTGTGGCTTAGGTTGTCGTTCCTTAGCCTTAGCCTAAGTGGGTCGATTGAAACTAGGAAAGCTAGGTGGAAATAAAGTCACCTTATTAGTTTTAATAATTAAATAAAAATGAGAGAAAAATGAAAAGACAAATATATAAATAGAGAAAATATTATTAAAGTTTTTTTATACATAAAAGTTTAGAAAAAGGAATTTTAGAAGTTAGAAACCAAAAGGCTAGGAGAAAGAAAAAGAGATGGAGATATAGGTTTTTGTTTAGAGAAGAAAGCTATGGAGAGGAAGAAGATGAATTGGTGCTAGGGTTCTTGAGGAGAAATTTTAATTAGGAAAATCATTGGAGAATCAATGGAATTGAGGTAGAATGCGAAACCCTTTCTCTTTAGGTGTTTTTCTTTGGTGTTTATTTTATGTAATTCTGTATTGTTATGATTCAATAATTTATTTGAATAAATATGTACTTCTTGTTGATGATTAGGCTTTTGAAATTGCTAGATAATATAATTATGTACCTATGGTTAAAGTTTGAGAACAATATACCACAAATTCACCGTTGAATGTGTGTTTGAATTTGGATGATAGTTTCTGAATTCTGGACAGTTCCGCTTTGCTGTGTTTTGATATTCTTAGGAAGTCTTAATGATACTAAAACGATTTGTGTCCTTAACAAAAGTTGTATATTTGTGATTTATCTATCAGTATGCTTTATATTGAGTCAATTTGACATTTCTATGAATTTATCATGAATTTTTTGGTAATCACATGTAATCTGCCCAGTTTTTAGGATGTCCTTGTAAATTCAGTAACTTTTGTTTGAACCGTTGGTTTTATGTGAAATTTGGATATGTGGTTTTTTAAGGAGATATGGATGTTCTCTAAATGTTTCAGGAAGATCAGATGAATAAATCATCAAAATATGTATGATGCAAAATGGATGCAGTTATCTTGTGTGTAAAAATATTTTATAAAAGGAAATGAGTTCATGTTTTTCTGTTATATGGAATGTCGTTTCATGCTAACGGCGGGTGATAATCTCCGAGAGTTAAATGCGTAATGATCCCCATGGAAACTTGTGTTTCCCGACCATCGATGGCGGTTGTCTGTGCCGGTAAACGACAGATGGTGTACGAACCAAGGTTTTCGTACTGTGAATGAAACGGGTAATGATCCCCAAGAGCATATGGGTATGATCCCCATAGGAACTTTTGTTCCTGACCGTCGATGGAGGCTGTCTGTGCCGATAAACGATAGGTGGGTTTACGAACCAAGGTTTTCGTACTGTGAACTCATGGTTTGAGGTGACTTATAAATATGTGAATAATGTGATCGAAATCTAAATTAAATTAATTGTTGGAAATATAATCGGTGTTATGAACTCATTTGTGAAATTCAAATGGATGAATTGTTGAAAACAATATTGTTGTTGTGAATTGATAAGTTGAATCCTAAATGGATGATTTGATAAATGATTTGGTGATAATACTATAAACGTTGTGAACTCATGGATTGTTGGTGATAATATTAATTTGTGAATCGTGTGGTGAAATCTTTATTGAATGATTAGATGAAACCTTATAGGTTTTATGAACTCAAGCATTGACATTCGAATTGAAGTATTTGTAGGAAATATTAATATGTTATGAATTCGTGTGTGAAATCTAATTGGATGAGTTGCTGAAAATAGTATTGGTGCTATGAACTCATATGTTGAAATGTTATTAGATAACTTGTTGACAATTATTTTGGTATTGTAACCTTATCGTATGTTATTCCTTGATAAAATGATTTTTTTTTCCGCATCTTTAGAGAATAGGGGTGCATACTATTGAGCTGTCATCTCACCCCAATTGACATCCTTGCAGATTTATCAGAGTGGCGCAGCGAAAGCTATGAATGAGTAGCTTAGTGATCGAATTGTTTTATTGTATTACTTGAAATGTAATTTGAAATAATATGTTTGGTTGAAATCATTGTTAAGATAATAAGCGGATTTATATGCTTCAGTTTATGTTATATAAAGTTTCAACTATGTTTTGTGCAAAAGTAAATTAGTAAAAATATGTATGCATAAGTCTTTTTCCGACCAGTAACGCTTTGATTTCGGATCCCCATATGGGTTTGACCCTAGTCCGGAACTCGGGGTGTTACAAGTTGGTATCAGAGCTCTAAGCTTTAGATCTTGAATGGGACCGTAAAATAAATTATTTGGTATGTTGATGTGATACTAAGCATGCTTGTTTGGTTTGATTGGTCTATTACTCGTTCCATGTTTTAAGTTGTATACTTGCTTTTGTGGAATTCATGCGAATAGCTAGTTGTCTGCTGGATTGTTTTGTTATTTATTATTTTATTTATTTTATGTAGATTTTGAGGTTATAGTAATATTTTTCAATTTCGGGACGAAATTTCCTTTAAGGGTAGTAGAATGTGATACCATGTATTTTTTGTTACCGTTTCGGGTCGGGTTATACCCGGATTAGTTAACCTTGTGACTTAGGTTGTCGTTCCTTAGCCTTAGCCTAGGTGGGTCGATTGAAACTAGGAAAGCTAGGTGGAAATAGAGTCACCTTATTAGTTTTAATAATTAAATAAAAATGAGAGAAAAATGAAAATACACATATATAAATAGAGAAAATATTATTAAGGTTTTTTATACCTAAAAGTTTAGAAAAAATAATTTTAGAAGTTAGAAACCAAAAGGCTAAGAGAAAGAAAAAGAGATGGAGATATAGGTTTTTGTTTAGAGAAGAAAGCAATGGAGAGGAAGAAGATGAATTGGTGCTAGGGTTCTTGAGGAGAAATTTTAATTAAGAAAATCAGTGGAGAATCAATGGAATTGAGGTAGAATGCGAAACCCTTTCTCTCTAGGTGTTTTTCTTTGGTGTTTATTTTATGTAATTTTGTATTGTTATGATTCAATAATTTATTTGAATAAATATGTACTTCTTGTTGATGATCAGGCTTTTGAAATTGTTATCTAACATGATTAGGTACCCATGGTTAAAGTTTGAGAACAATGCACCACAAATTTACCGTTGAATGTGTGTTTGAATTTGGATGATAGTTTCTGAAATTCTGGACAGTGCCGCTTTGTTGTGTTTTTGATATTCTTAGGAAGTCTTAATGATATTAAAACGATTTCAGTTCTTAACAAAAGTTGTAGATTTGTGATTTATCTATCAATATGCTTTGGATTGAGTCAATTTGACATTTCTATTTTTTTTATCATGAATTGTTTAGTAATGACATGTAATCTGCCCAGTTTTTAGAATGTCCTTGTAAATTCGAGAACTTTTGTTTGAACCGTTGGTTTTCAGTCAAATTTGGATATGTGATTGGTTATGGAGGTATGTATATTTTCTAAAAGTTTTAGGAAGATCAGATGAGTAAATCATTCAAATATGTATGATGCAAAATGGATGTAGTTATCTTATTTGTAGAAATGGTTGTAAGATAATTATGTTCTTATGCCATGGTTGCTTTTGTTATGTGTAAAAATGTTTTATAAAAGGAAATGAGTTCATGTTTTTCCGTTATATGGAATGTCGTTACATGCTAACGGAGGATAATGATCCTCAAGAGTTAAATGGGTAATGATCCCCATGGGAACTTGTGTTTCCCGACCATCGATGGCGGCTGTCCGTGCCGGTAAACGATAGGTGGTGTACGAACCAAGGTTTTCGTACTGTGAATGAAACGGATAATGATCCCCGAGAGCATATGGGTATGATCCTCATAGGAACTTTTGTTCCTGACCATCGATGGAGGCTGTCCATGCCGATAAACGATAGGTGGGTGTACGAACCAAGGTTTTCGTACCGTGAACTCATGGTTTGAGGTGACTTATAAATATGTGAATAATGTGCTTGAAATCTAAATTAAATGAGTTGTTGGAAATATAATCGGTGTTATGAACTCATTTGTGAAATTCAAATGGATGAATTGTTGAAAATAATATTGTTGTTGTGAATTGATAAGTTGAATCCTAAATGGATGATTTGATAAATGATTTGTTGATAATACTGTAAATGTTGTGAACTCAGGGATTGTTGGTGACAATATTAATTTGTGAATCGTGTGTTGAAATATTTATTGAATGATTAGTGGAAACCTTATAGGTTTCATGAACTCAAGTATTGAAATTCGAATTGAAGTATTTGTAGGAAATATTAATATGTTATGAATTCGTGTGTGAAATCTAATTGGATGAGTTGCTGAAAATAGTATTAGTGCTATGAACTCATATGTTTAAATGTTATTAGATAACTTGTTGACAATTATTTTGGTATTGTAACCTTATCGTATGTTATTCCTTGATAAAATGATTTTTGTTTCCACATCTTTAGAGAATATGGGTGCATTCTATTGAGCTGTCTTCTCACCCCAATTGACATCCTTGCAGATTTATCAGAGTGACGCAGCGAAAGATATGAATGAGTAGCTTAGTGATCGAATTGTTTTATTGTATTACTTGAAATGTAATTTGAAAAATAATAAGTTTGCTGGAAATGTTGTTACTAGTGATTAGAAAATTCATATGTTTAAATTCATATTAGAAAGGTTAAATTATATTTGTTGTAAAAAAAAAATTAACTAAGAGAAATATATATGCATTAGTCTCTTTCCGACCCGTAACGCTTTGAGTTCGGATCTCCATACAGTTTTGACCCTGGTCCAGAACTCGGGTTGTTACACGCCACGTGGTCGAACGAGGTTACACGAATTACGCGAAGTAAATCTAAAAAGAAGATCTTCTACCAAACCCCGAAAATGAGTGTCAATGATAAGTCAAATCAGTTGTCATAATTACCTTTACAAATATTAGATCTGCGAAGTAAGACTCCACCTTAGATAAAGATCTGCCAGTTATACATGTGGAACCATTTGGTGAAATAAGATTACCTGGACGAGAAGATAGTTGGCGAAGTACATTAATTGTTGAGCAAGAAATAAGACAGATGACAGGCTACCGAAGTTATCGGTGAAAAGAAGGGAATAACTTTATTAAAAATGGTTGGATCGAAGTATAAAGCAAGTTCACGTCAATTGTGTGAGTTCCGGCGAAGTAAAATGAGAGGTACTCCACTACTTAGTTTTGCCGATAAATAAAGACCTTGGTTCATTGTAAAAGGGGTTGGATATTTTGTATTCAGAGAGGTCATGTTGAGAGAAAGCAACATCATCATCATAACTCATTTTTAAAAGAATTTCTATTTCGTATGCATTCTTAAAAGAAGAATTCTATCTTGTTCTCATTATCATGTCTTAGATCTTACATATTTCATTACTTGGGTGTATTACTGGATTTTCAGTAGTTACAACTTCTGAGTGACACACTTGGGTAAGTTGGGTTCTCACTGTATTTTTTTTTTTTCGAAGTCTTTTGGGTTGTCAAACAGAGTGGTGCCTCGTTACAGTCATCTAAGATAGCGCGCTGTTGTGTGCTTCTGTCATTGTCCTTGAGTCAATCTTTTTTTCTTTATAATAAGGTGTTGGAGTTGTGTGGATCAAATATACACATGTGAGCCACACATGGGATAGCTAAGGATAGTCCCACATGGAGGAGGACAAGTTCCATATGGTCATATATAAGCTACACATTCTCCCTACATAGCACCGAGGCCTTTTAGATTAAAAACCCCACACCTAACCTCAAGGTGGTCAAGTGGGGACAGTATCGGTGCTATATGGCCGTGCCCGGAGAAGGTGTGGCGGTCCGTAGGTGTCCTACAAATTGGTATCAGAGCAAGGTGGAGCTAGTGGGAGTCGGGCTGAAGAGTAGTTATGGAATGCCGGTAGTCGGAAGGTCGCAGATGGAGCCGGGAAGCTCAAAGTATGAGTAGTGTTCCAAGAGCATCTGGTGGCAGTAATCATTGTTCGATTGGTAGCAGACGGAGGTAGCGAGGTGGTGTGTATTCTCGCCAAGGTGGAGATTGTTGGAGTTGTGTTGCTTAAATACACACATGTGAGCCACACATGGAATAGCTAAGGATAGTCCCACATGGAGGAAGACAAGTTCCATATGGTGATATATAAGCCAGACATTCTCCCTACATAACACCGAGACCTTTTAGATTAAAAACCCCACACCTAACCTCAAGGTGGTCAAATGGGGACATGATTGGTGTTATTTGGCCGTGCCCAGAGAGGGTGCGGCGATCCGTAAGGGTCCTACATATGGGACACCCAAATCGCCACATGTCGACGCCACGATCGTTCTAGAATTTGGTGAAGCCACGTCAGCACTACCTTTCCATGTCCTCGCATTTCAACGCTATAAAACTCTCCGTAACTATGACACGCCTGTTTGCATCTTCAGTTCTCAGTCACATTGAGACGTTTCGAAAAGAGTATATCGAAAGACACCTTTTCAATTATACTACGAAAAATGTTACGTCACCTCCCAATCGACATCTTCTTTTGGAGTATAAAACAACGTTAAGCTTTGCTAACCTTTTCATTTCACTCTATCAATTTCCTCAAATACATCACATGAGAATCAACCCAAATGAACAGCATTAAATTCACATCAGCCAAGAAAAATCATAAGGAGGTTACCATGCAGGACTATTTGCAAGCAGATTACATCGACGATCAAATGAAGGCGATTATAAATCTTGGGGTAGGGTGTTCCAACAATATATGGTCGGCGTTAATGCACATGATGTAGAGTCCAGATTGAGATTGGTTAGAATTACCCAAAAGACCATCTGATCTAACTTTACATAAAGAATTGAAGGATATATCTCTGGCGATGATGATGCTCATATAAAAAGAAGGTGATTTGAATTACAGGTGATAAAGATGGACAGATACAAAAGGATATGACGTTGGAATACAAAATATGATGCATCGGGCCATGCATGCGGACAATTAGTGACTGACATATAGCCAAAGCAAAAAAATTTCGACGAATTTCTAACATGTAGGAATACCAGACAACGGAGGTCTTCAGAAAACACTCCACTTTCTGAAGATTTCTTGCGGATGCACAAGGGACTATATAGTGAGCAAACAAAGGTGTTTTAGGATGTGATAGAGGCGATGGAAGGGAGAACGTGTTTGGAAGTGGTGCCAAAAAAATGTATATATGCAAAACGTTGGCAGACGGTTTAAGATCAAAACCAAAGATCACTTTCTACTAGCTTCATCACTAATAGCATTACTATCATTCAAACAGGCCCCTGGAACTTGAATACTAATACACATACTGTCACAGTGTCACATCCCGTAAGCATTTGGCGGTGTTCGTGTGCACGGCAAACATGCCTTTGAATCAGTGGATAGGTGTTGGCAATCTTGTGTATCAAATGTAACGAAACAAACAGAGAAGAAGAGATATGCAAACCCTATTAGACGAAACCAAAGTCGAGGCAAGGATTATATCCTCTAGCCTTAAGACAGATTCACTCCGCACTGGTGCTTACGGATTATTGATGTCTGTCTCCCAGGATACAACGACTTTCTTGTCGATGTAGTAGCACTCCAAACTTCGAGAAACGGCGAACCAAAACTTATAATGATGAACTCTTTCTTTGACACAAACTTAAAAAATGAATTTAGAATGCAGTAGAGTGATTATTAGGTTTCTAATTCATTGATTTTTCTAAGTGTGTGTGCAGGGTTTATATAGAAATTACTAGTACCTCTTCAATGAAGAATCACGATGCTTCAAATACCTCTTCGTTGAATAATCATGATGCTTCAAGAATTTCACCAAGGGATGTGTCTCCTGAATTCTAAATAGAATTCCATTCACGTTTGGATTTTAGGTTTCGTTTAGTTTCAAACTTGAAACCGAAACCGACTTAACTTAATGGACATCCAATATATACCGATTAAGCCCAGCCATATTCTATAACCCCACATCCAAATCCAAAACCGGTATCAGACCAAGAATTTTCCATTCACTAATGTGAAAAATACTAGAACCCCCTACTATATGGGTTAAATATATAGAAGCCCCACTAAATGGATCCTCCCCTATCAACTCCATACTTTCACTTTTTAATATTTTTAGGCCCAGAACTTTAGATTTCAGGGCTTGTTAATAAAGTTTAGGGTTTGGAAAAAAATTCATAATACCAAAAATACCCCTTAGTATATATACCTAACGAAATAGGCTATATGTTTCATTTCCAGATTCATTTTCATTTTCATTTTCGTGTTCTCTCACTTCTCTCTCTCGTCTCTGCTCTGAAATAAATTAGAGTTCCTTCGTCAAACCGAAGAAAACAACGAACCTAAATCTGAGAAGAATCATATCAGTGTTAAGCAGATGTAGAGCAGAATCATATCAGTGTAGAATCAATCAACGAACCTAAATCTATAAATTTAACAACTTATCATCAGTTACTTCACAAATCAGGCTCAGACGATTTGATTGATTCTTCGTTTGAATCTAGGTTTTAGAAAAATTCATTGGCGAACTTCAAATCTCTGCAACCTCAACACACGGATCATCAGCAAACGAAGTATAAGGTAAGTTAATTTCATTTTCTCTTGTCGTAGTACTTCGATTAAGTGATTTTAGTTGATTGATTTAGAAAAGCAATTTCAGAAAAGTAATTTAGGATTTCCAAAATCTAAATCTTCAAATTCGTTTCAATTGACTTATCTGAGTCAAAATCAGATCTTAGATTTACAATCATCTACTCGCTTAGATCATTTTCATGTAAATATTTTAAAGAATCTTGAACAAAATTTTCAGATATGTTCTTCATCGAAATCGTAGTATCTATCAATTTCTAGCTACAATCTAATAACTGATTTGAGATTCGATATCAATTAATCATCGCCTTTATTACCCCTCGATTTGATTTGAGTTTCATCTAATCTTAATTTTGTCAACTTGTTCTATTCTTGATAAATTTCATAAAGTTTAATGTTTATTTTTTTAAATTTGTTCAAATTATAACAACAAATGAAATTTAGTATCACGGCTAGAACTATGTATCTAATAGAAGAAAAATCTACTTTGAGTTTCATTGTCAATTCAATCTTTTACCGAGTATCTAGTAATAACAAGATGTTGTCGATTCACAACAAGTACGAGCTGAGATCTCTGCAACCTGAACTCGCTCATAGCAACAGAAGCTCTCGTAATACATCTGTGAATTGATATCGAAGTGTAATGAACTCATATAATTCATTATCTTCTTAAATTTTTTTGATATATCTCTTTAATCTTGTTGGTTTCTTATGTTTTCTGAATTTTTAGCCTACTGCGTGGTCGCAGCGAAGCTGCCAGAAGACAAGTTCCAGTTGCATTTCTAGAACGTGTCAAGGATTGACTTCAGCAAGAGATATAGAGGAGGCAAGACTGGAATTGTTGTTGCACACAACCTTAACAAGTAGTTTGGGTAATTCTTTCAAAATTTACCTGCCAATAGGAAACAATAATTAATAATTATGTATCTTTAAAGTCATGAATTTGAGTACTGCTAAGCATATGGATGTGTAACTGCAGATTACACTAGCCATGTGGATATGTAACTTCTTATTACACAAGCAATATGAATGCGTAACTACAGTTTACACAAGCCATTGCATGTGTACCTGCTAAGTATATTATTTTTTTTACGTTTCAAGTGTGTAGTATTCGTAAAAATTGGTTTTATCTGTTCATTTAAACTATTTAAATTTTGGTTTTGGGTAGGTGTGGGCACTGTAAGAAGCTTGCACCAGAGTATGAGAAGCTTGGTGGAAACTTTAATAAGGCTAAGTCTGTTCTTATTGGAAAGGTTAAATAATTTTAACTTATTTACTTTTGATCTATATTGATGTTTTTGAACTTCCTTCTTGCATGATGTGTCATTCTGCTTACCTTTACCCTATCTCCGTTTTAAGTAAGTAGAGTGGAGGTTTTGAAATAAGTACTACTTACTGGAAGCATCAAACAATTGTGCTACTGTGTGTCTTATTCACTCTTGTCTTTACCATTTCAAGTACATTGTCTTTTCTCAGAAGTTGTCTAATCAATAGCAGAACTGTCTAAAACTAGTAATTACTTTTTTGAGTCGAGTCTTTATTTGCAAGGTGAAATGAGTGCCTTCTTCTTGTTGTAGTTTTGTTTTCTATCATTAGCTGTCAAGTGCAACCCTTATTGTTCATCGCCAAGGGAGCTGTGTCAGAGGAAAATAATAAAATCTGTTTTATGTATTTAGAGGCTTACTTTATTTTTAAATATTTTTGCAGAAGACCAAGCTAACAAAATGTCAAGCACAAATGCAGAGGATGCCCAGAAGCAGGAACATGTAGAGGATACAAGCAAAGACCAAGTTAACGAAGACTCGCCTGAAAATAACCCAATGCATGAACACGGAATAGAAGAACATCCCATGCCATCACCTCAGCAAGAGGTACTAACTGAATATTTGTTTATTTGCATTTCTGGAAAGAGTTATTTTCCAAGCCAGTTTAGAGCTTACTTGGCATGATTATGTTTGATGATTTTCTGTGGAGTACCAAAGTTGGATTCCTTATGGTACAATCCTAATTTAAAAATGTTAGAAACTTAACATTAAAAATATGTCTTCAGGAAGAATTACTCAAGAAGAAATATGGAGGAATTTTATCCAAGAAAACTCCTTTGATATCCAAGGTAACAATCTATTTCTACAGTTCTTATGATTAATAGTCGCTACCTAGTTTTTCTACTTTTAGGCTGTAATTAATCGACGAGTGTTATTGTTTTTTCCAGGATCATGAGCGTGCATTCTTTGATTCTGCTAATTGGGCTCTTGGAAAGGTAATTTATACTAGTTATCACTTCCCACATAATTTTAGTTACTAATTGTTTGTCGTGCTACCTGCTTCAATGTGTGATATATGTTATTGTCTGATTGAACAGCAAGGAAAAGCAAAGCCTAAAGGACCACTCGAGGCACTCCGACCAAAATTACAGGTATCTTTATGTTTCAAAGTTACTGTTCCGATATAGTTCTTATTTTGTAACAAACAAGTAATTCACTTGTTTTCCTGTTTGCTATTACCAGCCCACACCACACCAGCAAGCGCGATCCAGACGATCAGCTTATGCTCCAGCAGGCGAGGGTGAAGGTTAGTGCTCTCATCCCCTCCCCCCGCATCAAATATGTTACACTTCCTGGTAGATGATTCATATAAAAAATTACACTATCAGTTTCTCTAACCAAGTTCAATGTGATTAATATTTGAAGTCAGTGGTGGTGTTTTTTGATTAATATTTCAATGTGATTGTGTTTCTCATTTTGACGATTATGAACATGTGTAACTTTCGTCTACACATCCAAATTGCATGTGTAACTTGCGTCTACACTACTTAGATGCATCTGTAACTCCCAGTTACACTTATCAATATGTATGTTTCTTACTGTCTGAAGCTTTACTTTCTGTTGCTTAAAATGTCCTTCGTCATCGATAATATGAAAATGGCTTAGGTACATCTAGACTAGCGCTGTAAAACGTCTTTCTGTTAATACAGTGCTAACAACGTCTTTCTGCTGAAACAGTGATATCTTAATTAAGAGCTTCTCATTCACTTGCAAGGTTAATTGTATTATTTTATGACTGGTAATTGCTTGATAGTCACCTCTCGTTTTTGCTAGTGTTATTCATTTAGAGATGGATTTGCTGATTTTATGTTGACATATCTAAGTCAGATGCATGTGTAACTCCTAGTTACATAATTCAGATGCATGTGTATCTGCAAGTTACACATGTTAATTAGATGTGTAACTTTTACTTACACATACTGATTTTGGGTACACATATCAATATGTATGTGTAACTCCTAGTTACACTAGTCATATGCATGTGTAACTGCTAGCTACACTAGTCAGATGAATGTGTATCTCCTAGTTACACATGTTATATGCATGTGTAACTCTCAGTTACACAATTCAGATGCATGTGTAACCGCTAGCTACACTAGTCAGATGCTTGTGAAACTGAAATATACATTGTTTTATGTACTGTTCATTTTAATCGTATAAATACTGATTGCTTGTTGTTATATTTCAGGTTTTAGATAACTTCATAAAAGCTAATTGCTTAAACGTGGTAATGGTCTCGCTGGAACTGGAGTTGACGCTGAATACACAAGTCAGATGCATGTGTAACTCTCAGTTACACTAGATAGACACATATGTAACTCTCAATTACACTAAACAGATGCGTGTGTAACTTCTAGTTACACATGCTAAGAAATTATTGTAAATGAATATTAAAGTAATAACTTTTTTTTTTGTGTTTTTTTTTTATGTCTATTTATTTGCATATATATACAAGTGTAACTTTGCATTACACATATCATAAGGATGTGTAACTTCTGGTTACACATGCCATATGCATGTGTAACTTCTGTTTACACCTTCGCAGTGTATTTTAATAATTTCGGGCCTAGATTTAATAATTTTGGGCTTAGATTTAAATTTTATTTAATTATGGGCTTGACAATAAGCATAAGGGTATCAAGGTCTTTTAAAAACTGGGGGCCTAGATTTAAACTTTTTTTAATTAAGGGCCTCATATTATGGGTTATCCATGGGTTGGGCCTGAGCCTAATTTCCCCTTCATTAATTAATAATATGATTTCAGGTGAATGTTCTCTGTTGTGGTTAAAAGCTAAATAAAGCTTTCTTCCAAGAGCTTCTGCCCCACCAAAAATATTTAGATCAATAAAAATCTTCATTTTTTTCACACCACCAATATTTTGTATTGTCCACACCATTACATCTCGATCATATATCAAATTCCCCCTGCTAATACCACCATTCTACACACCGAACCCTAAACTGCAAACTAAGTCCTGCACTGTAACACCACCATTGTCGTCATCACCAGAACTCAGAATATTCAACTGAAGTAACTGATCAGCTATATATTAGGTAACAATGATAAGCTTTTAGGGCTAAACAAAATCTAAAGTTGGCGATAAAATCTAGGGTTTGAGAGACAAGTTGAATACTTGGAGTTCTCCAATGGGATTGAGCTCTCTTCAAAACAGGTACTTTAACATATATTTACGGTTTCGTTTTAGTTTTCAATTTTTTTGGGTGATTTTGGATTTTAATGATCAGTTAAAACAAATAATCAGGGTTGCACAATTTCTTTGGTTTGAATTAGGTTTCTCTCGCTTTTGAGCTAGCAATTACTTCACAGTGTTCACACCAATTACAGACATGACGTTGTCGATGTAAGAATATCAGTTCTCCAATTTGCTTTCATGTCCACTATTCTCTACTTTTGTTAGCTACATCGGTTATGTTCCTCTTATGAATATATGCTTATCAAACGTAGTTAAGCAAACTCTCCTATCTGAATATAGTTTTTTTTTGCTCGATTACTATCTGAATATAGTAGATACGAGTTCTCGAGTTGCATCATCGTGTTTCATATGTTTCTGTGTATTACTTATGGTTCGTTATGATCATCGAACTCTTCTAGAGTTGGAGTTCTCGAGTTGTATCATCGTATTTCATACATGTCTATGTGTTAGTTAGGGTCCATTAAGATATTGTTGGATTTCCTATGCGATTTTCGTTGATGTCGAATTGACTTTCAATTGTGAAGATGCCTTCTTCAATTTAGACCCTCTTGAAATTTGTGTTAAATCTTTCTACCCCCACTCCTGGAAAGCTTGGCCCCTGTATATAGGTCTCTCTTTCTCTTAATTTTTCAAATTGAATTAGTGAATTGGTTGTTTACTTAATTAGGTTTGCATTTGTTATTTTGCTTAACTAATTTTAGATTGACCTTTTCAGGTCCCTTTACTCGAAGCGTTTTCAGGA
The DNA here is from genome assembly GCF_003573695.1 of Papaver somniferum. Lineage (NCBI taxonomy): Eukaryota > Viridiplantae > Streptophyta > Magnoliopsida > Ranunculales > Papaveraceae > Papaver > Papaver somniferum. The sequence continues at coordinate 15,883,838 of NW_020631041.1, forward strand.
ATAACAGCCCCTTTCGGATATGAGGTTGATAGATTTAGCTAACAAGCCAGGATGGTGATTTCACTATATGAGTTATATGCATAATGCATTATGATTAAAGGTGGTAAAGTCCATCCAGGAGGTAAAGTTGCACTTATCAAATTTAATGATGATAAGCGGCTTGCAGATTCAGATTTATTACACAGTCGTCGGCTAAGAAATTCCCTGATCCTGTATTGAGCAGTCCACCTGAGAAGGCTTCCATGTATGTTCTCTATCTTCTTTTTATTTTTCTGAGCATACTATTTGAGTTTGAGGTGCTTCAAGAATGCCAAATACCATGAATGGTGAGCTTTAAAGATAATACCAAAATGGCTAAATGATTGAAATACAAAATAAACCAACTCCATGTCTGAAATGGCAACCAACTCAAATGAGAATGATCATGGAAAAAAGTAATTAAGTAAAATACAGAATGCGTCTAGGAAGAAAATCATTTGAGTGTAAGACTGCACATTGCTTATAAGTCTCTATTAAGTCTCCTTATTTTTAGAATTAAGAGGTTTATTTGTTGCATATCCTTCTCCTCATTCATTGGTTTTCTTGAAAGTAAAGATCAAAGTGATGGAACTGAGTAGGCATTGCTCAGTCAGAGGTTACTGACTTACTTCTTTGAACGATCATATTGAAGGAAAAAAAATGACTGATCTCTACTCATTGCTTTATAAACTTACTACAGCGTTGTAGTGTCTGGTGTATTATTCTATGAGCAAATTTGTTGCATTCACTCACTGACTTTGGGATCAATACTTACGTGAGTCGGTTTTTTGTGGGGTTTTTTTTTGGAAAAGATAAAATTCATTCAATAAAATAAGTGTTGAGTTAGCACCAAAGTAACAACGGAACATCCGTCAATACTAGAAATTACCGTTGTGCAGGATGATGGTGTTGTTCAGGATGATGGTGTCAATGCATTTGGCATGGTGTTTTTAGTCTCCCACAACTTAGAATTGTTGCTGGCCTGCTGCATACTCCAAATTGACCACATTGTAGCAACTATTCTGAAGATTCAATGTAACACATACTATTTTGTCCTTTTCTCTATCTCACCATATCATCATGAGCAGGTATGCAATATAACGTTAGATTATGGTTGGATTTATATGAGTACTTATGATTAGGTTTCAATTCATACATGTTTTTGTTTATTGTGTGGAGGTCTCAAACTGTCCCGCAGATGATCTCTCTTAATTTCAAAAGGAAGTAGTGATGTTTTTTTCTTGATCGGTAGGATCGGAAGTACTGATGTTGCAAATGGGTCTCTCTTAATTTCAAAAGGAAGTTTCACGGCTAATTCACTGAGAACATCACTTTTTCCGAGAATTCACCTTCTCATATATAAAACAATGTGGTAAAATCAAAAAATTAGATCGGGTCTCATCCTCCACATTTTCTTCATTTCGTACATGCATTAAAACTTCACTTTCCCACACTGAATTCTCTTTCTCGTATGCCGTATAAGACAAAAAATAGCGAAAAAGTAGCAGTTGTGAACGTGGTTAATTTGCTACGTAGTATCCAAATTAGCCATGAAACAATCCTTCTAGAAACTAAAATTGCAATATAAATCCTCCTCCACTTCTTCCTTCATTTATCCAAATCACGTGCATGCATTTTTCTTAAGAGTGCACTATTTTTAGTAGTAGTTAGGCAGCACTAATTAATGCATCACCCAAGCATGGAGAATACTTCTTCAATTCCGTCATCCTTGAAAGGTTTGAGGAAAGGACCTTGGGCTGAAGACGAAGATCTACTTTTAAGGAAATGTATAGAAAAGCATGGTGCAGGAAAATGGGGTCAAGTTCCTCTTAGAGCAGGTACTTAACGTACATTTAATCTAATTAGTGAGCATATATTCAGTAAGCATGTTTCATAGTTCTGTTGATATGTCTCAGGCCTAAATCGATGTCGGAAAAGCTGTAGACTGAGGTGGTTGAACCATCTGCAACCAGATCTCAAAAGAGGAGAGTTTGAAGCAGATGAAGTGGATCTTATTGCCCGCATGCATAAGCTTCTTGGAAACAGGCAAGTAGCTACTCTGAGCATCAGTCCACAGTGGGAGAAACTAAATATATGAATAAAACCTTAACTTCACTATATTTAACATTTGAATTTTCCTCGGAAAACTATTGAGAATAGTTAATACACGGGCTATATAACGGTAGAAACTAAATCTATACCAACTTCTTTATTTTATCAAACAATGAATTTTTGCGCAGGTGGTCCTTAATTGCTGGTAGAGTTCCCGGAAGAACAGCAAACGATATCAAGAATTTCTTCAACACTCACTTGAAGAAAAAATGTTTCTCTAAACACGGTCAGAAGAACAAACAAAAGAAACGTAGACGTCCTTCTCGTCGGAATATCGATGATAATCATATGACGGTGATGACAAAAGTTTTGAGACCTCAACCTCGAAGCTTCTCCGAGACATCTCAGTGGATAATAAACAAAGAATCAGCACCAATAGCAGCAGGGATGATTAACAATCTTAAAGCCACAACAAATAGTAATGATCATGAAGATCATGAGTTGGCAAAGAATTCTTTGTTGTCGGTCGTTAATCATCTTGATGGGTTCTCATCAAAAAATGTTAACAGTAGTGATGCTTACTACTGTAACTTTCATAATGATCGGAGGTTGAAAGAAGTTGACGATTACTTGAACAATGATGGCTGGTATCTGGATGATGATCTATGGAGAATGTTAGGGGAAAATCAAGATGGACAGTACTTAACCATCTAATCGATCACATTCCCATAGGCCTTGCCGAGAAAATAATTAAGAAGTGGTCCGTACACTTTTGTTTGTTCTTTGTTTAGTTATCCCAAAAAGTAGGAGTTGTTTGTTTGTTTCTAATTCAAGTGTTTCTGGATTTGTCTAAATACATGTGGATAAATATTAATGCGAATCAGTTCTGTAGTTCGATGCAAATATCATTGACGCCCAGAAAGGAGGGAAAACCCAATCAAATGGTGGGAAACTTTGGTTGAAATCCGAAATTGCTTCCAAGTCCACAAAAACACTTATAGCCCATTTGGATGTTATTTAAGAAACTTGTTTGTTAAATTTAGGAGTAATTGACTCTTCTAAAAGTCAAAAATCAAGAAGTCAATGTGGCAATATTATTTCAAAACGACTTCTAAAAGTAAAGAGAAAAAAGTCGATGTGAAACTAAAATGTTTTTGTTTCTGACTTCTGGGATTGATTTCTGCTTCTGGAGAAGCAAAAACACTTTTACTTCTTGTATCCAAACGTGTTATAAAAGAACTAAAAGTTAGTATGGACACATAATTTCAGAATAGTTTTTTTTTTATCAGTAAAGAATTTGGCGCTTGTATCATTACCCAATGACTTTACCACTGTACTATAGTGATACCGTTCAAAATGACTTTTAGAAGCAAAAAAATAATAATTTTTGTGAAATAGATTGTTTTTTCTTGTCACTTTTGGGTTGAGTGCTTATGGTATTCAAACACCCTCGTATAAATTTCTTGTTTGTGTTTATGTTGATATGTTAATTTAATTATTCTTTGAAAATAGGTTTGCCTCATTGGCTCTATTATTGATGGAGCTAATTTTGGGAATCGAAAACCTTAAGGGAACATGATTATAAGACAATCATCAAGCTATAGTACCTTCACCGATTCTTGCCTAACAATTCTATCTGTCGGGGGACCTTCTCTCACTCGCTTTTTTACAAAACAAAAGACCAATTATCAGAGAAGTTTGATTTTGAAATAAAACAAGTATGTATCATTGTATAAAGCAAGACTGGATCAGACCTAACCCGATGTTTCTCAGAACATGTAAATAACATGAAATGGAGCTTTCAAATTTGAACTTTTTGAGGCAATCTGAATAACAATGTCCCAAGTAACAATAACAGTATCCAAGGTAGTATCCACATCACCAATCAATCGACCTTGAAATGTCTGTATCGGAAGTCGAGTCGGGATGACTTGCCTTTAGAAATTTTGGTAATAATTTTAGTGGTTGATGATGATCTTGATCGAGTAGATGTTGTCTTGAATCGTTTCTATTCTTTTTGCTACTGGTAAATTTTCTCCACAGAGAAACAATATCTTCCACTTGAGCCAACTTTTTGGTGAACCGAAAATAAACAACAATAACCCAAGAACAATATATTTCAAATCAAAAAATAGAGTTACTAAACCTAAAAACTATCACAGAAATCAAACCTGGTAAAAGAAATACTCTAGAAGAAAAATCAATAAAAAATAGTAAAAATTATATAGGAATAGTGAAAGAAAAAATTAAATCCAAGCTTAGACAGTGTAACTATTTGACTCAAACCCAAAATCTAAAGAAGGCGATGAAAATTAAAACAAATAAGAGAGATTAAGTGCAGGATGAAGTTAGATGTTAATATCCATCTCTATTAAACAATAAATAGTCAGATATTAGTCATTTATTATTATCCTTGATCAAAAGTAAAAAAAAATCCATCACCCCTCAAAAATCCCCGTTTCATCCTGAAACAAATATCTCAAGCCATCATTATCCTTGATCAAAAGCATTTCCATTTCTAGATTTCGCATGACTTTTCGATATTTCTACATACAAATTTTTATCACAGGACGATCAAAAATACCTATAAACTTATCAAAACGGTTTTGGAATCTATTTCGACCTCACTAGTTGAGGGAGTAGAGAAAGAATTAGGAACAAGGGGGCCACATAATTAGACTCGGTCCCATTGAAAACAATTATAAAATATCATGATGAGAAACCATGTGACTATTAATTTCTCCATTAATATTTAGTCCCTTCGAACGGAAGAAGAGTTAAACCAACTTACAATTGAATAATGAAAATATCCCTGATTCAACCATGTTGAAGTAGGAAAAATGGCCATAAAAGAAACCTCTTATGGGGTTGGTTTCTTTGACAACATACGTTGTTCAAAACCTTTCAGAGAAGTAGAGAGAAAATACATACCAAATTGCAGCCAAAAAGAAAATACATACCAAACTCTCTTCTTTTCAAAATAATAGGCTGGTTTCATATGTAAATTGCACATGAAACCAGCCTATTATTTTGAATCAGAGGGAGTAGATTTTCGCAAGTAAATAAAAACATAAGATATTCCACATCCACAGAAGTGGTTACTACTATCACTTTTGCATTAGTCCCCGACTCCCCATAAATAACAAAAAAATGGTCCCCCACGTAGCAGCCATCTTAACCAGGTACGTTCCGAATTTACATAGAGGTAGGTTTCTTTTCGTTTAATGCCCGTTTGCCGTTGCTATCGTCAAACGTCTGGACTAAATTCAGGTCATTTAAAGCGGCAAGCAGATGTACTATTATATTTCTATTTAATAGTTAAGATTTGCTGATAAATTGCAAATATTCTGACTGAGCGATCATTCAATATGATGATGATCTTTCGTTTTCGTACTGCAATTTAATATGGTGAGGACCTCTTTCCGGAGAAACAACAAACCTTTTTGGACCCGCGAATAAGTTGCTTTTTAAGTTGTTGGGTGGCATGGCAATATAACTTCCAGTTCTGCGTTAAATCCATCGTTGGTCTGTATTTGTAATTAACATGGCAAAAATAAAAACAACAAAATTATATTGTGTCCTCCTAAACCCTAAAATATTGTACATTTGGATATCTAAGATTTCATTTAGAGGTGTAAAACATGCCGGTCCAGCACAGTCCAACCCATGAAATCACGTGTTTAGTTTGTTATGTACCGTGTTGTGCTGTGCCGGAGATTAAGACGTGTCGTGTTGTGCCGCTGTGTCGTGTTATCAGACGTGTTGTGTTTTGTTGTGTCACAAAAATAAACGTGGTGTGTCGTGTTATGCTGTGTCGGGCATATTTATCTTATATTTTCTAATATTTGCTACATCATCAGCATTATGGATCCTTGGATATAAATGTACCGCCTGTTTATCAGACTCTTTTGTCTATCGGTTTCTCGGACTTTTTTATCTATGATCCCGACCATAGGAAAAAGGGCACATACACGAACTTTTTTGTCTATAGATCCCGACCACCATAGGGGAAAAGGTACATCAGCGCCGGAACCAAGGGAGGATTAGGCATGGCTCTAAACCCTCCTAAAATTCCAATGATCCCCGTTCAGCTCCAAAATTCCTTAATATTTTATGTACAAACCTCCAAAGTTTAAAATGTAATTCCCATAATTTGTAAAGTTTTAGAGTTTAGTCCACCTAATTTTCCTTATTTGAGAGCCTTGGTCCGCCACTGAGGCGCACACAGACACAATCTCTCTTTTCAAGGAACGAGAAGTTCTATCATTCTTCGGTTGAACCTCGTGCACCCTTTACTTGCCCAAAGAGAAGATAATCATTTATCCGTGTATTTACCTTTACACATAGATGTGTAAAACGTGTCGACCCAGCATAGCACACCCCACAAATTCACGTGCTTAGCGTGTTGTGCGTCTTGTTGTGCTTTGCCGGAGATTAAGGCGTGTCGTGCTGTGTCGTGCTAGATGCCGTGTTGTGTTGTACCAGAAAATTAAACGTGATGTGCCAAGTTGTGTTGGGTCGGGCACATTTATTTTATATTTTTCAAAGTAAACATTTTCTAAATATTTATGTATTATATGAGTTGTAACAAAAATAAGTCAATATATTGATGATCAAACGTCTAAAATTGGCTAGAATAGAGACTTCTTATGAAATATACACAAAATGTGACGTATTTTGTAGTGTTTTGTGCATATTATTACGTGCTTTCTTAACGTGTTGTGTTGTGCCACGTATTTATCCGTGCTGCGTGTTGTGTTGTGCCGATGAGGCTAGCCCAACACGGCCCACGAAGCTAACGTGTTGTGCCGTGTTGTGCTGCGTTGTGCTCAAATTTTTACATGCGGGGCAGAACTATGCTCGTGTTGGCACAACCCAATTTACACCTCTACTTACTGGCCTTCACCACTGGTTGCATAATGCACGAAAGCTTTGAAAAACCAATTGTGTGGCATATGCCATCATTTTTAGTACAACCGTACAAGGTTGTACGCATAATGCAATATATACCAATTGCAGCACCATCCCATAGCTAAGGCGGGAGCTGGTACACTTACGGACAGTTTCTACACCAAAATGTCCCGGTAAGGAAATGGACGGACGAGATCCAAACTCTCAACACATGGATTGCTAGATGACATCTTCGTGTTTGAAAACGACTAATTTAATTCATTTACAGTCATAATATATCACAAAGTGGATGCCGACACTTCCTTTGGTGGGCTTGGTTACTTGTATGTTAAAACTATAGTGAGATCCATTTTTCAGATTTCTTCCACTGAGAAATTCACGCCCAGAAATCTAAAGGCACGCATTCATTTTTTAGAAAAAAATTATTGTCGAACCCAAAATTATCGAAATTAAAGACCAGCAAAGAGAGTCGGACAAAAAGACCAGCAAATCGGAGATCGATTTTCAAAATCTGTTGCTCGTCTGGTTTCTTTTTCTATTTTCGTTCTCAATTCTCTTTGTGTGTTTGAATCTTAACTTTTTCTAGATCTGATTTAGGTATACGATCCAAACTATTCTCAGATCCTTTTGATTGATGTAATTTCGATTGTCTGATGCATTAATTGTGTTTATTGTTTCGGTTTGCATATTTCATACTATTCAATTGTACATACGGCATTTTCCTATGGGTTCTTCACGCCTGTGGTGTTTCATGGTAAGATAACAAAACACCGTAGAGAGTTTTCATCTTAACAAGAGACGAACAAAGCAAAAGTTTTAATCTTCTCACTGAATTGGTAGTTTCATTTGTTTTTCCAGGTGACCTTACCAATTCCTAGATCTATCGACACCATGGGCACCTGTATGGTAAGTTAAATCTTAAGCTCTTCTATATATTCCGTTTTCACACTCGTCCACTCACGAGAACTTTATCTACAGGTATCTTTGCCTGGCTCTAATTTACTTCACTTGTTACGTATTGTATGCTCTGATAGTAAAACTAAAGGTTGGAGCATTCTCGAAGTGGTTCCCTCATGCATTCGTGAGCATACCTTAGTGACTTTCTTTCTGTTCATGGATTGATCAACTATTTTGCATGGATATGGATTAATCACTTTTGTTTATTTTTCTCAAATGGTACGAAGGTGTGGGAATACTGAAACCTGATGCATTTGCTCCTCCAAATCCATAAGCCTAGTTGAGATATTTGTAACTGTCACTTAAAAGACTGCCACTTTTGGTAAATGCTAATGGTACTATTTTGTTTTGAAATTTAAACTCAAAACTCCAATCCAATGACTAATGAGTACATAATCCAGCCAAATTTAAATATAAACAATAATAAGAATGCGTTGTTGGTTGGGAAGCTACGAATATATTGATGTTGGTGTTAGTCATAATGGTTGAATAATTTGTTATGCAGTTGTGAAAATGGATGCATAACCTGTTCTGCATCTAGAAAAATTGTTGCATAACTTGTTATGCAGTCCAGAAAACGGTTGCATAACATGTTATGCAACAATTTTTTTGTTACTATTTGTTTTTATCCGAAAATATGGTTGCATAATGCATTATGCATCGACAAAATTGTTGAACAATCTTTTATGCATCGAGAAAATAGATGCATAATCTGACATGTCCGTAAATATGGATGCATTATGCATCAATTTTTTATTTACGCACTAAAATCAACCAAAACAATGGCTATTTAACTTGTCATAGATGCATAACTTTGTTATGCAGATGCATAATTTGTTATCCAGTCGAGAAAATGGTTGCATAATTCGTTATGCGTCTGCAGAATGTGTTATGCATCTTTTTTGGTGGCTGCATAATGGTTATGTATCAAGTTTTCAAAAAAAAAATCCTAAAATGATAATCACCACCGATTTTTCGTGAAAAATAAACATTTGATATTGTTGTTTGTACTCGTACTGGTACAACCCAATTTACACCTCTACTTACTGGCCTTCACCACTGGTTGCATAATGCACGAAAGCTTTGAAAAACCAATTGTGCGGCATATGCCATCATTTTTAGTACAACCGTACAAGGTTGTATGCATAATGCAATATATACCAATTGCAGCACCATTCCATAGCTAAGGCGGGAGCTGGTACACTTACAGACAGTTTCTACACCAAAATGTCCCGGTAAGGAAATGGACGGACGAGATCCAAACTCTCAACACATGGATTGCTAGATGACGTCTTCTTGTTTGAAAACGACTAATTTAATTCATTTACAGTCATAATATATCACAAATTGGATGCCGACACTTCCTTTGGTGGGCTTGGACCGGCTCTGGACCCAGATTTCTGGGTTTTCTATTCGGTAATTACTTGTATTTGTGTGTCTTTGTCTCGTGAATTAAAACGGTTTTTTTGAGGACCATGATTTTTTTGGGACCATAATTTTATTTTGGGTAAATACATTAAAAGTAAATCTAGGTTATCCCTTATCTAGATATTTATATTAATACCTAAATTACCCTCTTGATTTATTTTTTGGTAATGATTAGTTAGTGTTAATAATAGTTAGTATAGTGATTAGTAAAATGATTAAGTAAAAGATAATTAATGAGATTAAAAAATCAGATGTTTTTTTTTTTAAAAGAAGCAGAATCATTGAGAGAGTAAAGTTGGAGAACATGAAGAAGGAAAACATGAAAACAAAGAATTTTACCAACCACAACCGAAGGAAGAGTATTTGGGTACCCAGGTATGTTTCAAACTTAGATAATGTTGGTTGAATTGCTTCAAATTTTCAAAAAACTGTAAATTTTTAGGGTAGATTTTGGCTTGTTCGGTTACCTTATGTGAAGAGCAGGTTACCGAACTTATCTGAAAGTGTAGTTCGGTTACCTTTTCCATATACGCAGGTTACCGAACTCGTTCTTTAATGGAGGTTTTTAGTTGTTCGGTTACCTTTTCCATACACGCAGGTTACCGAACTTTGCTTATAGGACTTACAGAGTAATGTTCGGTTGGTTCGCAAACTTTAACCCAACAACATATCTAACTGAACTCCACATGTATGCAATTAGTGAAGAGTTCGGTTTGTCAAAAAAATTTACGAACAAACCGAACATAGTGGAACAAGTTCGGTTAAATTGAAACTCAACATAGTAGGCAAAATAACACGGTTCGGCTACATTGGAAAAAGAAATTCTTTTTGGAATATAAGTAGAGTTCGTTTACTAGATAGTTTTAGAAATTTTTGCAAACCAACAGAACAAGGTAGGTAAAGTTCGGTTATATCATAACTCAACATAGTAGGAAAAATAACACAGTTCGGTTACATTTTTTTTTTGTATTATATATGGGTAGAGTTCGTTACTAACTAGTTTTAGAATTTTTTGCGAACCAACCGAACTCGGAGTTCGGTTATGAAAAATTAAATTCGTGATAACCGAAGTGTTCTTCGTGTTCTTGGTTTCAGAATGTTCGGTTACAAAACTAGTTTTTTTAAAACTATTCCTAACCGAACATGCCACTTTAACATCCATTTAAACCATACTTTGATGATTTCTACTCAATTTTCCTATCCAAAAACGAATTAAAAAGATTGATGGGTTTTTCAATGGAACGAGGAACGTCAAGGAAAGAGAGAAGAAGAAGAGAAAAACTTTTTTTCAAAACTAAAAAATTTCGATTGCTCTTTTGATGTTGATTCGATTTTGATTTTGGTTAATAAATTCATTTAGATTAGATGTAGGAGTGTATGATTAGATTTATATAGTTATTAAGTTAGTTTTAATTTAAATTAAAGTAAAGGGTAAATGGGTATATACCTAACTTTGGGACACCCCTTATAAGTATAGGGAGGTTGGCCTAATAAAACCATGGTCCCCCAAAAAAACATGGTCCCTAAAAAATCGTTCATAAATTATCAGGGCTCAATTGGGGGCTCTGAAAAATAATTAGGGGCCCTATCTACAAGACAAAAAAAGGTCATGATTTAGTAATTGGGGGTTATCCCTTATCTCAGTTTTTTTAAAATGGCTAAACTACCCTCAAATCGTTATTGTTAATTGAGTTGATTAGTTGTTAATCTTACTTAATTTGATTTTAACCTTTTTTTTTCAAATTTTGTGTTTGCAATTTCTTTCTATCTTTTTTTTTAAAATTTTTTTTTTTTGCCCAAATTTGTATTCAAAATCGTCATGGAGGTTAAGTGTTTCATTGACGACCCTCAAGAGTCGTTACTATTTAAAAAACAACCCCCAAGAGTCGGCATTGGTTCATTGACGACCCTCAAGAGTTGTTATGCTTCAAAAAACGACCCTCAAGAGTCGTCATTGAAACAATGACGACTCTAAACAGTCGTTAACGCATATAAAAGGGTCGTAATAGTATTGAATAAGACCATGACGACCTTTTGATGTATTTTTCCGCAATTAATGACTTTTCAGAGAAGATAACGACCATTTTATATGCATTAATGACTGTTTAGGGTCGTCATCGAAACAATGACGACTCTTGAGGGTTGTTTTTCAATCATTAACGACTCTTGAGGGTCATCAATGAAACAATGACGACTCTTTAGGGTCGTTTTTGAAATAGTAACGATTCTTGAGAGTCGTCAATGAAACACTTCACTACCACGATGATTTTACATACAAATCTCGGCAAAAAAAAAATTAAAAATTAAAAAAAAATAACAACTAAAAAAAATTAAAAAATTAAAATTAAAAAAATTAAAACTAAAATATATATATATATATATATTAATAGGTTGACATGTGTCACAATCCTAAGGGTTGGGTAATCTAGTCTTTTCATTGTATTTAGACACCCCTTATCCTCCTCCCATGAGTGGGGATAGGAATCTAGAGCCCCTAATTAGTTTTCGAGGCCCCGATTAAGCCCTGTATATTATCTTTGGTTCTGTTTTATCAAAGCTTTCAATATCTCGTGGCGAATGCAGCCGACTCTTACTCATAATTTTAATACCTGAAATATAATCCTCTACAATAGAAAAACGAAAAATAAAATAAAATAAGGAATTTCCTTCCTAGTCCTAGTGAGATAATTTGGGTCATCTAAAGAGGATAACTCAAAATACAGTAAAACTTTTATAAAGTAATACTCGTTAAAATAATAATCTCTATAAAATAATAAAATTATTTAGTCACAACTAGGTTTGGTCAGGTTAAATTTCTTCTCGCTAAAATAATAGTCTCTTTAAAATAATAATTTTTCTCGGTCCCAAAACTATTACTTTAAAAAAGTTTTACCGTATATGGAGGTAAAGCCAAGAAGAGTGAAGATTTGATTTTGGAGGTAAAATCACTTGTAATCTTATGGTTCTCCTGTGAGAAAACTTCTTACTTGGTTCCGTCTTATTTAACTAGGATGCGGTAGTAACATTTGGTGATGGTTGTTATTTGACCTACATAATAAGTCAAATGAGCACTGCGGCACTGCCAATTCTCCAAGACGATCTCCTCATAATTTGTAGGGCATCAAAAACTCGAGCACCTTCTCCAGGTATATAATATGTCTGCATATCAGCGAATTAATACTTTAAAATACACAATTATTCACCGCCAAAGGCTTGATCATCCGCAAGTAATTGCCTTTCACCCAGCTTTCGACATGCCAACATGAACCTCCCCATTCCTCAAATCTATCTAGGAGTCCAATTAAAACACGGAGGATTCTTTCGCTGCATTTTTGAATTTCTGCTTCAACACCTAGCACGTAAGGAGAGCAGTTGGGTAGCGAAATTCCTAATACATGCAGGAATATTAGTACTCATAAAATCCTCCCTGACCCCTACTACCAATCATATCATGCAACCAAAACTTCTCCCTAACCACGTGGATTGCACCACCAGAAATATTTTCTGGGGGCATGATTCTTATGTCAAGAAACTTCATCCCCTAGATTGGGATAAGCTTATGAAACCCAAATCAGAATGCGGGATAAGCATCATAAGTAATAGCAAACAAAATAAAGCACTGATAATGAAAAAGGTTTTCAATATCCATGAGAAATTGGGTTCAGTTTGGGTCACCCTTTGCAACGAAAAATATCTAAAACAAACCTTTTTTTTTTTTTGAAGAAATTCCAACCATCCCTTCCTCAACTAGCCCTCAATGAAGGGAATTGACATCCTCATGCCTACAGTAAAACAACATCTTTTTCATAGAATTAGGATGGTTTAACAACCCAAATCCAAGAAAATTGGATCCTATAATTCACCAATACCCTTAATCCAGTGATTGTTATACATCCAAAAGATTGCTAACCTCATTCATCATATCACTCATACCTAAAACCACGATAAATTAAACATCCCCCTCCCCACATAGCCCAACGATTTGCGAATATCCATCTCCCACAACATAACTCTAATGGCAACTGCAAGATGAAACTTAGCTTATATAAAGACAACTCTCTTTATTGATGTTTAGAAAATCTCTCAAAACTAAACACAAGCTCTAATCTTGCTCATATGATCAACCACAACTTTGGTGATCATATATATATAGAACTATGAATTCCTTTTCCTAGTCCTATTACCTTATTACATGATTTCTATGTTGAAGATTAACCAACATTCTCCCCGTTAAGCTTCAACTGTGCTTGTGAAAAATCTTGTACTCATATTAATTTCCTCATTTCTTAAAACTTGATCTGAGCCAATGCCTTTGTTAATATATCTGCCTTCTGCTCAGTTCCAGGTATGTGTTCTACGTTAATGACCTCCTTCTCGATGCATTCTCGTATGAAATGATACCTTTTGTGAATGTGTTTCATCTTCCCATGAAACACTGAATTTTTAGTGAGTGCAATTGCAGACTTATTATCAATCTTGATGAGAACTTTTTCAGGTTCTCTTCCTTTGATTTCACCCAACAGTTCTTGAAGCCATATTGATTGTTTAGCTGCTTCTGTTGCAGCCATAAACTCAGCTTCACAGGATGAGAGGGCTACAGTGTCTTGCTTATGTGAACACCATGTAATAGGTGCTTCTCCTATATAAAATAGATGACCAGTTGTACCTTTTCCATCATCTTGGTTAATATTATGACTGCTGTCACTATACCCAACAATTCCTTTTGATCCTCCTCGACCATGCTTCAATCCATAGTTGATTGTTCCTATTAGATATCTCAATATCTGCTTTATTACATCACCATGAGACTTGCGTGGACTCTGCATATAACGGCTTGCTACTCCCACAGAGAAAGCCAAATCTGGTCTTGTGTGTAATAAGTATCTTAGGCATCCAACATTTCTTATATAACTCGTTGAATCAATCTCTGCTTCTTCTTGTGCCTTTGAAACTTTAAGTCCAAACTCCATTGGTATCTTAGTTGGATTACAAGTTTCAAGTCCTGCTTCTTTCAGAATTCTCCTTGCATAAGCTTCTTGTTTAATCTGAATCCCATCTACTCCTTGATGGACTTCTATGCCAAGGTAATAAGTGAGTTTTCCGAGGTCTGACATCTCAAACTTTGATGATGTTTCTCTCTTGAACTCATTGATAACCTTAAGAGAATTACCAGTCACAAATAGATCATCTACATAGACTGCAATTACTAGTAGTGTCCCCTTTTTCTTCTTTTCTGTATACTGATGTTTCTTTAGAGCATTTAACAAATCTGATTTCTCTTAAGATTTGATCTAACTTTGTATTCCAGGCTCGAGGAGCTTGTCTTAGACCATATAGATCTTTTGATAACTTATAAACTCTATGTTCTTGTCCCTTTACTTCGAAACCTTCTGCTTGTTCAATATACACATCTTCACTTAGTTCGCCATGCAAGAATGCCGTCTTTACGTCTAAATGATGTATTTCCTAAGAGTTTGATGCAGCTTCTGCTATTAAGAGACGAATTGTCTCTAGTCTAGCAACTGGTGTGACAACTTCATCAAAGTCTATGCCTGATTCTTGAACGTATCCCTTAGCTACAAGTCTTTCCTTATATTTTTTAATAGTTCCATCAGCATTTCTTTTAACCTTGAAGATCCACTTGAGGCCAATCACTTTTACCCCACCTGGCTTATCAACTAGAAACCAAGTCTTGTTTCTGTTGATTGAAATAATTTCTTCTCTACATGCTTGTGTCCATTTAGTCGATACCTTTGCTTCCTAAAAATTCCTTGGTTCATCATTAACAGAAAGTATCATAATCTCACATTCTCTGCAGCTTGAAGAACATAATCCTCCAGATACTGTGGCTTTTGTATATGTCTTTTTGATTTTCGCAGTGGAATGGGTTGAGTTATTTCATCGATCTCCTCCTCCTTCTTCTTCTTCTTCTTCTACTTCTTCGTTATTCTCAGTGTTTTCATTATTCTCTTCTTCTTCTTGATTAACATCATTGTTTCCATTGGTATTGATGATTATGGGTCCTTCGCCTTCATCAATTACTTGACCCCATCTCATGTGAAACATTCCTAGATCCCTAATTGGTCCATCATTAGTTTCTTTCCAATTCCAGTTTGCTTTTTCATCGAATACCACATCTCGACTCACTATTACTCTTTTCGTTGTTGGATTGAATAATCTGTAAGCTTTGGATCCAGGCTCAATTCCTAGATGCACAAGAGTCTGAGATCGATCATCCAGTTTCTTAAGAGTTGCATAATCAACTTTTGCGTATGCTTTGCAACCAAACACTCTTAAATGATCTATGTTTGGTTTTCTCTTTCGCAAACTTTCATATGGAGTCATGTCTTTCACAGCTTTCGTAGGTATCCTGTTTATTAGTATGTGGAGTGTCGTACAGCTTCTCCCCATAGATAATTAGGTACCTGCATAGCCTTTAAAGAACTTCTTGTCATCTCCATTAGAGTCATGTTTCTCCTCTCCACCACTCTGTTTTGTTGTGGTAGCCCTCGAACCATCTTGTTCTGAGACATAGTTTTTAAGGTTCTGAAACTTATGTGTCCTAATCTTGCATGCCACTTCCATGTCTGATCTTCCAGTCTCATATTCAGACACAATGGCCTTCAAATCATGAGACTTATCTTGTAGAGTATATTTTGTGAGCGTGAGACTCTAACTAAAAGTCTTCCACTTGGGTCATGAACAGTTAGATATTCTCGCCGCATTCTAACATCACATCCAACTTCTGTAGCTTGTCCCAGACTCAGGATGTTGCTTTTTAAGTTTTTGATGTAGTAGATGTTTGTGACGAGCTTCTGTTCACCGGTCTTGCCTTGAAATAGGATTGATCGTTTCCCTTTAATCTGTACATAAGAACCATCTCCAAATTTCACCTTTCCTTTGATTTTCTCGTTGAGTTCAGAAAAATAATGTTTCTTACCAGTCATGTGGTTGCTGGCTCCGTTATCTAGATACCATACTCCTTCTTCACTATCCTTTGTTTCATAGTTCTTTGGTATTAATTTCTCTTCGTTTAGGAATACCACGTCGTGCATGAAAAGAGCAGTATCGGCTTCCTCTATCTCGTTCTTATTTGCCTCTTGTTTCTTTTGTATTCTTTCAGGGCATACAGAGGAGAAGTGTCCTGGTTTATCACATATGTAACAAATAATGTTTGATCTATCCTTCTTTTCTTTCCCTTGGTTTTGATCATTCTAACTTGTTGTTCTATCTTGTGAGCTAAACCTTCCTCCCCTTCCTCGGCCTCTGTTTACTCTACCACCTCTTCCACGACCTCTTCCTCTTGTCGCAGAGTTTTGTTGGTAAGAGTTTGTGTACAAGAGTTTTCCTTGAGTTTCTACATTGTTTTCTTCATCAAGGATTCTCTCTTCATATGCTTTGAATCTTCCAATTATATCTTCATAGCTAGTCTTCTTTAAATCTAAGACTTGTTCCAGAGAAGCTATAATCTGGATGTATTTGGATCTTGGCAGACTGTTGAGAAACTTCTTGACAAGCTTGTTCTCTTCAATAGTTTGTCCAAGTGATGCAGCTTTTGAGGCTATCTCTAATAGCTTTCCTGCAAAGCTATCAATAGTATCTGTGTCTTTCATATTCACTCTTTCAAATTCAGACATTAAGGTTTGCAGACGGGCTTCTTTAACTCGATCAGCTCCGAGATTACGTGCCTTTATTGCATCACAAATTTTCTTTGAAGTTTTGATGTTCACCAACTTGTAGAACAAGACATTCTGGTATTGCTTGAAAGAGTACTCCAATGGCAACATTGTTTTTGTCTGGGTCCAATGTACCAGGATCAATTGTTTCCCAAACTTTGTAGATTTTCATCAGTACCTTCATTCTCATGGCCCATACTGTGTAGTTTAGTGGCGTTGAGGATTGGAACTTGTATTGTTGGTGGCGTGAACTGTTTTGCACCCACAATGGTGGTTTCGTTTTCCATGGCTCAGAAACACGCTTTGATACCAATTAATGGCAACTGCAAGATGAAACTTAGATTATATAAAGACAACTCTCTTTATTGATGTTTAGAAAATCTCTCAAAACTAAACACAAGCTCTAATCTTGCTCATATGATCAACCACAACTTTGGTGATTATATATATAGAACTATGAATTCCTTTTCCTAGTCCTATTACCTTATTACATGATTTCTATGTTGAAGATTAACCAACAAACTCCACTGACGAATCATTTGGCCTTTCACCAAATCTAAAAAATACACCATCTTATCTGGATACAGATGGTTAATAAAAACTTTGGATCACTCGCACTAATACCCCTTCCCAAAATCTAAGTTCCCGGGGACACTCCCGCAGCCCCCCAAAGTACATATTTTCTTGTTGAAAATAATTAACGAGAGCCTCCTGACTGCCTACATTCTAAACCATATCCACCCCATTGCCATCAACATCTGGTTCACAATGTAATTCTGGTCATATCGTCCTCTACTGCCAAATCGCTGCACCCTCCTGGAACATTATCCTGACGAGGCTTTCAAACACAGTATAGAGTCTTTTCCCTACTTACCGAAACCTCAGACAACAATCTCACAAATTCTAAAACTCAAACACCACTCTTGAACCAACATCGATTTTTTATTTCCAAAAGCAGCCAAATCCAGGAAACACATGGCCCCTTGCCTTCAACAGGAATTTTCCTGGGCAGAGGAAAACCTACCTCCCTGGAATGTCAGCTCTCATAAACCCTGGAATTGGATCGCGAACGTCTATAAAAATTCTAATGGGATGGATCAAACCTAGGTTAGAATGGATCAAGATCAACACAGACGGAGCAGTGCGAGAACACCCTGAAGCAGTGGCAAGTTTCATTTGCAGGGAAACGATTGCACCATGCTAGGTAGCGCAGCCAATGGAAATCACCACTGTTGTAGCAACCGAGCCTTGGTCCATGCTCATAGCAGTGTCAAAGACAACAAAATAACGAAGTTAGCGTAAACTGCAGTTGAGATGGATTCAGAAAACATATTGCAATTCCTAAGTTCAGATGCCGAACCACCATGCTACATCTCCGGAATAATCACGGAAATCAAGCTCGTCATCAGCCCAATGCACGATCCAGTATAATTCCAGGAAATGAGAGCAAGTGACGGGCGAGATGGCAAATCTTTCTGCGGATCGATACCGACCAAACGGGAAACCTATCCGCTTTGATTTGAGACAACAGAATCCCATCTTGTATTAGATGACTCCTTGAATAAAACATACCCTCATGTATTAGCTACTTAGTATTTAATAGTAAAATTTTGTGCTTTAAAAATAACCAATTGGATTGAGGAAACAGTTTTTATAACTTAGTCAACTGTCGTCCCCAAGCCCATTCGTTTAAATTTCGTGTTAATTTCGAGCCCAAGTTCTAACCGGTACGGTATCGCTCCATCCTATTTTCATTTGTCGAGTGACATACTTCATCCAATCAGAAACAAATTCAACTAAGCTGATCAGTGGACCTCAGATGTAGAATTGATAAAAGCTAAGCTGATCTCGCACTTCTCTGCTATGTTTACGAGAGAGGCGGACACCATATTCCCCTGCATTAATGTTTCATGCTCGTCTACTTCGCTGACTCTTGATGAGAACAAGGCCTTGTCTGCAATTCCCTCACATAAGGAGATAAGTGATGTTCTAAAAAATATGGCCCCAATGGGGTCTCCGGGACCTGAAGGTTATCCAGTATGCTTCTATAAAAATTCTTGGAAGGTTGTAGGGAGTGACGTTGTCAAGATGGTTCAGACTGCCTTCAGTGGGGCTGCAATTCCTTTGGGTCTTAACCACACTCACTTGGTTCTCATTCCAAAGGTAAAACAACCATCTCAGCCTAATGTCCTTTATAAAGTTATTGCAAAAAAATTTAGCTAATAGGCTACGATCTCATCTCTCAAACTTTATTGATAGTAGTCAGTCGGCATTTGTACCTGGTCGACAGATTATCGATAATATTGTAATAGCTAAGGAACTAATCCATTCTATGAGTAAGTCTAACTCTGTCCTAGGTGCCTTTGCACTTAAATTAGACATGAGCAAGGCTTATGATAGAGTGGAATGGAGTTTTTTAAAGACTATTTTGCAGGGTATTGGAATCAGGGGAAACTCACTACAGCTTATAATGTCTTGTGTTTCAACTGCCTCATTCTCGGTGTTGATTAATGGAGATCCAGAGGGGTTTTTCTATAGTACCATGGGGATCCGGAAAGGCTGCCCTCTTTCGCCTTATCTGTTCATACTATGCTCGCAAGGCTTCTCCTGGCTAATGAGGAAGATGGAATTAGAAGGTCTTTACAAAGGATACAAGATTAATCGATGGGCACCTAGTATTTCCCATGTTATGTTCGCAGATGAACTGCTTCTCTTTGGAGATATGAACGTAACTACAGTGAACTCTCTTAAGATTATTCTATCGATCTACTCCAAGTGGTCAGGTCAGGTTGTGAATTTTCCAAGTCTTCTATCCATTTCAGTAAGCAAGTTGTAGAGGTTAAAAATGATATAGCTAATGCTCTTGGGGTTCGTACTATGGCTAAGCACGAGAAGTATCGGGGAATTAAAATTCTTCAACCTGCTAATCAGTGTGCTACTTATGATTTTCTCATTGAGAAAATTGAGGCAAAACTGGCAGGCTGGAAGCGTCATAATCTCTCTCATGCAGGAAGAACCCAACTGATCAAGACAGTTCTTGCTATCTTACCGATATATTTTATGGCGACAACAATCATTCCTAAACGAGCAATTAACAGACTCACTCAAATTCTTCGCAATTTTTGGTGGGGACATAGTAGGGAGGTCAAGCAGATGCACTTTATTAATTGGAAATGGTTTAATCTTAGTAAAGAATGTGGGGGTCTTGGTATTCGTTCGTTGGAGTGGTTAATAAAGCCATGGTAGCGAAACTTGGATGGAGATTCCTTACTGACAGTGAAGCTCTTTGGGCGCAGTTGCTACGTGCAAAATACCTTCGTAATGGCTCCTTTTGGGTGGTAAAGAAAGCGGATGATTCATCGAGCACGTGGAAAGCTATCTTATATATTCGAGAAGACTTGAGAAAAGGATGTCTATGGTCTATTGGTGATGGAAAGTCTGTATCTATCTGGCACGACCCTTGGATACCAGCTATTCATGGCAACACTCCAGAGAATGACAATCAACCAATGGCTGGTGCATCTACGGTCAATGAGTTATTACTTCCTAATGGTACTGATTGGAACTTCACTAAAATTAACTGTCTTTTTCCCTGTTACAGCGACTGCTATTAAGGCTATCCATATCCCAAAAAGTGGAGCAAGAGACAAGTTAATATGGAAATATACTACGACATGGGTGTTCAGCGCAAAATCGTTCCAGAAGTTATTAGAAAATGATAATGGCCAATCTTCTGTTAGTATGGACGCGGAGTTTCCTTGGAAGAAGTTGTGGTCTGTGAAAGATATTGCCCCCAAAGTTCTTGTTTTCATATGGAGAATGGTTCATAATGGCTTGGGTTGTCGTGCTGCTATTGGGCGCTTTGCTAGGCAAGTTGATGCGAACTGCTGCTATTGAATTGATGAAGAGGAAAGCATCAACCATCTATTTGTTCTTTGTTCCAGAACTAGAGCTATCTTGTTTGCTTCAGATCTTAATATCAGGTTTGATCCAAACTCTGCACCTTCAATTCAGAGCTTAGTTGCAGGTTGGCTCATGGCTGATGATCACTATGCATCCTTCTGCTATGGGGCTAATGTATTATGGAGTATTTGGACAGCCAGGAACAGGCTGATTTTTGATAATAAACCTTCCAATATTCATAAGATACTACATGATGCAAGAATCCTATTCACTGACTACTACAAGCCCACTATTGTGGAGAATTTGCAATATGTGAGCAGCTCAGTCACTCGACCTCAATGGATACCCCCGGATCCAGGGAAAGTCAAATTGAATTTTGATGGAGCTGTACACGAATTTGAGTCTGCAGCAGCTGTTGTGGCTAGAGATTCGTCTTCGTCTGTTCTCGCAGCTGCGTCATCTCTTCACCTATAAAAATGTCCTGTTGTGGCTGAGATATATGGAATTCTACTTGCACTTCAATTGGCGAAGACGAAGGGTTACGACAAGCTCCTCATTGAAGGTGACTGCCAGCAGCTTATCCGTATATTCAACGGTGAATCTTCAACCATTCCCTGGATAGTCGCACGTATATCTGAGGATATTCAAGACCTATCTAAGGAATTCACTTCAGTTTCTTATTCTTACATCAAACGAGATGCCAATGACATGGCTCATGATCTCGCACACCACGCGGTGCTGAACCATATCCACACTGTGTGGTCTACTTCCAATCTCCCTTTCTGTGTTGTCTCTGGCACATGGTTTTAGCTTTATGTTTTTGCTTTTGTTAGTTTTCCTTCCCTGTTTTTGTTTCTGGTTTGGCTATCAAAAAAAAAAAAAAAAAAAAACGAAAAAAAAAAAACAAATTCAACTAACTAAAAAGTCTAAAACCATTGCCCTGCATGAGGAAAAAGAATTAATTTTCCAACATACTTTTCCTGCAAGGATTTTTCATTTTTCTTTCAAGTCATGGATGAACAATATAATTATTCATTCGTTCAAGCAAAAGTGATACAGTCATACAGACGATTAAGAATAAAGGCATATGACATCAACAACATATGCCTTTTTGATAAATCATAATAACAATTTAAACTAATCACTCCTTAAGCCTACAATATTATCAGTTGTATAAAGTTCAGTAATTACAAACTCAACGTTCAACATATATATTTTTAATCAAAAGAAAACATTTTTCAGTTTTGTGTATTGCGTGAAAGACAACAGAAGTACCGTTGCTCTATTCTAATCCTCGCGGCTCTAATTCCCGGAATACCCAATCGTTAACGTTACATTTGATCTCGTTTTCTTCAAAAGAGAATTTGATCGCAAAATTTGAGGTTCGTCGTGTCTCTACAACAAAAGTATGGCCAGCAAGTTATAACATCAATAAATCTACTGATCATAATAACTATAAGCGGATTGATTTAAATCCATGGGATATAGAATTCTTGCGACTGGTATATATGCAAAGGGGTCTTCTCTTCGCTAAGTCGTCACAATCATCATTACCCAGGTGAGAAGATGAAGAAGAAATAACAAACAATAATGTTATCTTGAATAGGGTAAGGAACTACGAAGGTCAGTCACATCCTTTACTCTCTGTTGAAATATCATGCGTAAATGTTACCATGGGATTAAGGTGCTAGTTAAACGAAGGCAAGTGAAGTGCAGTCAAAATAAGTGAAGTGCAGTCAAGTCTCCGTCTAGATAATAGGATCAAGTCAGTTGTAAATCCTTTATTCTAGATAGACTAGTTTTACATAGTCAGAGATACAGTTTCTTTACCTTCTTTATTCCTATCATTTATAAATAGGAAGAACCAAAGCAAATGTAACTATCCCAGTAAATTAAGTCTGCAGATCAATCTAATTCACCCTACGGGGTTCTGTCAGTGGATGTAGGCGTTAGTGCCGAACCACTTTAATTCTATTGTCTTGTTTATTCATGTTTTGGTTGATTTTGCTTAATCGATGATCCGTCTCGATACCCATAATTTATTATGGTATCAGAGCGGGGAAATCCGCTCAGATTGCTTCCGCTTTCAAAATTCTTTTTCTTTCTCTCTTCAATATTAGTCCAGAAGATTTAAATTCATAACCGTCATTTTTATGAATTCTATTCAAGTCTAAGACCTACAGTTGTATAGGCTTTCCTCCGTTCACATTCAAGAAATTGTTTTATGAAATGACCGACTCTTTGTATTGATCAGTAAAATAATATTGTTTGTTGCTCAAACTTGTTTCATTTTCTCAACTTCATAATCTCTTTTATCATCATGAATTCCTTCTCATATTTTTATGACTATGGATATCGATCATAGTTTCATGACTTTGTGCACAAGATGGTAGTTTCATGATTTTTTTTTTTTCCTTTTCCTGCTCTTGTCGCCAAGATTCATGGAAACTCAATCATTTCCGGAGAGTATTCCATTTTTCAGATATCTTGTTATCGCTTTTAACAAGTTTATCTTATTGAGGTTTTGCTTTACCAAGACCTAATATTTTCATGTACTTGTTGGATTCACCAATCTATATGGTTTCACTCAATAGTTCAAACTACGGGCTAATCTATCCTTTCGCTATGACATGTTGATACAGTACACATGATATTCTATCAATATCTTGCCATTGTTCACTGCGAAACATTTCTCTTAATATCAAGTACTCTATACCTTAAAGCTTTTATGGTAATTATGGGTATTTCAATCAAGCACATTGTGGATGATCAAGTATACATCCCCTGTAATTTACTATTTATTTTTCCTTGATTTTTCTTTGCCAAGAAGAATTCAATCCCGAAAATATTTCCATATCTGAAATTCTTGCCAAAATCTGGCGAATCGATTCATTCATTATGGACGTTTCCATATTTTCCATCTTTTACGAGATACATCCTTTATTTCGGAATATTTAAGGAAAATATTATCTCATCTAAGATTTGGTAACATCATTTTGTTACAATAATATTCTCTTCTTCTTTTTTGTTTCTGGAAAACATAAGTTTCCTTCGGTGAAACTCATAAAAATTCTTTTTTTGGTGTTCTTCGCAAGCTAACACGTTGAACTATCAGTATCAATTACTTTTCTTCCACCATAGATCCGCGATGGTTCGTATCTATAGCCATTGCAGTGGTTATTTTTGGTCAATGAAAGATTGTTTTCCCATTGACAAACCAGTCTTTATCTTAACTCATTCAGGCAAGATGCTATCATGATCTTCTTGTCCGGTATATCAATCATTAACCACAGCAGATGCCATGATCCTTGGCAGTATGCTTTTGTTATTCATGAGCTAATTTTTTTTTAATTAATTGATCACATGCCGTTTGTGGTCTGTTAACACAGTGAAGTGTGATGAAGTTCAATTATCATGTTTACAGTATTCATGATCTTATTATTCACGGGCATCATACACAACGTTTAAGTTGTTGCTTTCTTCCGTCAACAGTATGGCCAATATCACGCGGAAATCTCCCTCAATATCAGGAGTTTTCTCTTCTAAGATCATCATTATCCTGATCTTATTTCTGTTGGAAAACGATTAATAAAAAATATTGTTTTTAAAGTTTTAATAAAAAATTATAATTTATTGTTTTCTTTTGTGAATGAAACTTTTTAGTCCCACATTGTGGAGTTTCCAATTTTTACTAGTTTTAAGAAACTATATAAACTTATTAGTCCCACATTGTGGAGTTTCCACTTCTTAAATTGTTTTATTCCATTATATAAAGAAATTCACTACTTTTGTAAAATCTATGGGAAAGGGGTTGCTCTATATTTTAGAGGGACCCCTAAGGGAAAATATTTTATAGCGTTTCTTAAAAGTTCGCGATTTTCCTTAACGGTCCTGTGAGGGCTATAGCATCACTCTTGAGTGTAGCCGGGCGCTAATGTCTTAAGGGAAACGTGTTGAACACGTGACTCACTCTGTTTTTCCAAAGTTTTTCCTTGTTGCTACTGTGAAGATATGAGAAGCTCGTTCGTTTCGTCAATCGATCAATTCCATTATAAAGGAGATAAGTATCAATAACTTTTACTTATTTGATTTTTTCTTTATTTTAATTATTACGACCAACAATCTTAAGACATTATAATTTGTAATAATCGAAAATGGTAGGTTGGTTTGTGAATCATGGATGTTAATTGTGGAGTGAAAAACAAAAACAATTTTTTGGTCAGCTGTAGAGTTTCGATATTATCTCTTAACCTAAAAGGAATTTCGATGAACCCTTTTGACACAACGTAGTAGACATCCTGATAGTTACCCAGGTAAAATTTCAGAATTTTTGGAGTTGTAAAAGTATTTTTTTGATATTTTACAAAACAGACAAATGTTCCTGAAAAATTCTGACGGGCAAACTTTTGTTGTTAACTAAAGTATTTTTTATGGGGTAATCATGAGTTTTTTGATATGTTGGTTCAAACGAAGTTTGTAAATCTAGATATTATCTTCAAAACTCATATTTTATCTTCCATTTCGGAACTAAGGTTTGTGAGATGTGGTGTATTAGGTGATTGGGAAATTACCGTGTCCGTGGTCAGAGTATAAACGAAGATTGTGACATGAAATTGAAAAGGAACATGGCTACCGGGCGCATGTGGATGAACACAAGTCTTCCAAAGCTGACAAAGGCGGGAATATCAAACACAAATCTAACCGTAGTCTTCATAAGAAAGGTATGTTTCGTAAAACTGAATCCGGCGTTACTTTAATTAAGGATGATTGTTATGTTTGTAAAATTCCGCGCCATACGGTAGCAAAGTGTAGACAACATAAAACCTTAATAAGTAGAAAGTTAATGCTAAGTTAGTTGAAACAAATTATAACGAGTTCATTGACATGATGTCGGAACTTATTTTAACAACCAATGTGAGAGACCAGAAGGTGGACTCTAGAGCCACCAAGAATGTTTGTTGAAACAGAGACCTGTTCACCTCCTATCAGAGGATAGGGGATGTCAAGAAACTCTTTTTTGAGTAACTCATCTGCAATAGAGGTTGCATAAAAGGAAAAGGTCGATCAGAAGCTCATATCTGTAATACTCTCACATTGAATGAAGTTTTCATGTTCCAAGCATATGCAAGAATCTTGTATCTTGTTCTATTGTAAATGGAAAAAGATTTAAGATCTTAATTTTTTTCTGGAAAACTTGTTGTAACAAGGCAGTTATTTTTTAAGCAAGAGTTATAGGACTTTGGATCTATATAAGCTTAACGGAAAAAAACTGATGATGTGAACATAGTTGATTCTTGTGCTTTCTTTATGTGATTGATTGTTTTATGTGGTATGCTTGTAACCGTAAACTTATAAGTCAATGCTTAACTGGATAGCATAGGCTGCGTACCCAAATTTAGTTTGGACTTTGAACACAAAAGTGAAATCTGTGAAGAATCAAATTTGCTTTAAAACCTTTTAGCACAAATGTTCAGAGTAATTCTAAGCCTTTAGAATTAATTCAGTTAGGCCTAGATGACATGAGTTCAACCTAAAATCACTGTGGTAAAAGATGGTTTATAACTTCCGTAGATGATTGTACGAGGTACTGTCTTGTATACTTGCTTAGGGATAAGGATGATGCCTTAGAAGCCTTAAGATGTATAAACTTGAAGTTCAAAACCAATTAGAAGCCTTGAACATAACAACTGTATCCTTAAGAAGATGATAATTGTCATGTTGATTAGTTCAGGATTACCTGCGGCCTTGTGGGGGGAGGCAGTCATGTTAACTAGTATATCCTGAATAGAGTACCCTTAAGGATCAGATAAAACTCCATATGATTTATGGATAGGTAGATGACCTTCTTATGAATGCGTCGAAGTGTGGGGGTGTTTGACTAAGTTTCCATTCGTCTTCCTAAAAGAAGTAGATAGAAACCAAAAATGTTGATTGTGTCTTCATATAAGGTATGCTGAGTATACTTCTACATATAGATTTTTGGTTGTGTTTCTGATTTTTCAGACTTTGGTGTGATTTTTCTGACTTTGTTGTGAATACTATTACATAATCTAGGGATTGAGTTCTTTGAACATGTTTATTCTTAAACCTGTACCTCATTAGAGATGTGTTGTTGATCCCCTAGATTTATTTTCAAATAGTCAGAACTTATCTTAAAGGAAGATGAAGTTAGGTTGAGCCTAAGAGAAGTAAAAAAATTAGACTTGAGACTTCTTATGAAGCCGACTTCATAACATGCCTAGCTTAGTCTAAGCCCTACTTGTAAAGAAGCCTTGATATCTACTGAAACCCCATTCTGGTAAGAAGCTTCATTTAGTGAAATGGACTCAGTCCGTCGGAACCTGACTTGGGAGGTTTATAGTTTACCTCCAGTAAGACCATGAGATGTAAATGAGTCTTTAAGAGGAAACAGGTAGGAAGTGTAGAAAAATATTAGGCTAAGTTGGTAGCTAAAGGCTATAAACTAAAAGAAGGTGATATTTCCTTGATTCTTATTCACATGTGACGAGATTTACTTCGTTGAGATGCTAATTGTTATTGCTGTCATAAACAAATTAGAGATACATCAGATGGATGTTAAGACAGCTTTTCTAAAATGTGAATTAGATAAAGAAATTTACATAGACCAACCTGAGGACTTTGTAGTGAAAGGTTATGATGACAAAGTTTGTAAGTTGAAAAATTTTGTATGGTTTATAAAATAAGCACGTAAACAGTGACATGGAAAATTTGATCATGTGATAATGTGTAGTGGATTTAAGTTAATGAATCTGACAAGTATATTTACAAGTAACTTGTTAAGGATGCCTGTGTGATTGTATGCTTGTATGTTGATGATATGCTTATACTTGATACAAACATAGATGTGATTAATTCCACTAAAAAACATGCGCTGAATGAGAACGTTGACTTGAAAGACTTAGGCCCTGTTGATGTAATCTTAGGGATGAGGATTAGAAATAATCTAACATATAGTCTTAGTCATTCTCATTATTTGAATTTGTGCTTAAGAGATACAATCAGTGTGATTGTAAGCCTGCTTGTACTCCGTACGATTATTCTTGTAGACTCAAGAAAAAAGGTATGGAGTATCTTAACTTGAATACTCAAGAGTTATAGGATGTCTGATGAATTTAATGAACTGTAAGAGTCCAGACATTGCCTATATTGTGAGTAAGTTAAGTAGATATTTGTGTCCAGAGCAAGAGCATTCAGATGCACTAGTAGAGTATTATGGTACCTAAAATACTCTATTACCTTTTTTGTTTATGAAAGGTATCTTGCTGTCCTTGAGGACTTTGTGATAAACTGGATAGTTGACTCAGAGGAGTCTAAGTCTACGAGTGGATATGTTTCACTCTAGCAGGGTTTGTTTTGGAAGATTTCCAAAAACATATATGCTCAATTCATTATGGAATCTGAGAGTATTGAGTTAGATAAAGCACGAGAGGGGGCGAGTGCCTAAGATGTTTTTAGAAGACATTCCTCTCTGGCATAGGCCTGTGCCAGCTATATCTATATACTGTGTTAGCCAAGCTATAATAGCTAAAGCTAAAAATAACTAATCTCAATCGGCGTTATTTCCATTGATTGGATAAAGTCCAAGGAGAATATCGCGCAACCTTTGACGAAAGGTTATCCAAGAGATGTTAGAAACATCGAGGGGAGGGGCTTAAGCTCACAAATTAAACTTGCCATGAAGGATACTCAACCTTGCTGACTGGAGATCCCAAGATCAAGGTTTCGAATGAGACAACTAATTTGTGGTGGGTAAAGGTAAACACTATCAGAGAATTTAATTATTTGTCCCTTCCCTATGGTGTAGACGTGATAGCGTGACTGCATGTGAAGGATGACTTTTAAGAAGTCTTAATGAGTTCCATAGTTTCAATTTAAGATTGAAGTGGGGTGTAGCAGTAACACTCTTTATGGAAACTCACCTATCTGAATGAGGAAGTGGGCCGCTTCCTATGAGAATATGAGCTTTGATTCTCTAGAGCATTCTGAGAAACAGGATATGTCCAAGGCCAAATTGGACAAAACGGCACGAGCTTGGCAGCACCCTTGGAGATATCATCCTTAGTTGTTATCGCGATTTACATCAAATGCTAGCAGTTCAAGACATAGTTCACTGTCTCTAGCAAGTAATTCCGGTAATATCTCACTAAGCAAAGGTTCAAGACCTCATGGACACCTCTGCCTAAAATGGTATTTCCTGCGCTTTTTATGTGATTTTCATTTTGATGGTTTTGGTATTACTGGAACTTAGGACCTAAAGGTCACTAAGGGTTCACTAGTTCATGCTTTTTCACTTTGGTGAAAGATACCTATAGTCTCACCATGTGAGAACTAAAGATGAAAGCTCTCAATATTATTATGATTTATGCAATCCATAGTATGACCCTGGGGTCAACACACTTTTGTGTGAGGGAGAGGACGTCAAAATGACTAGTACGATTTCAACACTTGCACGATCAGTCTGTTTGGTCGTGAGGTTGGGATGTTGATTTACCAAGATCTATCTGTGTTTTCATGTTTTATTGAGTTTTCATTCATGTGGGGGATTGTTGGAAAATGATTAATAAAAAAAATATTGTTTTTAAAGTTTTAATAAAAAATTATAATTTATTGTTTTCTTTTGTGAATGAAACTTTTTAGTCCCACATTGTGGAGTTTCCAATTTTTACTAGTTTTAAGAAACTATATAAACTTATTAGTCCCACATTGTGGAGTTTCCACTTCTTAAATTGTTTTATTCCATTATATAAAGAAATTCACTACTTTTGTAAAATCTATGGGAAAGGGGTTGCTCTATATTTTAGAGGGACCCCTAAGGGAAATTTTTTTATAGGTTTTCTTAAGAGTTCGCGATTTTCCTTAACGGTCCTGTGAGGGCTATAGCATCACTCTTGAGTGTAGCCGGGCGCTAATGTCTTAAGGGCAACGTGTTGAACACGTGACTCACTCTGTTTTTCCAAAGTTTTTCCTTGTTGCTGCTGTGATTATTGTTGGTCGCAATAATTAAAATAAAAAAAATCAAATAAGCAAAAGTTATTGATACTTATCTCCTTTATAATGGAATTGATCGATTGATGAAACGAGCGAGCTTCTCATATCTTCACAGCATCAACAAGGAAAATTTTTGGAAAAACAGAGTGAGTCACGTGTTCAACACGTTTCCCTTAAGATATTAGCGCCCGGCTACACTCAAGAGTGATGTTATAGCCCTCACAGGACGGATATCTCCAGGATAAAACACCCTACTACACCTACTACTAGCATATGTAGTAGATGCTCAACTTGAGCTTGGCAACTCCGAAAAAACCGTTAAGGAAAATCGCGAACTCTTAAGAAACGCTACAAAATATTTTCCCTTAGGGGTCCCTCTAAAATATAGAGCAACCCCTTTCCCATAGATTTTACAAAAGTAGTGAATTTCTTTATATAATGGAATAAAACAATTTAAGAAGTGGAAACTCCACAATGTGGGACTAATAAGTTTATATAGTTTCTTAAAACTACTAAAAATTGGAAACTCCACAATGTGAGACTAAAAAGTTTCATTCACAAAAGAAAACAATAAATTATAATTTTTTATTAAAACTTTAAAAACAATATTTTTTTATTAATCGTTTTCCAACAATTTCTAACGTTAGTTTTTCATCCAAGAAAACTATCTTACACGTCCATCTCTGTTTATCAATATGGACGATTTTTTATACAAGACTACAGGTTGTTTGTATGTCTTACCTGAGTTATCTCTGTTTGTCGTCAACAAATCAAACCCATATCATTCTTCTAAACAATCTTCAAAGCCCGTTATCCAATCAAGTCCATTTTACAACCACAAAAGTTTCAGAGACGACCATCATTCGTTGTTGTTGGTTTGTCTATCATGTATTTCCTTGGTTATCAACAAACGAAGAACTCAACTAAGCCATTTTGAGCCCCTCAGTACATGCTGATGTTGAGAAGGTCATTTTGCTGCTCTGTTACAATTTTTGTTCAAGTGGACTTGATTAAAGATCAAGTTCCCGTGGTTCATAATTGAAGTTTGTATTACAAGATTCTTCCAAGAGTTTACCTTAAGGGATCCGTTTCAAAATTTTCAAATTGAACACTTCAATTCTCTCCATGTCCAACTTGAGGGGGGTGTTGAAATATCATGCGTACATGTTGCCATGGGATTAAAGCGCTAGTTAAACGAAGGAAAGTGAAGTGCAGTTAAGATAAGTGAAGTGCAGTCAAGTCA
The DNA here is from genome assembly GCF_003573695.1 of Papaver somniferum. Classification (NCBI taxonomy): domain Eukaryota; kingdom Viridiplantae; phylum Streptophyta; class Magnoliopsida; order Ranunculales; family Papaveraceae; genus Papaver; species Papaver somniferum. Next base: position 15,915,035 of record NW_020631041.1, read on the forward strand.
AGTCTCCGTCTAGATAATAGGATCAAGTCAGTTGTAAATCCTCTATTCTACATAGACTAGTTTTACATAGTCAGAGATACAGTTTCTTTACCTTCTTTATTCCTATCATCTATAAATAGGAAGAACCAAAGCAAATGTAACTATCCCAGTAAATTAAGTCTGGAGATCAATCTCATTCAACCTACGGGGTTCTGTCAGTGGATGTAGGCGTTAGTGCCGAACCACTTTAATTCTCTTGTCTTGTTTATTCATGTTTTGATTGATTTTTCTTAATCGATGATCCGTCTCGATACCCAAAATTTATTACTCTCCGTACAAATAACCGAACTACTTGACGGTGTATTTATAGGGTCCAGTGCAAATTATTCTGTATGCAATGGTATATCGTTTTGGAGTTGCATTAATTTATGGTCTGAGATCTCTAGATCTTCTAATAATTACATTCCATGTCCTCCTCCGATTTTTATGTATCAGTCAAGTCAACATTAGTTGACTTGACCAGTTTGGTCTTGTAAAGTGTGTGAAAGAAGTGTGTCATAATCATTTTCTATTTAAGGCATATGATTATCCATGCAATAGTTATCCATTAAGTCAATGTTATTACAACTTTCTCATGGTATCAATCAGGTCGGTCTGATATTTCATCAAAATTCTTTATCATCAAAAATCTTTCTCTGCAAACAATTTTTAATCAATACCTTTTTAGCAGATTTCTGAATCATTACAAATCTTTTTCATAATAATCTTTTTCTTGATTCAATTCTACAAACAACTACATCAAGATCCGTTTTAGGGTTCTTTGTTTCTGGCTCAAGCAACTTTTTCAGTACTATTTGATGTCCGTTATTGTTTATACAAGGAGAAACAAGATGAATCCAGATACGAATTCCGTTGCTGCTGATGGTAATTTCATCATACCCTTTTCTAATATTGGAAATTTTGTCTCAATGAAATTAGATTCTTCAAATTATTTGCTATGGCGTGACCAATTTGAGTCCATTTTATATTCTGCTTCTTTATATGGATATGTTACTGGGGAAGAAGTAGAACCAGAGAAGAATGTTGTTGTTAATGGAGTTATTTCTCTTAATCTGAAAGGGGTCTATTTGGAAGAAAGCTGATTCTTATTGATGAGTGCTAAAAAGTGCATATTTCTATATATTTTTCTTGGCATTTAACTCATCTTTTGTGCATTAATTCTACATTTTATCCCATATTCTGTATTTTCATTGTTTTCAAGAATAAATATTTTTATTAATTAATTTTGCATTTTTAGGTAATAAATAAAGTTTGGATGAATAGCGGAGCGAAAAGAGCAGAAAAGTAGTGAAAAGCCGGGAGGAATTACACAAGGAAGCCGCGAAGAATGTTGTGCACAAGACCAAAAGGCTAGAAGTGGGCTTGAAGAGGAAGAATTGTTCTTAAACAAGATATGGGCTTGGCATACTCAAGGCCCAAAACCCTCACCCAAACCCATTACCAATATCCATACCCGCATTCATCTTCAGCCGTCAGATTGGATCATCTCAGCATCTTACGCTCGCTTCATCGTCGTGCATCGAAGTCTGAAGCTCCTGTCAAACACTACAACACCTAACTCCATCTTGGACCGTCAGTTTTGATGTATTACATATCCAACGGTCGCTCCACATCCATTTACATCACATCGTTGGATCTTTCCCTCATCCTATCATCCTACGGATTCCCTCACAAAACATCGAGATTTGATGGGTCTGCTCAACACCCAAACAACCAAATACCTATACCCGCAAAACAAACAACCCCTTCCTCAAACCCCATCGACTCCATCTTCTCCCTCACCCTCTGCAACACCACCTTACCCTGCCTCACCACCATCATCACCTCCACCTTCCTCAACTGCCACGACCATCACAACCACTCCAACCACTAAAACCCATCATCACCATATTTCTCTAGCCATCTATTTCATCGATTTCTCACCTCACCTCTCCTTGAAACCCTAGGTGAGAAATTTATGAAATGGGTGAGTCTATAGACGTAATTGGAAGGCATGGAGAGGAGCAGGAAGAGCAGAAGAAGAGTGGGTCGAAGAGATGGAGCAATTGTCCCATCTAATTAGGTGAGAAATCAGAAACCCTAACTGCCCTGTTTTGAATTTGGGGGAAAATTGTAAACCCTAATTATGTAAATTGGGTATAAATAGAAGGCTTGGGTGTTGTAGAAGGCATGCCTGGACTAGCCAGTGCACCACCAAGAGGACTGGACTAGCCAGTTCCTCAATTGTTCATGTTCTGTTTTTGCTTCACTTTCAAATTCAGTTTTATTTTCACATATTCATCATGTTTTAATTTATCACTTGCTAAGTCTCATATGAAGCCTAGTGCACTGTTGAATGATGTATTGCTAGGATAGTTATCTTGATGCCTGTGTTTGCTTGAGCAATGGGAAGTAATCAGTGCTCTGGTATGCCTGTGATTGACTGTGCTGTCAAAAGACAGTCAATACTAGGGGCATATCAGTGAGCAAGCTGATTTTCCTCCCATTCTAATATATGCTCAAGGTCTTCAACTCAACCTAGAATTGCATTGCTTGATTAGGTCACAAGGTGGATTCTAAGCCTTGGCTTAGCCACAAATCTTTTTACAGTCACTTTTAAGTTCAAGCCTGTTTTGATTCCCTGCTCAGTTAAATTTCTTAGCCATCTTGTTCAGTTTTTCTTGCAAATTGTAGCTGTTGTGCATTGAAATCAGTGCACAAACTCCTCCCTGCCCTTGGCTTACAGCCTTGGTTCTTAACTGTTTTGCCATATTGCTTTGCTGTTTTGGTTCTTAAATGTCATGTCATTTGCTTTGCTTTGTTAACTGTTTTCCCATCTTTGCATCTGCCTTATTGCTTTGCCTTTGCCACTGCCTAAATACCATTGTATATGTCACTGTCACCTTTAACTCACCTTGTATAGGCCCTGTTTTGCTCTCTTTGCTTCATTGTGTCATTGTCACTCATTGCATTTAGATTAACCAGCTTAGGAATGCTTCAATACACCCCAAGTCCCTGTGGAATGACCCTGTCTTGCACACATTACTACAATTTGACCCTGTGCACTTGCAGGTATCACTGTAGGCTGTCTTTGCTCTTATTTTATACATATCCCAAAGCCTACCACTTATGTTATGAGTTTTTTTTTTAGAACAAAAAAGGGTATATATTGAAAAGGAAAAATATGTACAGAAAAGGATGGTCCGTAGACCCCCGAAAAACCACTCAAGCCCAAATTACATCTTTACAACATCTTCCCATTGGAATAGAACTTGAGTAATCAAAAAACCCTTAAAAACTTCCTCATTAGAGCACCACAGGCACAAGTTGTGTTTAACAACAACCAACAATTCGTCCAGACTCTTAAACCTACCACCATGAACTCTAGAATTTATCTCCTTCCAAAGTTCCCAAATAATCGCATAAGGAATAGTTTTCCAGATACTCATCTTCTCCCTGCTAAATCTCCCAATCTTCCATCCAGCTAGGTAATCGCATAAGTTATTCTGCATGACCCATCTGATGTTCCAAGCGTTAAGAAAATAATCCCATATCTTCATAGCCCACTCACAGTGCAAAGCAGGTGATCGCTGGTTTCCTCTTATGTGTTGCACAGTAAACATAAATACGAAGGCAATGTCATTCCTCTGTGATGCAACATTATCCTAGTTGGTAAAGAATTGTGCAAGGTTGCCCACATTATTAAGGAGACTTTCGGTGGGATGTTGCTACCCCCTAGCAGGTTAACGAAAGCCCAATCTTCATTGTCGTCAGAGTGTTTCTCATATAACTTCTTAGCTGTTAAATCTCCCACCATCTTATCAACTTCATCCTCCACTAAAATGATACTCCTAAGATCATGTTTTAATTCTAAGAGATCGATTCTCTCTGCAGGATCCAAGTCTCTCTTAAAATTAAAATTCCAGTTTTGCCTTTTAAAATCTGCTATGGAACCCATTTTAAACAAACTTAACTTGTACAATCTTGGGTATTTGTCTGCTAAATCTCTCTTCTCAACCCACCAGTCATGCCAAAATCTACACCCTTCTCCATTCTTTAATTGGATATCAGCACATTTATGAAAGTCTTCCTTGGCCTTAGCTATTACTTGCCAAAAACTCCTCCCAACAGGTTCCTTGTTCTGGCTAGGTAAAAGAAACCCAGCATCATCATTAACTTTCTCACAAACTATCTTTCTCCACCAAGCATCTTGTTCATGAGCATACCTCCAATGCCATTTAGCTAAAAGAGATTTGTTAACTTTCCTTAGACTTCTAATACCTAATCCTCCCTTCTTTTTAGGTTTATGAATTTTAGGTTTATGAGTTGTTTGAAAGCTACATTTACACCTTCTGTTTCTGGTAATGTATTGGGTTTGTCTACTGCACAGCAAATTTGGTATTTTCTTGAAGTAAGCTTTAAAAATCAGTTCATGGCTAGGAAGACTATGCTGAGAAATCAATTACATGGTTGCAAGAAAGGTAACTCCACAGTTCTTGTTTATCTTCAAAATTTAAAGACTATTGCTGATTCTTTAGCTGCAATAGGAGAAAAGGTCTCTGAATCTGACTTAGTAATGTATGTACTCAATGGATTGGGAAGGGAGTTTGATAGTTTTGTAATTTCTGCTCAATATACAGACGTTCCCTTTACTTTTGCTGAGCGAAAACCAAGGCTATTAAATCATGAACAATGGCTTGTTGATCAACATAAGGATACCAGTTTAATCTTTGATACACAAAATTCTTATGCCTTATATTCAAGAAATGGTAATAATGGTAGAAATAATGGTTATGGGAGAGGAAGAATAAGAATAATACTGGTGGCAATAATGGTGGTAGTGGATATGTAGTAATAAAAACACTCAAAATAGGAAACTACCTACAAATGGCTCTTATGAAGCTTTTTCTTCTGGTGTTGTTAATGGGAGAAGAGATTTTTCTCAGGTTGAGTGTCAAATTTGTAGAAAGAAGGGTCACTATGCTAGTAGGTGTCATTTCAAATTATCCACCTCCAAGTACTAGCTCTGCTAATGTAGCTTAACAACAACAATCTATGTCAGAAGAGGGTCATTTTTCAAATTTTACTGCTCCTTCTACATCTGAGACTCCACAATGGTTAGCTGATTCAGGAGCTGTTGCTCATATGACTAGAAATGATGGTCTTCTTCAAAATTCTTCTAACTACAGGGGAAAGGAGACAGTTCAATTTGGCAATGGTAAGTCTCTTACTATTTCATCTACTAGAAATTCAGTCATTAATACAGCTACTGCTAGCTTTAGGCTTCACAATGTTTTATTAGTACCTGAAATGAGACATAATTTACTCTCCATAGCAAGATTTACAAGAGATAATCATTGCTTGCTCAAGGGAATGTATTTAACAATTTGTACCCCATATGTCATTCTGTTTTATTTCCTTCCCACAATTTGTCCTTATCAATCTCTTTGTCTGCTTCTTCTCAAGGGTGGCACAATAGATTGGGTCATCCATCTAGCCATATAGTTCAAAAGCTAAATTCTTCAAAACAAATTATTTTATCAAATCCTATTTCACGTTCTTTGTGCCATCCTTGTCAGCTTGCTAAAAGCAAAAGATTACCTTTTCATTTATCTGATTCTCATGAAAATAAGCCTCTATCTCTTATTCACTGTGATGTTTGGGGGCCAACTGTTCCTTCTTTAAATGGTTGTAGATACTATATTGTTTTTATTGATGATTTCAGTAGGTTCAATTGGATTTATCCAATGGAATTGAAGTCTGATGCTTCTCAATGCTTCACTCATTTTAAACAGCACACTGAAAATCAATTTTCTACAAAAATTCTTTCCTTTCAAGTTGATGGTGCAGCTGAACTTGTTAAAGGACTTTTCTTAAAGTTATTCTTGAACAAAGTGGCATTAAGCTTAGGATTTCTTGTCCTAAAACCCCAGAACAAAATGGTCTAGCTGAAACAGAACACCTGCAAAACTTTTAAATTTCAAATCTCCTTTTGAACTCTTGTTTGGTGAAACTCCAGATTACTCTTTTTAAAGAATTTTTGGAACTGTTTGTTATCCACATTTATAACCCTTATGAAAGAGCTGATAAACTTTCTCTTAAAATAGTAAAGTATATTTTTCTTGGACATAATCCCTTACATAAGGGTTATAAATGTTACAATCCAATTACTAAAAAGTCTTATAGACCCATAAATGTTATTTTTGATGAAACTCAGTTTTACTTTACAGAATCTTTGTCACCTGAAAACGCTTGTTTTCTCCATCTTTGCCATATGACAATGCTATTTCTTCCTTACTTGTTGGTGATCTTATTTCTTCTGATAATCTCAATTCAACTACTATGGTTACTAGGTCTCAGAAAGGTATTACTAAGCCAAAACAGTTTCCAGATCATGTGTCACATTGTTCTGTAAAAATATCCAATTTCTTCTGCTTATGCTTCTTTGTTAACTACAGTCTCTGAGCTTAAAACTTTTAAGCAAGCTATGAGTATTCCTGACTGGCAAGTATCAATGAAGGATGAATATATAGCTTTAAGAGATAATGATACTTGGGATTATGTAGAACCAGAACCTCATATGAACATTTTAGGCTCCAAATGGGTTTACAAGGTAAAACAAAAAACAGATGGAACAATTGATAGACTTAAGTATATATTAGTTGCAAAAGGGTGTGATCAACAAGATGGCATAGATTATAATGAGACTTTTATCCCTGTTGTGAAAGCTACTACTGTCAGAATTGTTCTTTGTATGGCCTTAGCTTATGGTTGGCAGATTAGGCAAATGGATGTTAGTAATGCTTTTTACATGGATATCTCAATGAAGATGTTTATATGGCACAACCTCAAGGTTTTCTACATCCTGATTATCTTCCTCATTATGTTTGTAAAATGAAGAAAAGCTTATATGGATTGAAACAAGCTCTCAGGGCTTGGTTTCATAGATTTAGTTCCTTTTTGAATAATTATAGTTTTAAGAAGGCAATTTCAGATAATAACATGTTTGTGTTTTCTTCTCCACAAGGAATGCTTGTTCTTTTAATCTATGTGGATGATATTTTGCTTACTGGAAGTTCATCTAGTTTGATTGATTCTTTAATTACTTCTCTTAAACAAGAATTTGCGATGAAGGAGTTAGGAGAATTTGGTGACTTTTGGGGAATTAAAGCAGTTAGAGGACCTGATTCTATTGTATTGACACAAAACAAGTATACACTTGAATTGTTGGAAAAAGCCAGTATGCTTGATAGTAAACCTTGTGAAACTTTAGTTGCTAGAGGAGCAAGGGTATCTTTACATGATGGAACTAAATTTCCTAATGCTAGTGAATACATGACACTTGTAGGTAGCTTGCAGTATTTAATAATTACAAGGCCTGATATATGTTTTGGTGTCAATTATGTGTCACAATTCATGCATTCTCCTTCAGATATTCACTTACAGTTGGTAAAAAGGATTTTGAGATATTTGAAAGGTACTGGTCTAGGAATTACTTTAAAGAAAGACAGTTTACAACATTTAAAAGCTTACATAGATTCTGATTGGGCTGGATACCCAGATACAAGAAGATCAACTTTAGGTTATGCCGTATTTTTGGGTAACAATTTAATGTCCTGGTCTTCTAAAAAGCAGTCAACTGTATCTAAGTCCTCAGCAGAGGCTGAGTATAAGTGTATGTCAGTAGCTTCTGGAGAGTTAAAGTGGTTGGTTGATCTGTTATCTGAATTGCATGTTTTAGTTGAAACTCCAACATTGCTTCTTTGTGATAATACTACTGCTTTATCCTTGGTTTTTAATCATGTTTTTCATGCCAGGACAAAACACATAGAAATTCAATACCATACAATTAGAGAGATGGTGGAGCAGGGATTCTTAAGACTTCAGCATATTGCTAGTGAGGATCAAATTGCAGACATTTTTACCAAAGGACTTTGCTTTCCAATTTTCTTCAAGCTTCTACAGTCTCTCATGGATGTTCAGTTGCAGGGTCTTTCTTTTGGCACTTCTGCAGAAATTATTTCTTAGTTTTTCTTTCAGTTACAGGGTCTTTTAGTTTTTTGTTGTTTCACATACTGTTCCAGACTATGGTTTTCAAACTGTAAGTGCGCCCTTATCAGTTTGAGGGGGTGTATTAGATAATGTAATAATCTGTATTAATCAAGTCAACATTAGTTGACTTGGCCAGTCTGGTCTTGTAAAGTGTGTGAAAGAAATGTGTCATAATCACTGTCTATTTAAGGCATATGATTATCCCTGTAATAGTTATCCATTAAGTCAATGTTATTACAACTTTCTCAGTTTTTGAGAGACGGTTTATCAAGGATACAGATTGCCCTATTTGTCTTCCATTCTCTTTTGCTGATGAATTTTCGGCAGGAATGAACATCAGTAATACTAAAGTTGTACTGTTCAAAGGTCATGTAGAGAGACGTTTTCATTTTACTAAAACAAACATTTCAAAACTGAAAGCGAGGGCCAATTCTGAAATAATTTCTGAGATAAAACAACATACAATAATCTCTTCGGTACAAGTTGTGTTAGCTCACCTTTGGATAGCAGTACTACGTGCTAGAAGTAGATTACATAATAATTCTGACAAAACTGAAGAGACTTCGTTTGCATTTAGGAAAAATAACAGAACTAAGTTGATTCCAACCTTGCTAGAGGCGTACTTTGGTACCGCAACATCTTATGTGAATGTAACCGCGGAGGATGACGAGGTGCTCGCAAGGGGATTTGGGTTCTTACCTTCGTTATTAAATGAGGTTGTTAACTCTAACAATGATGAAAAGATTAGAAGTGCTTTCGAAAAGATGATGAGACAGCCCTTATGAAGAAAGGTTTGTACGGGAACGATTTTGGTTGGGGTCGATCTATTACCACGAAAACGGGCGTTCATGGAAAGAAAAATGGAATGACGGTTTTGAATGAAGGCCCAGTTAAAGGAAGTATTGACATTGATATCAGCCTTTCGGTTGAGGTTTTTAAGGCCATGGAGAATGATGCTGAATTCATGGAAGCCTTCTTATTTAAATTTTTTTCTTATAAAATCACGCTTAAAAAATCACGAATAATGATGTTTTCAGTAATGGTTGGTTTTACTACTTTCACCTAGAGGCGTAAAACGTGCCGGCCCAACACAACCCAATCCATGAAATCACGTGCTTAGCATGTTGTGTGCCGTGCTGTATTGGGCACATGTATTTATGTTTTCCAAATATTTGGATATTATATGTGTTGTTATGAATAAAAGTCGACATAACGATAACAAAATGTCAATAATTAGATAGAATAAAGGCTCTTTGTGAAATATACACAAAATGTGATGTATTGTGCCATGTTGTGTAGTATTCTATACATATTATGAGGTGCTTTCTTAACATGTAGTGTTGTGCCGTGCCACGTGCTTATCCATGCTGCGTGTCGTGCTGAGCTGATGTGTCGATTATTCTAACCCAGTCTGTCCCATGAAACTAACGTGATGTGCAGTGCTGGGTTAAACTGCGTGCTGGGCTAGGTTGTGCTCGAATTTTAACGTGCCAGACTGGGATGTGCTCGTGCCGGCAAAACCCAATTTACACCTCTACTTTCACCTATCCGAGTTGTTATTCCTTTGAGTTAAAAGGTTGGCATCAAAATGTATATACACATGAGGGAACACTTAATAATGAGGGACGGAACCAAGTGTTGACTAACCCTGGCTCTAGCCCCCTAAAATCAATAAAATTAATAAAAAACTCTTAAAATTTCCCGCCTAAAATTTTGAATTTAGTCCATAAGAGTTCACATATTTATTCATAAATATTTTTGGCTCCCCTTTAAAAAAAAACTCCTTTTTCCGCCAGCTAAGGAGTGGTACTAGTTTTTGTTATTGTAGGAAAGTTATCTTTGGTAAATAGATTCTTCATCGCGAGTTCGTTTGGGTGGTCATCTGTTCAATTTTCTTTTGAATGTACTTTTAGTATCTTGGATAATTGATCTCGATTTTGGGTCAATGTTGTTCGACTTTAATGTACTTTTAGTATTTTTGATAATTGATCTTGAATTGGCCAAAAATAACAAATCCCGTCGGACTTTGTGTCTGTATAGGCTTTTTCATCCTCTTTGGTCGTGTAAGCTAGGTTTTTCCCATATGAGATGAAACAAAACAAGAATTGAGTGTACTACTATATTAACTAGCTGAACCTGACCATAAATAGCTCATATGGTTGGGAAAATTCTTCTACGGCTAGGTCGAAGTTCTGCCGCTAACAAATCATGAACTGTTGTTGGGAAAATTCTTCTACGGCTAGGTCAAAGTTCTGCCGCTAAAAAATCATGAACTGCTGGCCGTAGATATGTTTGTTCTCCGTAAATGAAGAACTAACCCAAACACTTCTGGGACATTGCTACGTGATGTGTTTGACATAATTTTTTTTGCGATCTAGCCGACTATGGTGAGTTGGCTGGGTTACCAAGCTGATTATGGGTAAAAATTTAGAAAATTAAAATTCCACCCTCAAATTTTACTAATTAAATTTAACAACCAATTGACTCAACTAATTAAAATTATTAAAAAATAATTAAGTAGGACAATTTAACCATTATAATATACATTTAGGCCTTTATTTCGAAATAATCCTACTTCATTTTATCTTGCATCCCTTTAGAATACTTGCAGCCCTTAAAACAGGGGAAGAAGTTTGTTTTGAGGCATACTCAATAAAGACTAATAAAATCATTATGTAGTAAAACGAGTAACCACTTATCCACCATATTTTAATAATGCCAGTAATTCCCTTATCGTTTTTATTTTTATAATTTTTTTTTTGAATTTTTGGTTTAAAATTTTAATTTTTTTCTTTATTTACAAAACCTATACTTAGGTTCCGCTCACAAGTTATCATCCAGACCTAAATGTTTTCAAAACATACATAGGTTCGGCAAACAAGTTATTAAATGAACCTTTTGGTGTTTTTTGTGAATGAAAAATACTCATAGGCTCAGCTGATAACTTGCCAGTCAAACCAAAGTTTTGAGAAAGCATGCTTAGGTTAAGTTGATAAGTTATCAGCCGAACTTCACTCTTTAAATTGTTGAACTTAGGTTCGAATGACTCGAGAAAATGTGCAACGGTCGAACTTAGTGTTGTTTTTCAAAAAATGAAGTCCGATTATCATTTTTCGTGTTTAAATATCATCTAAACTCTTCATCAATACTTTCAGAATGAAGAATAATGAGTAGGGGAGCTTCCCTCTGTAACTGATGTAAAACCTAGTTTTTTCTATTTAAACTTAATATATCAATCAAACACAAGAAAGTAAGATATGGGTTTATGGGAAATATTTTTTATTTTACTTGCAATGAGAGATTGGTTCTCGCTCTCTAACTTCACTCAATTCAATATCTTCCTCAACTTCTCCTTCTTCACTAATTTACAGATTAGAAAAATGGTTAGACCTTCTATCTTTAGTCCAAGACGATGAAAATTGAATTCGGGGTTAGAGATTAGAGTAGAGAATATCGAAGGGAAAAAAATAATTTTAAAAAATTAAAAAAATTAATTAATCAATATTATCTAAGTAATTTAACTAGCTTTAAGGCATCCCTTATGATGTATTGTGGATGTCCCATATCGATATTGAAGCACCATTTATAGTCCATCCTAGAATTACTTTGAGTATGCCAAGTATGCCCTTGGTGCTAGTATAAATTAGAAGAGATAAAGCTACAGGGGGAAGTTTTGGGTTTTGAAATATTGTGTGAAGAATGAGAGGTTCTCTTCTTTCAAACCTAATTGTTATCTCTAGGGGGAATTAGATCATCTAATTCTAGAGTATCAACTAGATGCCTCTCATAATCTTATAGTTTCCAATTTAATTGGGTAGAAATTGTAAGTTATTTGAGAAGAATATCCATTATTAGGTTCTTCCTTTATTCAAAGGGTAGAAGAAACTAAATTGGTTGATTATTTATCCTTTTCAAGTTATCAATTTCAATTCATTTTCATTGTAAGTTTCCGCTTCTCATCATTTGGTATCAGAGCTTTGGTTTGATTCTCAAGGGAAAAAGGTGTGATTGGTGAAGATATTTGTTTTTTTTTTGAGGTGAACACTACTAATCTTTTTCTCAAGTATTTTGGGTTGATTTTTATGTTCTTTGATAGTATTTTCAAATTGGGTTTTTCAATCATATATTGATTTCACTATGGTTTACAAAAGAGAAGTTAATTTGGGTAGGATTCATTCAAAGGATGTGTTAATGAATATTGTACATGAAGTGTTTGATGATATGTATCTAAGAATGGGAGAAATTTGTGAAGAATATTATTGGAAACTTGTAAGTCTCCACCAAGAAAGGATTCTACCTAATGATTGTGATGATATAAGTGAACTAGATGTACCAATTTTGGTTGGTGAATATGAGGATGAACAAATTTCCTACAAGATGTTTGATGAAATGTCTCAACCAAAATTTGATAGTTACTTGAGTTATGAGGAAAATGAAATAGTGAGTGTTCTTCCAATTTATCAAGATGGCATGAATTTGGATCAAATATTTGATTATTTTACTATCATGGACCAAGTGCTATCACGTAAGAATCAAGAGAAAGAAGAATACAATCCTTTGTGTTCAATTTTTGATGAGGTATTTAATGGTAGTGAAGTAAAAAAAATTGGTGTACCAAGGTATGATATTGAATTGGAAAATGCTATGTTAGAAGCATCTCGAGAACAATTTCAAGTATGTGAACCGAATACCGGAAGCAAGCCTTCACTCAAGCTACAACAAAATGGGGAGGCAATATATATGAATCCAATTTGGCTTTCATTAAATATAAGTTTCATGGTTGTAGTCTTCGTGCAAGGTTGAGAGAAATTCTTGGTGTTTCTTTACTACTTGGGGATGCTCTTAACTATGACCACAAGATGTTACATTTGGTGAGCAACTACAATGGAAGGTGTAGAGGTAAAATTTTCTTCAAACAAGGAAGCACTAATGGAGAATATGCTTTGGAGAATTCGTGGACGAATTTGTTCAAACAAGGGGAGGATGATGTATTTACAAATGAAGAAATACTTGATGTGTTATTACTAGTTGGGGATGCTCTCTTCTATAACCACAAAGTGCTACATTTGGTGAGTAATTATAATGGAAGGTGTAGAGGTAGAATTGTCTTCAAGGAAGGAAGAAGTTCAAGCACAAATGGACAATACGCTTTGAAGAATTCGAGGACGAATTTGTTTAAAGAAGGGGAGGATGATGTATTGTGGATGTCCCATATCGATATTGAAGCACCATTTATAGTCCATCCTAGAATTACTTTGAATATGCCAAGTATGCCCTTGGTGCTAGTATAAATTAGAAAAGATAAAGCTAAAGGGGGAAGTTTTGGGTTTTGCAATATTGTGTGAAGAATGAGAGGTTCTCTTCTTTTAAACCTAATTGTTATCTCTAGGGGGAATTAGATCATCTAATTCTAGAGTATCAACTAGATGCCTCTCATAATCTTATAGTTTCCAATTTAATTGGGTAGAAATTGAAGTTATTTGAGAAGAATCTCCATTATTAAGTTCTTCCTTTATTCAAAGGGTAGAAGAAACTAAATTGGTTGATTATTTATCCTCTTCAAGTTATCAATTTCAATTTATTTTCATTGTAAGCTTCCGCTTCTCATCACTTATCAATCTAAACTAGTTAGGGATATTCATGACATGAAAGAGTCAAAGGAACATCAATCATTGGTTTAGGCGAAGAAGATATTAAAAGTATGAGGCAATTAAAACTATGGAGACAATAAATCCTTTAAATGGGTAATCTCCTTTGAGTTTTGGAGGTAATTTTCGATCATTCTATTCAGGAATTTTAAGAAAAAATCTTTTCTTTTACTTGCATCAACCGTTCACACATAAGACGATCCAGTTTTCTATAAAATAGTAGAGTTTCTAGATTAGTTTATTACTCCCTTCGTCTTTTATTAACTGTCCTGATTGACAAAGTCAGTCTTTTATTAACTGTCCTGATTGACAAAATCAAGATATTAAGGGGACTGTAAGAAATGTCATGACTAACACTTATAAATACTATATAATTACTAAATTTAATACAAATGAAAAGATTATATATGAATATATAGAAGGTTTATTAAGAATTTTATAGTTGTCCATAAATTTTTTATTAAAAAAAGGAATGACGAATAGTACGAAAGATATTGAATAGATTTTTGACTGAGTTTATATTAAAACTGATTTTATAATTATAAAAATAAAGGGTATATTTGATAGTTTAAGGAAAAAATATGTCTATAAACAGAGCAGGCAGATAAAAAAGGACCCAAGGAATAGTTTATTGCAAAAAAAAAACCAAACCAGCAATGGATGGAGAGGCCCGAGCAAATCAAATAGCAATTTGTTTTGGTTTGTTTGGCTGATAGTCCATGGAGGACTATTAGGTGGGCATCCAAACCATCACTGGTTGGCGATTTGTATTGCAATCATAATATAATATATGGAAGATCCTTGTAATGTCGTTGTCAAATGTGGGATTATTTGTTAGGAATACATCTCATCAAGACTCAGTCAAAGCTCTTCTGGTAACAGCTGCCAAGAGAAAATCACGTATCAATCACTAGCTTGTGTTACGCTACAGATTGATAATTGCAAATATATTCTCTATAATTGCTAGCTTATGTTACGCCGAAAACATCTTTGTAACCGTTGTAAGAAAGGCATGTAATCTCTATATATTTGTCTACCTTTCCACCATTTGAAGTGTGGATCAATTCACCAAAATATTGTATTCTGTTTTGGTATGAGACAGAAAGATCCTAAACCACACTTTCTTCATTTTTCCGCATCAATGGCAGCACCAGAAACATCCACTCTTCAAGCAATTCATATTAACCATCTCATCAACATCAAACTCAATGATACCAACTATCTTTTATGGAAGACACAATTCAAGCCACTAATGAAGGGATATCGTTTAGAAGGATATGTAGATGGTACTTATGCAATACCATCACCAACCATACCAAACACACAAGTTGATTTACCACCATTATCAAATCCTGCATATGAAAAGTATGAACAACGGGATCAGATCCTACTAGGTTGACTGCTTTCATCCCTCACAGAAGGAGTATTAGGTCGTGTATCTGGTATGCACTTGAAAAAAGATATGCACCCAAGACAAGGGCACATCAGATGAATCTAAGAAGGCAACTAATGAGTTTGCGCAAAAGTAACAGATCCATGTATGATTATTTTGCAAAATCTAAACAATTATTTGATGCCCTTACAGCATCAGGGAATGCACTTTCTGAAGATAATATGCAGCAATCAATCTTGAGTGGGTTGGATCAAGCATATGATTCAATTGTCACTTCGCTGAGCACTGTCGAAAAGATAGATATGGATGCATTTTATGCACATCTGATCGCATATGATATGAGACTTGAGCAACAACTAGCTTCTATTCAGCAACCAATGGAAAATATTGCCTCTTCATCTACTGCACCACCATATCAAAGACAAGAGCAAGGACGGTTTTTCCAGAATCGATCTCAACAAAATCAAGGTTTTCGTCAGCAAAATCAACACAATCGACAGCCTAAAAGAGATCAAGGACAAGGTCCTTGTCGGATTTGCAATCGCAAAAACCATAATGCAAGTTTCTGCTGGTTTCGCAAATATAACAATGCACCACAAAGAGGAAAACCATATGCATATCTTGCTTTACCTGGTGGTCCTGCTGATAACAATTGGGTGACTGACACAGGAACAACTCATCACTTAACTGCAAATCTCAACAATCTGAACATCAGGCATGAATATGATGGAACTGAACAAGTTCGTGAAGGAAATGGAAATGCTCTACACATTGAAAATATTGGTAATGCTTCTTTTACCCATAATAATCGATCCTTTCATCTCAAAAATATACTTCATGTGCCTGACATAAAAACAAATCTTCTTTCTGTTTCAAATTTCTGCAAAGATAATAATGTATATTTTGAATTTCACTTCAATTTCTTTGATGTACAGGATATCAAAACCAGGACAACACTGTTGCAAGGCAGGAGTAAGAATGGGCTTTACATGTTTGATGATGTTCGAGAGATTACCAATACAACTCCAGCTGCTCTAGTAACCAACATTATTCCACTGTGGCATCATCGTCTAGGACACCCAATGCTCCGTACTGTTTTCCGAGTCATTAAACATTTTTCCCTTCCAGTTTCCAATAAGAAGTTTGAGTTCTGTCATTCTTGTCATGTGAGCAAGAGTCATAAACTTCCCTTTCCAAATAGTAGTACTGTAATCGATAAGCCACTGAGCTTACTTGTGTATGATTTATAAACATCTCCTTACTTATCTAGAAATGGATATCGATATTATCTTCTGCTTATGGATGTTTTCTCACATTACACATGGATTTATCCACTATTTCGTAAATCAGATGCATTTCCTGTGTTCATTCAATTCAAAAAACTCATTGAGAATCAAACTGATCTCAAGATTAAAGTTTTTCAGTCAGACAATGGGGGGAGTTTAAAAAGTTCACTGCCTTTCTAAATAGCTCAGGAGTTATACATAGATTTTCATGTCCTCATACATCAGCTCAAAACGGTCTTGTAGAACGTAGAATTAGACACATAATAGAGTCAGGCTTAACACTTCTTTTTCATGCCTCAATGCCAAAATCCTACTGGTTTGAGGCTTTCACAACTGCATGTTACCTCATCAATAGACTCCCAGCTTCAAAAACTGAGTCTAAATCTCCTTTAGAGTTATTGTTCAACAAGACTCCTGACTGCTCCTCTCTTAGAGTTTTTGGATGTTTATGCTATCCATGTCTTAGACCATATGTCTCAAACAAACTCGAACCAAGATCTTTACCATGTGTTTTTATAGGGTACAATAGTGCTCACAAAGGTTATTTATGCTTACATGTTTCAACCAACAGGCTATATATCTCTCGACATGTCAAATTTGTGGAAACAAGCTTCCCATTTGCTGCCAGGCAACAGGTAAATTCTCCTAACTTCACACAGAAATCACTCACTACAAAGCTCTTAAGCTCGTCTGTTTTATCAGTTCCATCTTCTAGTGCATCACTTGAACCTGTCCAACCAGCATCACCATCCATTGAAGCTGAAGCTATAATTGATCAACCGTTGTCCTACAGTCTGCCAGAAGTATCATCTCCAGTCATTGATCAACCCACAGACAATATAATAGTTGGTACTTCATCAGTAGCATCTGATAGCACTGTTTCTCAAGCTCAACCACAAATTCAGCAGCATCATATGGTCACACGAGCTCGAGATGACATTAGAAAGCCTGTAAACAAGTTGTGTCTGCAAGCAACTAAATATCCACTAGAGACAACACATATTACTGCTCCAACATCATATACTGAAGCATCAAAAGATCCAACATGGAGACCACCCACGGATGATGAAGTTAATGCTCACATTCGCAATGGAACTTGGAGTTATGTTCCATATGAGGAATGGATGAATCTAATTGGCTCAAAATGGGTGTTTCGTGTCAAAGAAAAAGCTGATGGGTCAATTGACAGACGCAAAGCCAGATTGGTAGCACAAGGATATAATCAGCGTGAGGGACTTGATTACTATGAAACATTTAGCCCAGTGATAAAGCCTAGCACGATAAGGCTTGTTCTCTCAATTGTTGTGTCTCAAAATTAGACAATGAAACAATTAGATGTCCAAAATGAATTTTTGCATGGTGAGTTAACTGAAGCCGTATATATGAAGCAACCACCAGGGTATGTCAATCCTGACTATCCTAATCATGTCTGTAAGCTTAACAAATCGATTTATGGGTTGAAACAAGCTCCGAGAACTTGGTTTTCCAAATTAAGTAATTTTCTCATTGCGTTGGGATTCAAGGTTCTATTTCTGACAGTTCTCTCTTTATACAACAAGCATCGGAAGGAGTTACATATGTCCTCATCTACGTTGATGACATCATTATCACAGGTTCAAACTCTTCTCTTATCACCAATCTTATTACTAATCTGAGCTCTGCCTTTGCAGTAAAGGATCTGGGAAACCTAAGTTACTTCTTAGGCATAGAAGTAATCCACCAAGACACTTCAGTGATACTCAGTCAGCAGAAGTATATAGTTGATCTACTCAAACGAACAAAAATGTATGCTGCTAAACCAGTCTCTACACCTCTTCCAGTAAATGCCAATATCAGTAAACACGGAAGTGTGAAATTTGAGGACCCTACTCTGTATCGTAGTGTCTGTGGAGCTTTACAATATCTTCATCTCACCAGACCAGACATTGCGGTAGCAGTCAACAAAGTCTGTCAGTATATGCATAATCGTTTTGTTTAGCCTTGTGATCTAGTTAAGAGAATCCTACGATATCTCAAACATACAATGCATTATGGTTTAGTTTTCCGTCCTTCAGCGGATACAACACTTCATGCCTACTCAGACTCTGATTGGGCTGGCAGTTTAGATGATAGAATATCAACAAGTGACTAGGTATTTACTTTGGAAGTAATCTTATTTCGTGGAGTGCATGCAAGCAAAAAACGGTCTCTAAATCCAGTACTGAGGCTGAATACAGAGGCATAGCCATAGCTACATTAGAATTGATATGGCTTCAGTCACTATTGCATGAATTAGGCATTGTAGTACAAGTTCCAACATTGTGGTGTGACAATCTGGGTGCGACTTATCTGACAGCAAATCCAGTCTTTCACGCATGAATGAAACACATTAAAATTTATTACCATTTTGTACGAGAAAGAGTTGCAAACAAAACACTACTGGTAAAGTTTATTTCCTCAAAAGATCAGCTAGATGATGTTTTTACAAAGGGTCTTGCTTCTGTAAGATTTGAGTTTCTTAGAGACAAGTTGAGCATTCGGCCACTCATCCACAACTTGAGGGGGGAAGTTAGGAATACATCTCATAAAGAATCAGTCAAAGCTCTTATGGTAACAGCTGCCAAGAGAAAATCACGTATCAATCACTAGCTTGTGTTACGCTACAGATTGATATGGATTTATTGCAAATATATTCTCTATAATTGCTAGCTTATGTTACGCCAAAAACATATTTGTAACCCTTGTAAGAAAGGCATGTAATATCTATATATTTGTCTACCTTTCCACCATTTGAAGTGTGGATCAGTTCACCAAAATATTGTATTCTGTTTTTATTTGTTGAGGCTGATCAGTCCGCGAAGGATATATTATCATATTTCTATGTCAACTTCTTTAATCAGCACCATCTTTACAAGCACATCTTTTCTTCATTATGCAAATTATGTTACTCCAGCGACTGGTTCTCCACCTCTTTCTCTAGATCAAGTAATGAAGTTGGTAAATTGGTATCCCTTGTCATCGATCTCAAACATCAACTGCACATACAAAGTTAGGGACCTTTAATCAAGATGTAGGATTTATTGAATCTTTAATTTTCAAGGATCGAATATCCCCTCAAAGGTACTTCCCACTATGAGTTTAAAGTTTTGAAATGATATAATGCCAGTGAGGTCGATCATGTAAAAGTCATTTCGCAATGGATCATCTTAATATTTTCGGAGACCAGGAATCATCCAATTTGAAAGTTTCAGAGGTCCGCAACATTCAGCCATATGTTAGCAAATCAGATACAAACCCACCAAAAAGCCTAAAAGAAGCTAATTCAATGATTACAAGTTGAAAATGCAGGGACATCATATACCTGCTCCGACTAGGCTTTCGGTCTAAGGGAGTCCCGACTTTGAATAGAACCTACCTTTCAGGAGCTCGCAGAATTTGAAGCTGGGAGGCAATGCTCAATGGTTCTCAACAAGCACATCAAGCTCATATTGGATAGGAATGCATGGCGTGTTGCCAGAACAACACGAGGTGAACCTAGTCTTGAATGGAAAACTTAGTCGACTATTTATTTAGCCCAGGTTCATTCGTTTGGATTTGGTTTTATTTCGAAGTCGTTACCATTGAGATGCATCATCGCATTTTCACTTGCTCAGTGTCATACTTCAAGCCAGGGCCGGCCCTGACGTTTTGTTGCCCCAAAGAAGACCTAAAAGATGTTGCCCTTTGTGGTTGTTTGAGGATTTTACATGAGGATAACTATATATGTGTCGGTCATGAGTATATTTATGTCATTCTTAAATTAAGATCATAAGTTTTCTGTATTTAAGTATGGAGGTAGGTGTTGTTGTTGATGATTAAGGCAATTAAACAAGTACAAATGCCACTTTAATTATTGGACTCACTTTGAATGCGCAAATAATTCTTGTTTGATTGATCCATGATAATAGGAATCGCTCTTTCTGATTTTACTTTCATTTTTTACCTTTCACTTTGAATGCGCAAATAATTCTAAACAACCCTAAACACTAGGAAGCACTAACACATTAGTCAAACGACTGACAAATGACCAAATCGCAGTTTGAGTTTAAATAAAACTCTGACACCTATGATCATCATCATGATGTGTAAATAAATATCGGTGGTTTTCAAGTGTGGATATTGCCCCGTTTGGGAGGCACGATTGGGGAATCAAGTTGAAAATGGAGTTTTGCTTCAGATCTAAAAGTAGGCCAAAAATGCCGGCAGCCGTAGTCTGGGAGGGTACAAGTTCCACACACAAGGATACGGTTTAACACCAAGTGGAAGTGGTTTAGGAGAAGAAGTTGGAAACCAGAAGGAAGCAAGCGAGTGTTTTGAAGAGAAACCGATAAGAAAAAAATGGCATCTCATTCTCTGTAATTTATGAGATCATTTAAATATTTAGTAATAAGTCATTAAAGTAAATTTTTGATTACAATATGCTCCTAAATGTTTTGTTACACGTCCTTTTTATTTTTCGTAATCGTGATTTAATTCTTCAATTCTCTTTTTTAACATGAATCACCCACAGATAAAATCCTATTTTTACTGCCCCTTCTCCGTGCTGCCCCAAAGTCGCTCAGGGCCGGCCCTGCTTCAAGCAACAATATTCCACTCATTCGTTTGGATTTGGTTTTATTTCGAAGTCTTTACCATTGAGATGCATCATCGCATTTTCACTTGCTGAGTGTCATACTTCAAGCAACAATATTCCACTCATTCGGAAACAAATTTGAGTAAACTAAAAGTCTAAATCATAGCCCTCACCATGAGTATCACGTTGGTCCATTTCTTGTCTCCAACCGACAAGTAGAACCATCTGATAACTTGTTACCAAATTACTATGCTCGAAACTAATTTTCCTGCGTACTTTCCCTGTTAAGGTTTTCATTTTTCGCTCAAGTCATGGATGAAAAACATGGGTTAACTAATCATTCGTTAAAGCAAAAGCGAAATATGGATTAAGAATAAGTAATCAAGACAAACTTTTAGTTTTCCACGAAAAGTGTTCTCAACAATGACATTAACATACATATGCCTTTTTGACTAATCATAACAACAATCTAACTAATCATCATTACTTAATCCTAAAGCATTAGTTGTGTATTTAGTTTAGTAAATTACAAACTCAACGTTCAGAGTAATACAATTAATCAAAAGAAAACGTAGCAAAGTAGTCTTTCAGTTTTGTGTTGTTATACATGGCGTGAAAGAGAACAAAAGTACCGTTGCTCTATTTTGTATCCATTCCTCCTCCTCCTCTCAAATACTTTATCCTCACGGCTCTTAATTGATTGCTAAAGCCTTTTCTCAAATAACGGATCGTTAAAGTTAAATTACTAGTTTGACCTCATTTTCTTCTTGATCAAGTATAAGATTGGTGGTTTTTATATATATTTGGCCAATATACTGAATACCAACCGGGTATAATAAGCGGACCTAAATAAGAACAAATGTAGATTCCCACAACTCATACAACCTTACACAATGCATTTGTGGCCTCGGCCCTTACTCGTTGCATTGGTTTCGTTCATAGGTTTCATCGATTGCCGTCTTCGACTCTAAGGGTAAAATGGTCATTATGCCGACAAGATACACATGAGACTAGGTAAAAATAATGTTGTGTAGATCCATAAACACACGTTTCATGAACGTTGACCGTGTATGCTTCTTTTAATTGACAGTTTTTTTGAATTTTAAAATCTCAGTGGTTCATGGCGGGTTGATTCAAACAAATGTTTTTAAAAGACCCAATCTCTGTGCATTGAAATGCTACATATTACCTGCTGCTGTAAGGTGTGATCATGTGGTTTTCTCGGGAAGCAATAAGTGGATTTTCCTACATGGCGACACCACCAAGCTTGGAAGTAAAATGGCTGCCTTCTTGCTTGCCAAAAGTTCGAATTTTTTTGGGTAGAAAATTTTCTATAGTAGTATTAATATTGTTTAATGGTTGGTATTATGCATAATTAAGGCTAATTAGCTGCATCTAGACCAGGTGATGAAGATGCGTTTTGGAACTTTGAGAAATTAGAATGATGTGAGGGAAAATTAGCATCAAATTCCTATTCTGCGGCGTGTTCTATTGTTTGTTACTTGCTAATCAGCATATAAAGAATGAAATTAACATACTGCCTAACATGATTTTTCTTGAAAGCGATAATTTCTTTCCAATTATATATACATTGCATTTAAGATTTTATTTTTATTGTGATAATTGTACTAATAGAACTTTACGTCTGAAAACGAATCAAGGATATGTGATTTTTTTCTTTTTTTTTTTTAAATAAGAAAGGAGAAATCATATTAAAAGAATTCATTGAATGTTTACATTCAGTTCATTTTAACCATAAAGGATAAGCAGAGAACCAGGATTGATTAATCCTATCAATTCTAGCCTTTTTAGCTAGGCTATTAGCAACTTCATTTGACTCTATATGCACAAAAGTGCACTTCCAGTCCCTAAAACTAACTAACAGACTTCTACAGTCCTGAATGACATTATTATTCGTCCATCTAATACTAGAAAAATCACCATTGATAGCTTTTACTACACCAAGTGGATAATTGACGTAAAACAACACCGACTGTTAATGATATAATATTCTCATTCATATCTAATGTCCAAGAATCCCACAAAATAATTACTAGTAATTTCCAATCCAATTTTGCATAAAATTCAAACCCATTATATCTATCCGCTCTTCTTCTTAATAAAATGTAGTTCTTGTTCCAAATTTATAAGACGTCGAATACATCCAAGCCAAAATTTTAAAATTTCCCTTTAAAAAGCGATATCACTGTAGCATAATTGTGAATAAATTTACGAATAACAAATACCAATGAATAACCTAAACCCAAAATAACATGATTGCTTAAGGTTGCTACCAACATTAGCAGGACTGGTATCATTTCAGTGATCCAATGATAGAGATTGTTTCGAAATTTTTCGTCTCATATCAAATGGTACCAGCCTTTAGTAATTGTGCGGAAACAACTTGTCAGCATCAAATACTTTATTGATTTTCTTTCTATATTACCACATTTCTTTTTAGAAATTATCACAAGCAAATCAAATGAAATCAAATTAAAAAAAGAAAATAAAAATCAAATGAAATCATAGATCAGATCATAAATGCAAATCATCTCAACCATTGATTTCAAATATCAAAAGATTCAAAATACACAAACTCAATAAAGTCCCCTCATACCAAGGAAGGAGAGAATCCGTACCGCCTCGGGACCCGTACCTACAAATAGATCCCATCGACTTCCCAATAATCCCCAAATTACCCCTACGCTCAAAAATTCAAAATGAGTGGCAAACGCGTAATTATCATAAATCCTAGTGTCATTTCCACATCAGTTGTCGTAAGTTCGAACGGGTGCTGTATAGTAAGTTGCCGCGGAAGGGAGGAGGTCGACAAAACAAAACAAAAACTCTCTCTCTCAAAACCGAAAAATCAATCCGAAAAAAATCAAAATCATTCTCTCCAAATCGATCGATCTTCTCTCATTTTTCACTGATTTTGGTTACTTTTGGTGTTTAAAAAGGAATTTGAATGACTACTACTGCAACAAAATTATGACTGTAAGTGATTTCTCTAGGGTTTTTCTGTGTTTTTTCTGTGATTTTTTTTGGGATTTTTTGGGTTTGATTTGAGGTTTTGTTGTGTGTAGGAAGAAATTATTAAGATGAATTGTTATAAGAAAGGGTATAATGTGTGGATTGAAGATAAAGAATCAGCATGGGTTACTGCACAAGTTGTTGATGTGAATGGGAAACAAATTCATGTTAAGACTTCAAATGGAAAGAAGGTTTGTGATTTTTGTTGATCTTTTTTTTTTTTTTGAATTTTTTTGTGATTTTTCCTTTTTTTGGGGAATTGATTGTGATTTTGTTGCTTGTTTTTTAGGTTATGGTATCTTCGGATAAATTGTATCCGAGGGATCCAGATGCTGATCATGGAGGAGTTGATGATATGACCAAATTAACTTATTTAAATGAGCCTGGAGTGTTGTACAATCTTGCCAGGAGATATGCATTGAATGATATTTATGTAAGTGGATGAAATTTTGTTGATTCTTTTTCTAATTGAGCGAAGAAATTATTATGTTAGTGATAATTTATGCTGAAATTGGAGAATTGAAGGTCAGGAGACAGTTGTGAATGTGTTTGAGGAGAGGAAAATTGAGGCTTATTATGAAATTTACCTAGTTTGAGTGACCTTGCATGACATTTCTTAGTCAGGGGTTTGGGTATAGTGTTATACTAGTGAGCGTCGAGCGTCAATGTAGTCAGAAATGAATACAACACGTAGAGTTCAGTGTAATTTGAGGATAAATAGCGATACAGTCAGCATCTGGATATTGATTTTGAGAGATACTTAATCATTGTTTATCACCGAGATATCAGTGATGTTTGGGAATTTCGGCCACCGTAACCAGTAATATGGTTGCCCCAGTGTGATTGATGGGACCATTAACATTTTAAGTCTCCGCTCATTGCGGCATAGGTTTCCATTTAACATGCAATAAATGCCCGTTTTGGCGTATTCGGTATTGTAAAATAGTGCCATTTAATGTTATTATTGAAGGTTCATTTTCTGGGTTGTTCGAAGTAAATGCATTTTTAGTAATTTCCTAGCTTGTGTTACCCTGTCTTATTCTTGTTTTTTCGTATGGATTTGTAGACGTATACAGGAAGCATCTTGATTGCCGTTAACCCATTTACAAAGCTTCCTCATCTGTATAATGCACACATGATGGAGCAGTATAAAGGAGCTTCTTTTGGCGAGCTAAGTCCTCATGTGTTTGCAGTAGCTGATGCATCATACAGGTGTGTTGTATTTGAAGTTCTTATAAATTTATTAAGCAAGCAAGTACATAGTGTCTTAGTGTTTTGCATGTACTAACATAGGTATGTTGAAATTCACAAATCAGAGCAATGATGAATGAGGCTCGCAGTCAGTCCATTTTAGTCAGTGGTGAAAGTGGGGCGGGCAAGACAGAGACAACAAAACTGATTATGCAGTACCTTACTTTTGTTGGTGGAAGGGCAGCTGGTGATGATCGAACTGTCGAGCAGCAAGTTCTTGAAGTAGGGTTTTCACTAAGTTCATGTGATGTTTGCTTCTACTTCCACATGAACTTATTATGCATAAGCTTTTCTGTTGCAGTATTTGTTCTAGGTTCATTTCTAGTTCATCTTATACTAATCTGTGTCTTTCTGACTGGTGGATGCTAGTCGAATCCGCTTTTGGAGGCATTTGGCAATGCAAGGACTGTCAGAAATGACAACTCAAGGTCTGTTTTGTAGTTGCTGAAAAAATTTCTTCGTTCACTTTTGGTATAAAGGTCTTGTAATTTTAGAGGCGGCCTATTTCATCTTACTCCATTAGATTGAGTTACTTCTGTTTGACATTAATGTTTAGTATCTTTGAATCTTGGAGCTGTAAAGAGGACAGTGAAAATGATAGGCTCATGCAAAGTTATGATTTGATATCTTATTTGTTTAATTGTTTTTTGATTTTTGTTTGCAGTCGTTTCGGAAAATTTGTTGAGATTCAGTTCGATGCAAATGGTAGGATATCTGGGGCTGCAATCAGAACCTACCTTTTGGAACGGTCGCGTGTGGTGCAGATAACTGATCCAGAGCGAAATTATCATGTCTTCTATCAGTTATGTGCCTCTGGGAAGGTGAGCAGGCACACTTGCAATATTGTTCTTTTCTTTTCGTTTTTACTTAAGTTTTTATTGGGTTTTTCTTAATTTCTAATATGAGATGATTGGTTCATATTTCTAGGATGCAGAGAAGTTCAAGTTAAGCGATCCAAGTTACTTTCACTACTTAAATCAAAGTAAAACCTATGATTTAGATGGAGTAAGTAGTGCAGAGGAATACGTGAGGACAAAGAGAGCAATGGATATAGTTGGTATTAGTGTTGATGAGCAGGTTTGTCTAACTTCTGTATGGTGTTGGATTTTGATTTCATTTTTACAGGATGAATAGTCTCTTTGTCGGGATGGCACTGTTTTTTAAGTATTGTCTTTACATTTATGAGTATTTTCTCTTCCAGGAAGCTATATTTCGCACCCTGGCAGCTATTCTGCATCTTGGCAATGTTGAATTTTCTCCTGGTAAAGAGCACGATTCTTCTGTTATTAAGGATCAGACATCTAGCTTTCATCTTCAAATGGCTGCTAGTTTATTCATGTAAGTGAATTGCACAGAAAACACCATGTACCTTGTAGGTGATTTACACCTTTGAAATCGCTTAGCAGTGAAAAATTATAAATATCATTCTCTTGTGATTTTTGGATATGTTGATGCTTTGTTATTTTAAATTTGGAATGCTGCTACAAAATATGTCTTCCCCAGATCAACCAAAGAAAAGAAATTAGTCTCCTTATTTGAGTCTCTTTTTTTTTTTTGCCTATAGTTTTTAGAGATTTATTGTTCTCTGATTTACCTCTTTTGGAACTGCATAGTAGGTGTAGATTTAATTATGATAGAGAATACATATATGATCCATAATAAGATCTATAAGGATTACATTATGCAAGTATTTTTGGTCATATACGAAGCATGTAATTTGAAAGTTGTCGATGCTTTTAAGGACTGGAATAATGTCTGAGCTCTTCTTAGGTGCGATACAAAACTTTTGCTTTCAACACTCTGCACACGTTCTATTCAGACTCGAGAAGGAAGTATTGTGAAAGCTCTCGACTGTAATGCTGCTGTAGCCAGCCGGGATACATTAGCGAAGACTGTGTATTCTCGCTTGTTCGACTGGTATGTAAAATTGCTCATATATTCAAGATCCGTGATATTTAAGGGTAGCTTCTCTTATGAAAAAAAGTAACATTGTTTCAAATGTCTATTCTAGGCTGGTTGAAAAGATCAACAGGTCTGTTGGCCAGGACCCAGATTCAAAGATACAAATTGGAGTCTTGGATATTTATGGCTTTGAGTGTTTCAAGAATAACAGGTTATATTCTAATATGATTCCCACTTTGTTTTCTTTTCGTTCGGTTGTTGTATACCCCTATTCTTATTTCCATGAATAACAGGTTAGGAGATTTGTCTGTTAACTTAAGTTATTCTATTTTGCCTCAGCTTTGAGCAGTTCTGCATTAATTTTGCCAACGAAAAGCTTCAGCAACATTTCAATGAGGTACGTGAAAAAGTTTTGTTGGATATACCCCTATGTGTGACTTTTTTACATAATTATTTCTCATTCTCTTTCCTACATTCATTTCAGCATGTGTTTAAGATGGAGCAGGAAGAGTACAGCAAGGAAAAAATTAATTGGAGCTACATTGAGTTCATTGACAACCAAGATGTCTTGGACTTGATTGAAAAGGTGTCATTTACTTCTCCTATATATATGTTAAAATTTCCTGGGTGGATGTCTCAGATATCAATATCCATCTTAACCTCCATGACCAAGCTTCATTTTCCCCTAACTTTATTTGTGAATTCTCCTTGGTGTTATTCACCGCGTTCACAGAATACCACCTGCACCACTTTAGGCTTTATTATAATGTTCTTCTATTTGCTGGATTTCAATGAGTCTGTGCCAGTCAAACTCTTTAACTAATGCTAGTGTACTTACAATTGCAGAAACCGATTGGAATCATTGCTCTCTTGGATGAAGCTTGGTAAAAGAGAAGTTTATCAATTTGATGAAAATTTACATCAGGTCCTTCTTGCGATGTTTATTATCAACCTGCTTTTCTTATTTATGCAGCATGTTTCCAAAATCAACAAATGCAACATTTGCAACAAAGCTATTCCAGAATTTCCGCGCCCATCCTAGGTTGGAAAGAACCAAATTCTCTGAAACAGGATTTGCACTCTCTCATTATGCTGGGAAGGTATGTGATGTATCTTAGTGCAAACAAAATTTATTTTTTCTGTTACTTGTGTGTCTTTCTCCTAATAGGGACCTTATACCTGTTCTGACGTATTTGTAATTTAATGCCTCCTAAGAATTTGAATGGAGTCAGATCTTCATCTTAAACTTAGTTCAAGTTGCGAGGAATGATGCTGTTATTATTATTGTGTAGACTATTACTTGTTACACCAATTAGCATTTGATATGCACATAATTTTTCTTTTTAGTGAAGTTCTAAATTCTAAGTGGTTCATTTTGTTTTTGTTTTGTAGGTTACATATCAAACGGATTCTTTCTTAGATAAAAACAGAGATTATGTAGTGATGGAGCACTGCAATCTCTTGTCATCTTCTAAGTGCTTTTTTGTTGCTGGCCTTTTTGCTTCGTCGCCAGAGGAACCTTCAAGGTCATCATACAAGTTCTCTTCCGTGTCCTCCAGGTTTAAGGTATACATTTTCTTTGTTTAACTCTTTTGTTTTAGGTGTTTTACAATATCTCTATCAGTTACTGAGCATAGGAGGAAGAATCTAGTCATACGAAGGTAAAAAAAACTTTTTCGGAGTTGTGGGCTAATCTTCGGAAGAAATGGAAAGTTGATCATGATGTTGGCATGTTGCTATAGCTTTGAAGATTAATGCGATATTGTAGAACTTTATATTTTTGTTTACTACAGCATGGGTAAACAGATTTCTTTCATCTTTCTGGGATGAAAATTAGACTTAGAAATAGTTAGGGTTCCTTGTATTTCTGTTTGCGGGAAGTTTCAGTGCGTATATAAACATGATGGTTTTTTGTTTTGAAAAAAACAAACAAACCGAACTTCAAGACTTGCTAATCACGTGCAATCTTTCTTTCTTTTTTCCCCCCAGCAACAACTTCAAGCACTAATGGAAACCCTGAACACAACAGAACCTCATTACATTCGCTGTGTGAAACCCAACTCTTTGAATCGACCTCAAAGGTTTGAGAATCTGAGTGTCTTGCATCAGCTACGATGTGGGGTGAGTTTACTTCCTTCTTATCTTTATGTGTTAATGCAGTTTAAATTTCTCATGGTTCAATGTTACCTGGACCTGCTAATTTGATTTTCTACATTCTTGTGAACAAATTTATTGGCTTCCAAATTAAACCCCAAACTATTGACAGTATATCTCTTTTATTTGGTTTATTTTCAGGGTGTTCTAGAGGCTGTTCGTATCAGTCTTGCAGGTTATCCTACACGTAGGACTTACTCTGAGTTTGTTGATCGCTTTGGTCTCTTAGCTCTGGAACTTATGGACGGAAGGTAGTTAATTACTTCAATCAACTGTTCCATTTTTGAGCATTAACTCGCTTTTGTTGATTTGCTTTAGTTTGTTTTATATTTTTTGTGGTGAGGTTTAGTTATCAGTAATGTCAGCAGGTACCCCTGTCTGTCCTTGTCATATATCTTATACTTTAGTAATGTCTTACATGTCTCAGAATTCTTATTTCACCTTTTATGCTTATTGCTTGTAGTTAAACTGTTCTGCAGTGAAATTCTTTTTGTTCAGGTATATACTCAGACATTGCCTTTAAGTGCTGATTTCCTTTTTGTTTCTCTTACCTCGCAGTTATGATGAAAAAGCTTTGACGGAGAGGATTTTGCACAAGTTAAAACTTGAAAATTTTCAGGTGTGCTAGCTTACCTTAATGAGTATATTTTCTAATGGCAGTCATATTTCCACAAGTAGGAATTCTTGTAATGGCCTCTTTTCATCAACATAAACTTCTGGTTGCATTGATCTACAATTTCTCTTTGTCACAGTTGGGCAAGAAAAAAGCTTTTCTTAGGGCGGGGCAAATCGCTGTTCTGGATTCCAGACGAGCTGAAGTTTTGGACAGGGCCGCAAAGATCATTCAAAGTCGATTTCGAACATTTATTGCATGCAGAAAATTTATCGCTACTCGGGCAGCTGCAGTTGTGCTGCAATCATATTGCAGAGGTCTTCATTCTTTCTTCTTGTTGAAACTTCTCAATTTAGTGAAACTGTTAGTTGATCAGATTTCCCATAGCATTCTTTGTATTTTTCAGGGTGTCTTGCTCGAGAAATGTTTGCAGATAGAAGAGAAGCTGCAGCAGCTGTGTTGATTCAAAAATATACCCGCAGATGGCTACTTCGGCGTGCATATGTGCAACTATACTCATCTGTTCTTTGTATACAGTCCAGCATTAGAGGTTTCTCTACGCGCCAAAAGTACTTGCACCAGAAGGAACATAAAGCTGCTACGCAGATACAGGTAATCATGTTTGTGATCTTAATATATTTTTTGGTCGAACTTTATAGTTACATGTATTTTGCTGAACTATCTACTATGTCCACCAATCTCGTCTCTTATCTCTTTCTCGCTTCAGTCCCTCCATCTTACTCTCTTTCTATTGATTCAGCAGGGTATATGAACATATCGCTGGATTTCATTTGTCTTTTTTAACTTAATGTATTGGTATTTTATGTGGATGCTGTAAAATTGTTTCCCTCTATTAGTATGGCTCTTATATTTATTTCTCAATTACACAGACCTGCTGGAGGATGTACAGGGTGCGGTTAGCTTTCCAGAATAAGCAGCGGTCAATAGTAGCCATTCAATGTCTTTGGAGGCAGAAACTGGCCAAAAGAGAGCTTCGAAGGCTCAAGAAGGTACTAATCGACACCATAGCTCATGTTATATAATTTTGCAATATTTTCTTTCTTGACAAGGGCTGAAGTCTACTTTCAATGATTAGTTCAGTTTATTGGGATTTCTTGCAAAAATATGAGTTCCTTCTACTGATCGCTTTTCATCCACATCCTCATGCTTAAATAGTTTCCCGTGCTAATTCTATTGAGTTCAACAGGAAGCAAATGAAGCTGGTGCTTTACGCTTGGCAAAGAATAAACTTGAAGTACAGTTGGAGGATCTTACATGGCGGTTGCAACTAGAGAAAAGATTACGGGTGCGCTATTCTTAAAAATATTTTTCTCTTGGTTGAATTTAAGATAAACCCTAATGAACATCATCTGTTTAGACTTAAGACCTCGGTCTTTGTTATTTTCTGATAGAAAGTAAGACAATACCCGTGTCATTGTTGTATTTATGATTTATCATACTGCAGGTGTCTAATGATGAGACGAAGCAAGTGGAAATATCAAAGCTTCAGAAAACTGTAGAGTCGTTGAACTCGGAGTTAGACGCAGCCAAGTCAACAATAATGAGCGAGTGCAACAACAATATGTTGCTTAAAAGTCAGTTGGAATTAACAAATAAAGAGAAATCTGAATTGGAAAGTAGACTTAATGGAATGGTAGAACTAAACAAGGAGAATGTAGTTCTGAAGGTATGCAGTTTTGTGGATATGAACTTCATCTTTAATGATATATTTGCGTCCTTGAAAACTCATGTGACTTATGTCCTTGTTTGCTATCTCTGTAGGATTCACTGGTGTCTTTGGAAAAGGAAAATTCAGCAATGGAAGTTGAGCTTGTGAAGTCTCAAAAAGAATTGAAGGATACCATGGAGAAGTTGTGCGGCGTGGAAGAAGCACATGTACAACTACAGCAGACATTGCAAAGGTATTATTTCAACAGCTACATGTTATCTTTGAATTAAGAATATTAGGAAACTTCACTCCCGGGAAGAAAAGTCATAAGTATGTTTGTGTTTGAACTTTTAAATATCAGTTGGCCATTTTCACTGGTGGTTAAATTTTTGTGTATTTTCTATTGAATGCAGTTTGGAGGCAAAGCTCTTGACCTTAGAAGATGACAATCTTGTTCTTAGACAAAAAGCAATAACCACCCCACCTAAGAGCAACCATCCTGGATATGCAAAGCCACTGACTGAGGTACGACTGAAATTCAGTTCGATTTTTAAAATTAACTATATCTCCATTTTTATGTGTGTGCTGGTTTGTCATATACTCCATTTTTAAAATAACTATATCTCCATTTTTATGTGTGTGCTGGTTTGTCATTTTTATGGAATAGCTAACATCTAATAAAAAATTTCATCATAAATATCTGAAAGTATCATTGGACCTTTAAGATGATATGCCACTGTTGTTGAACCTAACATATGTTATTCTGTCTTTGTTCATTTCCTTTATCACTTTTAAGCATTTTATCTTTATCACTTTTAAGCATTTTATCTAACAAGTGATTTGAAATCTATATTTAGATGAATCAGAAGTACTCCACTGTGCCATATCTTTCCAGTAATGACCAGAAGTCTGTATATGTAAGATTAAAGTTAACCCGATAAACTTTTTATTAAGAACCTGCTCCACTGCAATAATTGCTCACCTTCTTATTCTCTGTTTAAACAGGAGACACCAACGCCGACAAAAATGATTGTTCCTTTTCCCAACAGCTTGACAGATTCACGTAGGTCAAGGAGGACTGTGGAGAAGCAGCAGGTTTGTTCACATAATACTTCACCTATTTATTCCTGATAGCTTCAGCTTATTATCAATGGTGCCGTTGTCTGTAGATTTTAGTATTTATCTACAGATGTGTATAAAATCATGGAAAATTAGAACCAAATTGCTAGCTACTACATTTATTCTCGCACACTCCCCAACCACTCCCGTTTTAGATTTCCTCTTATTTGTTTTGTTGTGTGAACTTGAAATGGTTATATGTGTGCAGGAGAACCATGAATTTCTCACAAGATGCATCAAAGAAGATTTGGGATTTCATGATAGTAAACCCTTGGCTGCTTGCATCATATACAAGTCTCTTCTTAACTGGCGTGCCTTCGAGTCAGAAAGAACGGCGATTTTTGACCATATAATAGATGGAATAAATACTGCTGTTAAGGTGGTCTTTCTCTCATTTTACATCTTATTTCTGTTGTATTATATCCCTGCCCCTCTTCCATTCCTGGACTGTTCTTGTTGATTGGTCAGTCTTGCTCTTCGATAGTTTTCTTATCAGGTTCCTATTAAATGTGTCAGGTTGGAGATGACAAGAACTCGGTCTTACCATATTGGTTGTCCAATGCCTCAACCCTCCTGTGCCTACTGCAAAGGAACCTGCGTACTGGTGGTTTCCTGTCAACTCCTTCTCAGCGTGGATTAACTGGGAGGATAGCACAAGTAAGTAATTATGATACTATTCAATTTTTACCTAAAGATTTGCTTGATCTTGTAACCCTAGTGTGGAAAAGCGCCAATCCCACATGGTCACAACATCGTTGAGCAAATCGAGTACATTCAAAATGCTGTATTTGTTCGATTTAAGGAATCATATTATTAGTTTTCTATTCTTGTCAGGTATTCGATTTTGCATCCATGTCAACTTTAATTTATTTACCGACACAATAAGATTTGTTTTCTTCAGGGGATAAAATCTTCTTTTAGATATGCTGGGTCAGACGAGAACACATCAATTGAAGCCAGGTATCCAGCTGTACTTTTCAAGCAGCAATTAGCTGCTTGTGTAGAGAAGATTTTTGGCATGATCCGAGATCTTTCAAAGAAAGAGATAGGGCCGCTTCTAAGTCTTTGCATCCAGGTTACTTTGATTCTCATATCTCTTTTTAGTTTGTATCCATCTTAGAGAATGAAACGCATTGAGTTTGTCAATTTCATATTGACCAATTGTCTGGCAGGCACCAAAAGCTGTGCGAGGAAATGCTGTGAAATCATCTAAGTCGCCTGGGAGTGGTTCTAAGCAGTCACCCAACAACTGGGAAAGTATTATAAAATACTTGGATTCATTGATGATCCGCTTACGTGAAAATCATGTGAGTTTTGATATTTATAATTTCAACATGATACTGTTATACATATTTTTTTAGCAGATTTTGTGTTATTCTTTCTGTCTCTCTTTGCTATGGGCATGCTTTAAAAGAGCAGTTTTGTTTCGAAGGAGAGAGGAGATATGTTTCTTAACCTTTTCTGGCGATGAACAACTCTAGATCTTCTTCGGTCGAAGATTTTCCTTTTTTATTTCACTTCAGAACATTATTAATATTGATGTTTCTTTTTGTTTCCCTCTATTTAGGTTCCTTCATTTTTTATTCGCAAGCTCATTACTCAAGTATTTTCGTTCGTCAATATACAACTGTTCAATAGGTGAGTCCAGTTCTACCGTGTGAAGCTGCTTAAATTGTTTTCATGAATTTTTATATTTAACTGATTTTATTTCTTCAGTCTTTTGTTGCGTCGTGAGTGTTGTACGTTTTCCAACGGGGAATACGTGAAATCTGGTTTAGCTGAACTGGAAAGATGGATAATGAATGTTACACACGAGGTATTGTGATTATCTGCCTTCTTTTCAGTTTGAGCAGTATGTCTGCTACTGTTTTAAATCTCTTGGTATGGTGGTACCTGAACATATTTGTTTATCGCAGTTTGCAGGAAATTCTTGGCATGAGCTGAACATTATCAGACAAGCTGTTGGGTTTCTGGTAGAGAACTAATCCGTTTTGTTTTCCCCTTTGCATGATGATCTACATTTGCCCTTTGCCACTCTCTTCTATCCTGACATATTTTGGTCCTTATATGACACTCTCAGGTTATACATCAAAAGGGTAAAAAGTCTCTCGAGGACATTAAGCAAGATCTTTGTCCGGTATGATCTGCCTCTCTCTCTCTATATCTCTATCTCATATGTTGTTCTTTGACATGCTCTTTTGACTAATACATTTTGGCAATTATAAATCATGAGCAGGCATTGACCGTAAAGCAAATATACCGAATATGTACAATGTACTGGGACGATAAGTACGGCACTCAGAGTGTATCGACTGAGGTAAAGTTCCCGTATTGTGATTATTAAATTCTTCAGCATCGGAGTACTGTTTTTCAGTCTTTCTGATAATGGTTAGATGTTTTGCCAGGTCGTTACACAGATGAGAGATATTGTAAACAAGGAGTCGGAGAATATGAGTTCAAATTCATTCTTGTTGGATGATGATTTGAGGTAGTTATATTCCCTAATTTTCAGCAAATTATAAAGATCATTTCCATCCGAAAACATAAACTCAAAAATAAGAAATCAGAATGTCTGCAAAACAATCTGTCAAGTTAGCAAAGTGATCATGCTTTCTAGTTACTGTGTATGAATACTGTATTTTCCGCATTTTCGTAGAGTTTTATATAGAATTTGTAATTCTCTCCCTTTGAATTTTTAGAAAACTCAAGTCCTTTCGTTGTTCCTATTTTAATGCAGCATTCCATTCCTAACGGATGATATATCAAAAGCGATACCTGTGATAGATCCGGCAGATGTTGAACCCCCTCCATTCTACCAGGAATATACTTGTGCTCGGTTACTCCTCACACCTGGAGTAAATTAAGCAAGCTGCTCTTCTGACTTAGAAAAGCTACTTGGGTTTCCAATCCATCTCTGGGCAGAACAAGTTTGAGACGTTGAAAAATATGATAAATTTCTCTCAAACCCTGAGAGAGGGTAAGATGAGTTGTGAGCAATGGTCTGATGGATGGCGAAGCCACTGAGAATCACAACTTTGTGATCAAACACTTGTATAAAGTAGGAATCGGAACAGTAGGATTCTCAATTTAGGATTAGCTAATTGGGTCCTGTGTAGCATGCCCTTCATCTTTCTCTTATTCTCTAGTTGTAGGTGTAGAATATAGGCAGTGTAGTAAATCAGAATGTAGGTCTTTTTAAGCAGGTTATTTCATCGTGATCTTCCATGTTGATCGACCTTATTTTGTCACGGCTTTCATGCGAAGGATTGATCCCTTAGCCTATTTTTATTAAATTAAACTATTAGTTCATTACATTCAGAGCGATTAGAAGTAACATTTATGTTGTACTTGAAGAACTATTTATTAATGTAAAGTAATTATAGTCTTTTATATGTCTAATTTCTTAAGAGTGATAGCTCGATAGAGCAATTCATTTTCAGTCTTTTCCCTTCTTTACCTGTTATGTGTGATCGAGCACCCGTTGAACACTTCTTTTTTTTTTTTAATCAGAATGAACACAATATGTTGCTTGTAATATAACCTTATTTTCTTAATTCATAGGAGTATTTCATATTGTCAAAGTTCTGGGTTACAAGTGCAGAGAACGGCAATACTGGCCTAACGGTGTGTAGCCAAAGAACTCACGCATCAATGAAGTTTCAGAATAAATCCCAGCTAAGCTTCTCAAAGACAGGCCTATTGAAAGCTTGTAACATATATATCTGTCAGAAAGTTCACAGCACAAGCCAATTTCACGTCCTCCTGTTAAACCAAAAAGATCAAAGAAATAGAAAAGACAACTTAGCTGTACAGTGCAACATTGAAGAGTAATATCAAACCCTCCAGAACAGGATGTAAGAAAATTAACGAACCTAAATCCCCAGTCTCACTACTAACCCAATTCTAACAATCTTTCCAGGAAACGCCTGCAGGAAAATCAAAAAAATACATGGTCAGATGTAGAAAAAGTATCTCTGCAGAGCCAAATACAGTAATGATTATAGCAATTTATATATTTTTACAGTCAGCATAGACTGCCTTGTGAGATTTTCGACACAAGTGAGGGTTTATAGTTGATGAACAAAAATTCTACGCTCCGCCTTCAAAATTTCCGGGACAAGCCTAGTAAAACCTTTAAAAGTCGATATAAAAAGTGAACCAGTAAGTTAATTGCTCCTTCCCTAAACTTTGGCAATTCTTCAGTAATCTCAGCGTTGGTATTTTCGGCTTCCAAGTATAGGATGATATAGGGATTCATATAGCAACTTGGCACTTGCATTGGTTTCTCAGCCTTTCTGCACGAGTCTTTCTTCTAGTTCAGTCCTACTCTCAACCTATGTTGTGAAAGGCGAGCTATGTGCTCTCCTAAGTACCCTAGGCGCACGAGTCAAGCAAGGGGTGCCTAGTTCATAAAAAATGCCCAACCCGCCAAAATGGAACGATAATTTTTTTCTGGGCACCTAGGCCTAGGCGAGGCGAAGGGCTTGGCGCCTCGCCTAGCGCCTCGGACAACATATCTCTGCAATGGTGGTCTTCATTTCCTGCGGCGTTGCAACTTAGAAAAACGAGCCCGTAGATGCTCCTCTCATAGTCTCTAAGAGTATGCTCTAGCCCCTAAGTGTAAGCTGGTTACCTATCATTATAACGAATCTTTTTGCACATACAGGTGAACATGATAGCTTCAGTTGTGCAAAATATCTGAGAAACATGCCTTTCTCTCCTTGACAAGCAAAAACAACATCTACATAACCAAAAACTTCTTCAACAATCGAGTATTCAGATACATACCGATTCTGCTTCTCCAGAAACTAAACTAAGCACTAAACAACCCTACTTATTTCACAAGAAGAAAGAGAAACAGCAACTCATATAAATAGTTATGCATATTAATATTACTTCCCAAAGGTAAATGAAGATTACCAGGTTCCAGTACTTGCTCTGTCCGCTAATATTTTCGCATCTTTTTCTCCTAATCCTTTCAATGAAACTAAGGTGTGCTGGTGTGGAAACACATGCCGAGCTATTTCATTAAATTGCACAAGGTTTTCCCAGGTTGAAGTTGATGAGACAAATCTTTTGATATGGCCCTCGTCATAGCGTAGAGGAATGATACCCTCCATAAAGGCGAACGGTTCTCTTTGGTGAAGACTATTAACTTTCCTCCAACCCCATGACTGGTGTTCTTCCTGTCCTTTCATAACATGATTATCATTCTTATCCATTAACAACCATACACCATCGAATTCATCTCCTTCGGCAGATTGACAAACAACATAATATAAAATCCCACCACCAGAAACCCCTATCACAATAAGACCTTCAAAATCATTATCACCTTCAAAATCATTATCATCATGGGTGTGCGTTAGCAATGGAGGAGGCGAAATATGTTCACGAAACTTTTCATCAGCCAAATCAAATACCAAAATCATTCGTCCTCCTTCAGTATTCCCCCAATGAAGACAACCATTCAGAAACACACCATGTGCATCCGGACAAAGTGTGGAAAATGTAAAACCGAAATCAAACTTCCCAACATACCTCCATCCCTTACCACTCCCAACAGTGTACACCTCTACCTCAACGACATTACCTTCTTCTTCTTCCTTAAGTTTGTAAATCCTAACAACTTTGTACTCATTCGTTTCGGAAAGGTAACCAAACCCACAGGTCAAATGCTCATATCGATCCATTTCAGATTCGAAATGGGGAAGAACAATGTATTCTTTGGTAACCGGATTGCAAACAACAGCAGGTCCATCAGCCTCAAGTGAATCAGGTTGAATTCCATATATACAAATCAAACCATTAAAGGAACCAATTAAGGTGTAACTTTTATATGTAGTTTCAAACATCAATTTTCTACAAATGGGTTTCACAAAATTCCAATCCTCATGATGATTATATTCAAAATAGTAAAGATGAGACCTGTTAACATCATCATCCGAACTCAAGAAAACGTATCTTAACTTACCTGTTGAAGAATTGAGACGAGTTAAGTGAATTTGGGGGAATGATGGATGAAGAATCAGATTCTTCCATGTTTTGCAGACTAACTTGGAAACTAGGACTGATTCTGTTGGTAAATGAGCTAAGATTCCTGAAATGATTTCTGCTGGTAGAATCTTGTTGATGTTGTTCATCAATCAAATTGAAATTTAAGAGTTTGAAAAAAAAAAATTAGGGGTTTTTATTTCCACAGTTCTTCTTTTATTTCTAATCGATACAACACAAAGATAAAAGAGAATGAGATGCTGCTAACACTTA
The DNA here is from genome assembly GCF_003573695.1 of Papaver somniferum. Taxonomy (NCBI): domain Eukaryota; kingdom Viridiplantae; phylum Streptophyta; class Magnoliopsida; order Ranunculales; family Papaveraceae; genus Papaver; species Papaver somniferum. The sequence continues at coordinate 15,954,031 of NW_020631041.1, forward strand.
ACGGAGGACCAGTGGACAGTATTTTATCCTAGCCTTTTTAGGCAGGGTCACCCAAACAAAAATTGAAACAAAATAGTGTCATAATATATATATTCGGCAGTTAACCTACAACAAGATATTCGGAAGCCAAAAAGTTTTATTAACCTACCGGTTATAATCATTTTGTACACATAAAGATATGACCAATAATATTCGGCAGTTAACCTATAAATCTATCTCCCGAATTCGGTCGAGGTTCTTGAGAAATGAAGAACACGACTACATTCGGAAGTCAGTTAGCATGGATATCTTCCGAATCTGGGAAAATAACGAAAAACCCTAGAATTATTTTTTCTCGATTCGTCGAATTAAAGCAAAATAAACCCAAAAAAATGATAGAGTCTTACCTAATTGGGGCCATTTGAAGTTGTCGGAGTGTTTGACTATCAGATTGGCCACCACCAACTACATCCGCGACTTTGTGTTCTTCGTGTATAGGGTGCGGTATGTGATGTATCTTAGTGCAAACAAAATTTATTTTTTCTGTTACTTGTGTGTCTTTCTCCTAAGAGGGACCTTATACCTGTTCTGACGTATTTGTAATTTAATGCCTCCTAAGAATTTGAATGGAGTCAGATCTTCATCTTAAACTTAGTTCAAGTTGCATTGAACTAAGATGTAGTTCAAGTTTCTGAAATGTTTTTGATTTGGTTTTCATTTTCTTTTTACTTGTAGGGCATTTTGGTAACTTCAATGTCCTATAGGGTATCCCTTAACTAGTGCCCTTGGCTGAGTATAAATTGTTGTCCCCTAATTCCTTTTGAGTGCCCCATAAAAATGCTAGGTATTTTATTTTATTTTGCTAGAACGGGAGCAAAAAGCCCAAATTTCATACATTTTCTAGAAAATTTACATCAAATACATTATAACGGAAATACATGAAGAAACACAAATATTTGTATTCTAAAATGCATCGAAAGTACTAAATACATGTATTCCATTGAGGAGGTTGATGATGATGATCGATGGATGGTATGAAACTGCTAATTCCACCATTTGAATTTTCGTTCTTCAATGAGAACAATTTTCTCTTTCTCATGAGGATAAGATGTTCCAAAGAGGAGTGGTTTGTTCTGTGCATCGAAATTGCAATCATATCCAATATCCATGAATCTTCATAAAAATGCAGATCTACGTCGCTCCAGTGCTAATTGTCCTTGAATATATTTGAAACGATTTAAGTAACCGATAGAAACACCTGAAAAGGCTATATGAAAATTGAGTAATCACCAAACTAGGGATTATATTATATTTAGACAATAATAATTATTATATTTACAAATCCTAAATTCTGCCCAGGTCTTTAGATATATAATTAAAATCTGGGAGAAAACTTAACTAGGAGAAGATTAAACTTGGACTCATAGGATTTTCTGATTTGGAGGAAGGACAAAGAAGAAGTGGAATAAATGAGAAAAAAACCGTTACGCAGAGCAAAAACCACGAGGAATTGATCCATATACACTATTATATCGATGCTATTTTGAGGCCTATAGATTTTATTTGCGCCCTATCTCTAGGTGACAAAAACAGATCATTATGAAATAAAGTCAAAAACCCCTTATCCAACTATTTTTCTTAATGGCTAATTTATTCCTAGTTAACAAATATTAATTAGAGTGGTTAATTGATGTTTAATATTGTTATTACATAAATCAACTAATGTTAATCCATCATCAAAACATAATTTATTTTTTATTTAAAAAAAAACATCAACCAATCATCGGTGGATGTTTATGCACTGGTAGGCCAATTATTATTGATGTTCTTCATCCATGAAGATTCTCGAATGATGTTCATTCGCTCGTAAACCAATTCTCGGTTGATGTTCTTCAATCACGAAGAACACTAGGAATTGGTGTATAAGACTTCAAATGTATATTGATTGTGAAATTTATTAGAGTTGGATGATCCGTCAAGAAGATCAACCTAGAATCGGCATATGTTCTTAACTTATATGGATAATTGATCACAATCGGTTGATAAGATCCTCCACAAGTGACGATTATAAAAAAAAACCTAAAAAATGATGATTTTTTAAATAAAAATATGTCAACAAACAGTGGATATAGTTACCCGTGTTACAGTGTACCAGTTTAAAACCGAACCGTTCATTGAACAGTTCGGTGACAGCTTGAAAATTGAAAATCGTCCATCTTACAGTTCAGTCGACGATTTTAGATAAAAACCGGACCGACCGGCCGTTGTGCATCCATACTCGTGTACCGATTATAAAAACTAAAATTAAAGAGTCTTCCTGCAAATTTTTTTTTGTTGCCATAATCTGATTAGATAAATGTCGTTAGGATTTCACCTATGGACCTTCATAGTTCAGCATTAAACATTGAAACCGTTATAAAAGCGTAACTAAAGACTTGATTTAACACAGGAATGACCAACGGTTTGGCGCTCCAAAAATTGCTTTAGCGTCTAATGGTTTGGCGCTCCGGAGGATATTCTCCTCGAATTTGCTTGTGAGCGACTAATGGTTTGGCGCCGAGGGACTGGCGCCAAAAAATTGGTCGCTCACGTTAAATATTTGTTAATGTTTTTAAAGCTATACATCGGTCGGCAGAAAGCGCCAAACTGTTGGTCGCTCAGTGTCTATCCATTGGGACCTTTTAGAAGGAATCTTGAATTACCTTAAGGGTTGGGGGATGATTCATAGTGACATAGAACGATGTTGAATGTTGAATCTTGAATCACCATAAGACTAACCCTTATATACCGATTGTAAATTTGGGATTTCTGTAACTTATTCTTTTTGCGTTAGACTTGTATTGTCATTCTGGGTTTGTACAAGTTCTAATTGGTTTTGGATCCATGGATTCCATCTTTGCATACCATACCCTAAAATCAAGAAAAAGTGGGCATTTTATTTAACCATAATCGGTTTATATGAATGTCCACATCGACCGATTTTGGGTTTGATATTCTTTAACCAAGAAGAACATCAACAAGAATCAGTCTACGTGGTCATGAACATCAACCGGTTGTTATTGAAATCTGTCAATGCTAGCATGAACATTGACCGATTATGTTTAAACACATAAAATCAAGATTCATATGATTTTGAATTTTGAATGGATAAACCAATCACAGGTATAATTAAGAGTTATGGGTTTTAATCAGTGATTTTTATTTTGAGATTTCATTTAAAAAGGATAACAGAATTTTACTTTAAACCGATCGATGTAGTTAGAATCGATTGATGTAGTTAGGTTTTTCTTTTTAATTTGTGATGTAAGTGATTTCAATGGGTTTTATTTTTGAAAAGCTTTGAATAAGTTTCAAAATTTAGAAGGATAAGGTTTAGGATTGAATTTTAATAGTGGGGGTAACTTAGTACTTTTACATAGTTTAGACAACCCTTATCCCCTTCTCTAGGTTGGGTGAGGGATTGATAGTTCCCAATTAAAGCACCTAGGACCCAAACTAGCCAAGTAATACACAGACACACTATTTCACATGAGTTACGCCATTTCTTCAATAAAACTCAAATAACAACGAATCCTTAGTTAATATTTTTAAAATATATTCCTCTTATAAAAATCTATATTTTTACAAAAAAACAACAAAGAGCATAATCTAATACCTATAACATCACGATCTACCAATTTGAAACTAGTCCTTGAAAATTAATGATTGAAATTCAGATTGGTAGATGATGAAGTTTAGTTTCTTTGATTTTTCTCATTTTTGGTAGGAATATCAAGTCAACATATTATTTCTAAATTCATTGTCATTTAAGTTTTATGGAATAAATGGTGCAAATCACGTGAGATAATATGTACATAAATGGTTCTAAATTCATAACTTAACGTACATGTTGAAGAATGAGGATTAAGATTGTTGAGACGAGTTAAGTGAATTTTTGGAAATGATGGATGAAGAATAATATTCTTCCATTTGTTAGTTACTTGTTGATATTGTTCAAATTGAAATTTCAGGTTTGAAAAAAATATAAAAATTAGGGATTTTTATTTTCCCGTGTCTTCAAGAAATATGGTTTTTTTTTAGTAGAAAGTTAAAATTTATTGATGTTAGGAAAAAGATAAGACAACTCATATAAGAATAACACTACTAGTAGTTACAAAACTTTCAGCTAACTATCTATGATGACCTTCCAGTGAGTGACAAGGTCTCGGAAAGGGGTGGTTCCAAACAATTTGGTTGTTTGAGTCCAAAAAAATATTGAGCTCTTCACTTCATTGATAATAAATTATTCTGCTTTAGGAGATTTCAACGCCATAACTCGTCTTTCCTCTGTCCCCAAATAACGCAACATATAACAAAGAATAAGATGGGCCGGATCTTCCTTCCCCTGTTTTTCTCTTTCTCATCTTCCAAGCAATAACTGAGCTGTTACATCCTTGCTTTGCACCTATTTTATGTTTTAACCAGCTACAAAGTAATTCCATACCTTGTGAGAGAAGTTACAGTGGAGAAGTAAATGACTAGTTGTTTCCTCCTCCGCACTGCATATGCTACAAATTGTATTTAGCAGAACACATCCCCTTCTAGTTAGGTTGTCAGCGGTTGCGATTGCATTTTGAACTGTCGTCAATATAAAAAATTGCACATTAGGTGAAAAAAATTGGACCCAGACTTGCTTGAGAGCCACATTGTAGTTATCCTGGATTGGACCATATGTACCATTGTTGGAAATGATCCAGTTGTAGCATGATTTTGTAGTGAAAACTGACACAAGATTACAAACAAGGATATCTTCTTCATCAACTTGAATAGTAGGCGGCTCTCCAAGAAAAGAAAACAGTGTTGTAACTTCATCGAACCCAAGATATACAATACAAAAGGGAAAAAAATAATAAAAAAGTGAGATACTTTACGAGGGTGGATCGTGGACATTCTTATCCTTCCTAGTTTGAGGCTTAGGGGTTTTATTTGAGGTCTATAGATTTTTTCATCTACCCAACAAAGAATGATAAGGTTGTTTAAAGTGTGCTGAAATACTAAACTATCCTTTACACAAACTTAATAAGTCTAATAATCTAAAACAAATACAAAAACCTAAATCATTTCTACTAACAATCTTCAATCAAAAACTAAAGCCCAATCCATCAAAATCAAAAACTTAATCTCAAATCTCAATTTTCCTTTTTTTTTTTTTTTTTTTTTTCAAACTATTTTTTCGGAATTTTGTTTTCAAGTGATTGAGTTAAATCCTTTTAACACGTTTCTTTGAAGAGAGATTCATCAATCATTTAAGTATGAAACTCAGAAATTTCCTCATCAATTTTTCTGAAAATCAACCGCAATCGATTTATGTGTGCATTAACGTAAACCGATTGCGGCTGATGTTCATCAAACACGAAGAACATTGCCCGTAATCGGTGGATATGGTACACATACATAAACCGATTTTGGGGTTGATGTTCTTCGAGTTTGATGAAATTCAACAACAATCGGTATACACTAATGCATATATTAACCGATTCATTAATCATGTCTGAATCTTTGCAAAAACCTTGGTATTTTTATCTTTATATCGTAGGGGATAAAAATGCGAGATGAACGCAAAAAGAATAATGTCCTTCCGACATCGAACGAAGAATTTATGAGCAAAACAATCAAGGAATTGCCCAGATTTATAATCGGTTTACATAGGCATTTATGTAAACCGATTCTAGCGAAAAAAAATCACAGAAAAACTCTTGATTTTTACAACCGGTCTATGTTCTAAGTCTTATAAACCGATTTCTATGTTAACAAGTGTATGAACATATACTGATTTACAAGTGCATGAACGTATATCGATATTCAGGGTTGAGCTTTTTCAAGAAAAATCAAAATTGTTACATGCTTTTGATAATGATGTAGGATTAGTTGATTTCTATGTTAACAAAATTAAACATCAATTAATCACCTGAATTAACACTAATCAACCAGGGGTAAATTATCTATTAAGTAAAATAGTTGGATAAAGGATTTTTCATTTTACTTCAATTTTTTTATTTCTTTTAGTTTACCAATTTTCATTATATGTATGTATCTTCGTCTTCATGATGGTTAGTGATCGCTTTTCTGAATTTGCCAAGGTTCTATCTTCGTCTTCATGATGGTTGTATCTCCCAGTTAAAGGGTGTTTTTTCTATCACTTGTTAGTGATTTTTCCCTCTCTTCTTCCCTTCTTAGATCTATGTTTTATCTATGTTTTTTTTTTCCTTCCCCCCCTGATTTCTCTTGTGAATCTTCTATTTTCATGTTATCTGCGTTGATGTCATGACTTCAAAAACAATGGGGATGATAGAGGTACCCTTTACTAAATGAACAACATCATTGATGAGCCTCAAACCCATATTTAATGAAGACAGTAAGGACCTATCTATGACTATTATATAACATCATTGATGAGCCTCAAACCCATGTTTATGAAGACAATGAGGACTCATCTAAGGATATTATATAATATAGTAGCTAGAAACATTATATTCAAGTTTATTTCAAGAAGAGATTACAATCTTAATATTTTGAATGAGTCTATTTCTGAAGCATGGAGGCCATAGGAAATATACCATGGCTGGTATGGGAGGTGACCATTACAATGTTAGAAAGGCGTCAAGAAGATTTAGTAATGGAAGATTATGAGTTCAAATTTATTTATGTCTATGCCACTACAAAATATGCTTGATATTGTAACCCAGTGTGGAATAACGCCAATCCCCTAGAGACACAACATCGTCAATCTAATATAAGACATTCAAAATATTTTCCTTGATTCAAATTAAGGGAACCATATTTGTTAGTTTTTATTCTCGTCAGTTTATTAACTTGCATCCATGTCAGTTTTGATTTGTTTACTGACACAACAAGATTCGTTTTTTTCACATCCTAAAATCCCCTTTAAACATGCTGGGTTGGACGAGAACACATTAGTAGAATCCAGGTCTCCAGATGTACTCTTCGAGAAACAATTAGCTGCTTCTGTAGAGAAGATTTTTGGCATGATTGGAGATCTTTCAAAGGAAGGGATAGGGAAATTTTTGGTTCTTTGCATCCAAAAACATAACTCGGCATGAAATTTGTCAATTTGATGTTGACCTATTGTACAATAAGCACCAAAAAATGGTTGAGGACCTGCTGTAAAATCATCCAAGTTGCCCGAGAGTGGTTCTAAGCACTAACATTCAAATGAATTGAATGTCTACATTTACTTAATAAAATTTGATCAATATATTATTTAAAAAAAGATTATGATTTACATGTACTGAGTTTATATACTCAAATATTCGAAACACACTCTCACGTGCTATTTGAACATGCTCACTACACACAACTCTCACATGACTTGTACACGAACCAAACACACACTTACAATATACTAAGATACTCCCTCCTTAAATCTATAGTGGTTTGTAACAAGACCACGTGAGACTGCAGTCTCACATGAGAAACACTTACAATACACAAGAAAATATCATAGTGAAGAAAAGGAGACAAAATAAGTGGTGCAATTGTCATAGCAGAATAACCTTGTATGTTGCACAAATTAGAAGTATAAGAAGAAAACACAGTCACATTAGTTTTTGTAGTAATAAGCATGAAAAATCTGAGGATGTTGCAAGATACACAAAACATGAAAATTTTGGCAGTAGCAGTACTTGATGCTAAAAAAAGTAGTGCTTGCAGTGCGAAGTCGTCGTGGTAATATTACAGAAAACAGCTTATACCTGAGGTGACGCAAGAGAAATAGTAAATGATGCAAGCATGAACAATAATAGTTGATATAGTAGTAGTTTCCTCGCAATCAGTATTGCATAACATTTAGAAATAGTGGATATATAATAAATGCAGACCATGAATTAAATTGCAAGCCAAGGCTAACCACATTGGAGTTTTTGTTGTATGAGCTTGAAAAAAATATGAAATCCCATTTACCTGCTAGCAAAAGAAACTTAATAGCTGAAACTCGAGGAATATTTTAGGAAAAAGTTATCCCCTCAAACATTGTTGAAGCGCACACACAAAAATCCAATAAAGGTATACCATTAACATACCAAATTCAGCACTCTAGTCAGATGCACACACATAATAGTTGTATCAGTACAACGATGATGCACCAACACGTGAAGTAAAAGAAGTAGTTGCGTTAAAGGTATGCACTCCAATTGCTCAACAAGAGAGATTATAAGTTGTAGTCTCATCAGATACTTTGACAACACTACTATCTCGCATATACCAATGACATAAGAGAACATACAAATAGTTATCAAGTATTATTTAGACACATGATGAATTAAAAAATAGTATAAGGATAAAGAACACCAAGTCACATTCTCAATTAAATGCATACTTATTAAAGAGAACGTCAACTTGTACTTATATATCTCACCAATTTCAATCCCATAACAACATCTTCAGTTTCAGCATTAAACTCACAAGCCAACTCACTCGTGATCTCTCACATGACGAGGACTGTATCAAACTAACATCACTGAGATGAACTAAAGATAAGCAATCTAAGCACATGATTTGTACATCAAACAATCATTTAATACAATCATCAATATACATATGTGATTTAAGAAGAAATTTTCTTCACTATCAAATGGAATAACATTAAACTTCTCACAAACTATCAATCGTAGAAATAGGCATGCTCGAATCTAGTAGCTCCAGGTATCAGTACAAGTACAACTTGATGAAAAAACTAGGTGAAATCAAACCTATTTATGATGAATAAAACTTTTGAAGACGGAATTGTTTCTCGTTGATCTAGTGATGTAGAAATTGAACACAAATAAAATCTAAAGTAATCTAAAGATAAAGTTGGAGATTAGCAGCAAAGGCTCAAATTTTAGCTGTTGAGGTAAGAAATTTCAGATCTAAACAACCAAACTGGAAATCCAAAATAACCACGAGCTCAAGTTCTAAAATCGAATTTTAGATCCAAAATACATGCATAATCATGTTTGACGACGTTGCAACAAAGCATCAGGATCAAATCAAATTTCACGCTAAGAACCATCAGTAATCACAACTGCATTCCAGCTCCATGAATCTTCAATTTACACTCCAAAAACAAAACGAGTGTAACAAAGAGAAACATACCAATATGAAATTCAAACTTAGAAACATCATTAAAGTTGCAACATACTTCGACACCTTAATGAGGACTGTCTTGAAACAAGAAATGAGATTAGAAGTAAGAAGAATGAGTTAAGAAATGTGCAACATCATATTCACCCACAAACTCTCAACCTTCTTTTGAATCCAATTGAGTGGAACAACTTTAAGTTTCCCCCCAACTAGACCTTGATGTCGCAGACTAAAACATGCTCATACACTTTCGACATCAGGAAATAGGAACAACAAATCTTAATTAAGAAGTTAGATGTAAAAACAAACTAATTATGATGAAAATCTTCGGTTGTAGATGAAACCGGATCTTGTTGAGGTAAGAAATTGAAAAACAGGAAGTATGCTCAAGTATTTGTAAAGATGAATTTACAATGCAGAGATTTGATGAAAAACAATAAAAGAAGAAGTTGAATTATTAAAAATTATGTACGAATCAGTGAAATATGGATCGATATCCCTAAGAATTTTCATTCTCAGGTATGATACCGTGCTAACATTCAAATGAACAAAGTGTCTATTTTTTTACTGAATACGAATTGACCAATAGATTGATTAAACACACATTATGGTCTATAAGACTGGTCTGAGTTTATAATTGAAACATTCAAATATTTACTGATACTCTCGCATGCTATTTGCACATGCTCACTGCACACGCGACTCTTACATAACTTGCACACGAGTCAAACACACCATTACAGTACACAAAGCTATTATTCTAGCTAGACTACCAACCAAAGTTATATATTTGTTTTTTATTTTATTTTATGCTTAAAAAATGAATGATGAATAAACAAATAAACGTGCACAATCGTGAAGGCATCAGACTATCCACTATCTCTTCGATTTGTATATAATATAATCTTCTGCACCACAAAAGGTCGGTTCATGGTATCGAATAATATTATAATTATTTACATATATATAATCATCGATCTGTGAAAGTAATGTATTTTATCCATATAAGCATGGTAACCCCTCGGAGGCCACACCCATTTTCGCATTAAGTTTCATAATTAGAAAGAAAACATATCCTTCAAGAAAAGAAAGGTGTCTTGTGGAAATGGCGATAGCTAGGAGAAAAACTCCTCATCCGCTCTTTGCTTGCTCTACTGTCTTTGCAATCGCCATATGCCTCTTTGTCTCCACAGGTAAATTATGCTTGCGCATTACCAGTATGTATATATTTTTGCTTCTAAGGTAGTGCTTAAAGAGGGTAACTAGTTTGTTAATTAACTTTTTGTTTCAATCCACTGCAGATGCAGTATATCCATTTTGAAATTTAGACCAGGCATAGTTTTTATCTACACAGTAGTATATATATGTGCTCCTAGCAGGAGTCACTTTAGATTCTTTTGGTACGAACCTCTAATGGTGATAGTCCCTTGTAACATGCTTCCCTTGGTATTCTTTGCTCAATTTCTATCTATCTAAGAACAGATAGAAAATATTCAGACATATATATTAGAAGTTTGTGGATTAATTAGATATCAAATTTAAAGATTAGAGGAAGCAATACAGGAAAGATTATGGCTTTGTGTTCGTTTCTACAAACTTCTTCTCTCACTATTCATCTCCTTTCAATCAAGTTACACCGAATTTGCTTAGAAGTGTTATTTAGTTCTGTGTTCTATGGCGTTAGATCGGCTAATTAATCAGACAAAGTAGCTAATTATCCTGTACTTATGATTTGTACATATATCAGAGCATATTAGCTAGTAGTATTATTTTGTATTTTAGGTGTTCAAATTATATTTATAGATATAAAATTAAATTAAGTTGTCAAAAACAATTAGACAACCTACTTTGTAAATGAAAATTTATTGATCTGTTCTTTGTAGAAAAGAAAAGAACCACAATATCTCAAGTGATTATTGAAGAAAAAAGAAAAGAAAAAGTATACCACAGTAATTGACGCCTTGTACTCTTGTTGACTTTTATCAACAACAAGCCACAACAACCCAATGAACTTAACTTGTCGGGCCGGAGCGGGTCACATATCTGAACCTGGTGGTGTGCCGGTAGGGGTCTAACCGTCTAGTATATGCATATGGAATATTTTTGGAGAAAGAAATAGTGTTAAAGACTAGGCAACGTTTTTTTGGCTAATCTATATACTAATATTTTGTACCTAAAACATTTTTATTTAAACTTCTAATATTAATGGCAGCTTTTCCTGCAACTCTACATACGAATTCAAGATGGATTGTCGATGAAAATGGACGGAGAGTAAAGTTAGCATGCACCAATTGGGTATCCCATCTTGAGCCTATGGTAGCTGAAGGGCTGAGTAACCAACCTTTGGATTCGATTTCAAAGAAGATTAGAAATATGGGATTTAACTGTGTTCGATTAACATGGCCTTTGTTCTTAATTATGGATGATTCTTTGGCGTCGGTCACTGTTCGAACATCTTTTCAAAGATTGGGACTTGTTGAATACGTTTCTGGAATACAAGCTAATAACCCATCTCTCCTTGACCTTCCTCTCATTGAAGTTTTTCAGGTAATCTAACAATCCTTTTTCATTTCTTTCGCCACTTTACAAATGGAAATAATAGGAAAAGGAAGAAGCATGTGTAAACTTTTCACTTGTTGGTATTTAGGCTGTCGTATCCAACTTGGGGGAGAACGATGTGATGGTGATACTAGACAACCATATCAGTAAGCCAGGTTGGTGTTGTGGTGACTCCGACGGCAATGGCTTTTTCGGAGATAAATACTTTGATCCGCAATTATGGATCAAGGGATTGACTAAGATGGCCTCCATTTTCAATGGCTCAACCAGTGTTGTTGGCATGAGCCTTAGAAATGAGCTTAGAGGGCGCAAGCAAAACGTCAAGGATTGGTACAAGTATGTATGTGTATATTCAAACTTCTTAGAACTAGAATTTAACACGTACGATATCAACCTTAATTAGACAAAATGCAATGAAATTTTTGTTCATGACATGGTCAGGTATATACAAAGTGGAGCTGAAGCAGTTCACGCGGCAAACCCAAATGTTCTCGTAATACTATCCGGGTTAAATTATGATGCAGAATTAAGTTTCCTATCTAAAAAACCAGTGCGCTTAACATTCACAGGAAAAATAGTTTATGAGGTACATTGGTATCAATGGTATGGATTCAATGGTAATGCCAATCAAGTGTGTGGGAATATAGTGAATAGTTTTATGAGGAGAGCAGGATTTTTGCTTGAACACGGTGTGGCGCCGCTGTTTTTAAGCGAATTTGGAATAGATCAAAGAGGTAGTAATGTGAATGATAATAGATATTTCAATTGCATGATGGGTGTTGCTGCTGAACTTGATTTTGATTGGGCTCAATGGACATTAGTTGGGAGTTATTACTTACGACAAGGTGTACGTGGAAGTGAGGAGTTCTACGGAATGTTGGATCGGAATTGGTGTGAGACTAGGAATTCTAGTTTTGTTAAAAGACTTTCTTCAGTTCAAGTTCCTCTTCAAGGTCCTGGTATTTCTGAAACAACTCCATACAAAATCATTTACCATCCATCTACCGGACTTTGTGTTAACATAAAAAAATCATTGTTCGAACCACTGGAATTGGGATCTTGTTTGAGTACTGAAGCATGGGATTACACCCCACAAAAACATATAACACTCAAGGGAGCTGATAACCTCTGTCTACAAGGTGATGGAATAGCGAAGCCGGTAAAACTTGGAAATATATGTACAGATTCTAATTCGAAGTGGGAAACGATATCGGAATCCAAAATGCATCTTCAAGCTAAGCTGGCCGATGAAAAAAATACGGCTGTTTGTTTGGATATTGATTCTAACAATAACATTGTTACTAATTCTTGCAAATGTTTGAGTAGAGACAATATGTGTGATCCTTCAAGCCAGTGGTTCAAAATTGTTAACAGTACCAGAAGTACATCAAGTTCAGCCGTAGAACTATCTCTGCCGACGAACGAGCAAAATCAAATGATTGAGTTGACGATTTAAGAAGGATTAATGATCAAGGGAGATGACACATGACGTGTTTTGACGGGTTCCGCATGGTAGTTTTTTCTCTCTCTCTCCTGTGTGTTCTTTATTTTTCGAGTTTGTACCTGTGTGATGATCTAGAGTTTTTCATAGTACCTCGAGCGACTTTCATCCATACCTTTTACTATAACGTGACCGATACTTTGCAAGTTCCATTTTTTTTTTTCATACGATGTACTATGATACTCAATGCAGCAGCTGTATTTTTTTACTGCAGAAAGTAAATCACCTCCATGGTCACAATCAACTGTAAAATATCATCTATCATGCGACAAAATAATAAAAGAAAACGGATCATTTTTCATGTGACTGAATATCAAAAGTAATCAAAATATTATTTGTGTTGTAGTAGTCCTAGAATACAGAAGAGCAAGAGTTGGTTATAATGTAAACCCTGGTTACATCTATATGGTCACATGGACCCATGTCAAGGTGTAAAACGTGACGGATCAGCCCAACCCAACCCACAAAGTCACGTGCTTAGAGTGTTGTGTGCCGTGTTGTGCTGTGTCAGATGACGTGTTGTGCTGCATTGTGATGGAAAAATAAAAATGATGTGACATGTTGTGCTGGGTCGGCCACATTTATTTTGTATTTTTAAAGTAAATATTTTCCAAGTATTTATGTATACTATGAGTTGTTATAAAAATAAGTCAACACAACGATGATCAAATGTCAAAAGTTGGCTTGAATAATGACTTTCTTGTGATATATACACATAATGCGATGTAATTTGTAGTGTCTTATGTATATTACGACGAGCTTTCTTAACGTGTTGTGCCGCATGCTGTGCTAATTAGGCTAGTTCAGCAATGGATATATATCTTGGATCAAATGGTGTGTCACTTCTACTCATTTATCTCTTTTTGTGAATGGTGTATCTACGGAAAAATTCAAACCAATTAAGGGTTTAAGGCAGGGAGATTCACTGTCGTCGTATTTGTTTCTTTCGGTGGTCGAAATTCTTTGTAAATTAATAAACAATGCGATTGAGAGAGGACAACCTTCTGGTTTCCAAGTGGTGAATCACGACTCTATTATTTGTCATCTTCAATTTGTGGATGACACTTTGATTTTTATTGATGCTTCAGTGGAGGAAGTTAGACATCTTTTCATCATTTTGGCTGTGTTTGAAACTATTACATGTTTGAAGCTGAAGTTAGATAAGAGTACTATGATCATTGTGGGAGCCGAAGGGGTAATTGATGTTCTACCTAGAGAACTAGGCTGTAAGACAGAAGAGGTTTCGTTCACTTATCTTGAAATACCAATTGGAGCACATTGGTGTATCACATCAGTTTGGGATCATGTTTTGATTGTAATGGAACAAAAGCTGGCGTCGTGGAAGAAAAGGCAACTTAATAAAGCAGGTAGATTAACCCTTATCAAGAGTTGTCTTTCGATCTTACCAATTTATTACTGGTGTCTTTTTCATCTTCCCGGTGAGTTAGGAAAAAAGAATGATTAGGATTATGCGTAACTTTCTGTAGGTTACGGTGGAAGGTAAAAAGAATTGGTGTGGGTCTCATGGAAGAAGATTTGTGTGCCGAAGGAGAATGGGGGTCTAGGTGTGAGAAATTTGAGGAAAATAAACCAATCACTGCTAGTCAAGTGGATTTTGGAGATTTTCGAAGACCAAAAACAACCTTTGGAGGAAGTTAGTGAATGAGAAATTCAAACACAATAGAGAACTGTTAATCCCTGATGTGGATAATATGCCACAAGGTAGGAGTCTTTAGGATAAGGTAATCAAAATGTTGCTGATAGTCCAGAGCATGGAAATATTCAAGGTTCATGGTCAGAAATGGGAGAGGCATTCGTTTTTTGGAAAGATTGCAAGACTTGTTTCTGGTTTCCTTTAAGGTGGCAATGGTGAAGGATGCAACAATCGCCGATATGATAGTGAATAGAGATTATTTATGCGAGTACAAGAAGCCACTAAACATGAATGAGAAATTAGAATGGGATCTATTAAGGCGAGATTTAAATCACGTACCTGATCTGGTGGAGGCGGATGACGAAATGTAGACAATGGAAAATTTAATTTCACTACGGTATTATGAAAGCTTTACAGGTGGCATGGACGAGTGCGGTTTCGAAAAGTTTCTTTGGAAAGGTAACATACCCAACAAGGTAAGCTTTATCCTTTTAACTACATTATTGACTTCCAACCAGGGACATGTTGCGTTATCGTGGTATAAACTTTGACCTGTATGTTTCGTGCAATGACGACCGAGAATCAGCAAACCACATGTTCATGCACTTTCCATACTCCTTTGAGATTTGGAGATATTTTATTAAAGCGTTCAAGATCGCTTGGCCCATGCCAAGAACATTGCTTCAATTGTTTGAAGCGTGGTCTATTAATGTGGTGTAAGGTAGAGGAAAGGATGTATGGAAAATCTTACACTACATGACATGTTAGATTTTGTGGAAGAGTAGGAATGAAAAGGTTGTTGGAGGACGACTCAAGCGTGCGACAAAAAATATTGACTTGGTTAAGAAACTATTGGTCTTATAGTCCTGCGACAACGATTCCCTTAAGTATGTCGACCCTAGTTTAGTTTTGAGTAATTTGGGACACTCTAATGTATATGTAATGACCTTGATTTGGTCTGCTCAGTAATGACCTTTATTTGATCATTGGTAGTTTTTTCCTATTAATATAACCTTCTTTTCGGAAAAAAATAAAAATAAAGTGGAGTATGTAAACTTTAACCTGGCCAGATTGGGGTATACCCATTTTGTTCCCAACCATAATAGTATGTTAAGGGGTGTCCAGTATGTATAAAGTTAGCTAATTACCCTTCCCCTAATAATAACCATAACTACTCCCCTTTTGGTTTTAGATTCAAACCTTATTCTTTTCCTTCTCCTTCATTATCAATCTAATGATCAATTCCTTTGTCATTCCCTATATTTCATCGTTTAAAATGCAAAAAAAAACAAAAAAACAAATCGTCGATTAGATTTTTTTTTTATTGTTGATTAATTCTTTCAAACTCTATCTAATACTTTGTTTGTTGTTTAAATTACATATTAGGTTGGAAAGATTGAAATTGTTGAATGTTGTTACACGGTCGTCATGGTATCTCTTCGTCGAGCATGACGACTTTTTATATTTATTTTTAGTCGTCAAGGTTGTAGGATGAATAGAGTCGACGATTTTTCAAAGAGTTTTATTTCTGAAAGTAACATTTTACAGGGTTGTCATGGTCTTCATATCTAAACATTGACGACTAATAACTCCTAAAAAACAAGTTTTCCTGTATCCAATTTTGTTGCTAGTCGTCATGGTTTTGTAGAAATAAGATGACGACTAATAGACAGTCGTCAGTGTATTGCATTTTTGACCATGATGACGACTACTCTGTAGCCGGCAGGTTCAAAAATAACTAACATTCCGACTAATCAAGCATTTACAACACCTTTCATGTATGTCAAAAATCATATAGTCGGCATTATGATTTATTATCAGAGTGTCGGCTACTAGTGGTCGTTATCTTCTAGCATTATCGACCTTGCCGACTTTTCATACTTTCAGCTCTGAAAGTGTAGATTTCTTCTGTATTTTTGAGTATGAAATCACTCAGCGCCTTTGCTATCCCCCTTTTAGAAGTGTTTGGGTAATGTGGTTTCATTTTCGTTACAAACAAAATTCTCAAAACAAATTTTTTTTTCTCAAAAAGTTCCCACATAATCCGTGAGTTCAATTTATATAAAACATAATTTCAGAATTTCAATCAACTAACACCATTGATTAATTAACCTAAACAAATTTATTAATGTAAATTAATCAAGGATAGATTTTCCATTTTTGAAAATATGTGGCTATGGGGTTTTGGGTTTTACTTCCCAGTGACCCTATTTTGTCTTATTGAGTGTACCCCAATTAATCTGGGTATACCCCAGTCTAGCTAGGAACTTTAATTGGTTACATGAGAATAACGTTCACGGGCCGTGAGTTATAACCCCAAAGGTGTCACTATCCATCCACAAAAAACCCATCAAAATATAAGTAACACAAAAACCCCAAATAATATGAATATTTGGGATTTTTGTATCAATATTCACTACTACCATCACCAACCACCACCACGACCATCACCAACCACCACCACCATATCCACCATCAATATATACGAGCACTTCCATCACCAACCACTACCATCACCAACCACCACAACCATATCAACCATCACTACTAGCAACCAACACCACATCCACCAACAAATACTAGCACTACCATCAGCATAATAGGCGTCACCACCAACCAACATCACCACTAACTAGAAACAGGACGACCAAAATTTTGTTTCATCATAAACTTACCGTTTCATCATTAAAATCTTTGATTTCATGATAAAAAATAAGCAAAAATAAGATGAAACTAAATTTTGTTTCATCATAGAATTTGATGAAACCAACTTTGGGTTTATCATAAAATTTGATGAAACCAATTTTGTTTTGGGGTTTTTGTATCAATTTTTAAAAAATTTGGGAATTTTATATGAATTTTGTTTAATATGGAGTTTTAATGGATCCCAACATTTGAATGGAATTTTTGTACTCCAAATTTGGCCACCTTGGTGTTTAACTACTAGTTCTGTAACGTTTATTTAGAAAGATAACGGCAATAGGATTTTTACGGTTAAATCTTATTAGTTTCATAATGTAAACGATGGTAAACATCTCTCGAACCAGCTTGTGCGTATCTCTCCTCTCTTTCTGCGAGAGCATCACCCTGGTGTAGGGTAGGTTTTGACTTTCGATCTGTATGTATGCATGTGTTTTCCGATCTGATCTGGTAATATTTCTTTTCACATTTTCTGATGGAAAGATTTGTTTTGATTGGATTTGATTTAGCTGTCTTTCAACGGCTTCCTACAAAATATATTATATGAAGAGTCAAAAGCTTTAGTAATTACGTCCTTGGACAACACACACACCGGTAGTGTTGACATCTCTTGCCACATTTAACGTATCCATCGATCCTTGGAAGGAAAATAAATATAGAGCCTCTTTCATCCTTGGAACAAAATTATGGTTTTTTTTTTCTATATAATAAAAATATACTTACACGCTCTCTGGAAATCTGCTAAGACATTGCGTTGCAAGACCTCTAGGTACAAAATAATAATTTTACGAAAGAAAGAGATCATCAAAGATTCAAATCATTAAAGCAGGGACAATACTGTAAGTTACAAAAAATCTGAAAACCCAATTCGATCAAACAAACACACCTGTTAGGGAAACAACACCAATGTATATTAGATTTGTGAATGGTGTTGGTGGTTGAATGTAAACTCAATTCACCGGCCAGTACATTAACTCATAGGATTTTGCTTCAAACAATACAACACGCACAAATATGATGTGTAACACGTTCGAGAGCAGCAACCTGAAAGCACGTCCCCCATTTAACACCTGAATTGAGCGAGTCCCCGGGAAGTTCAAGTGAATTACAGTAATTATTACAACCCAAACAAGTATACTGCTGAACCCTATACCCGAAAGGGTTTCCCGGACTACAGGAGGAGAATATTTTACCTCTCAGACCACCTCCTCTGTAATATCATTTTGATCACACAAAATAGAACAAACCCCAAAAGGAATGAACTGTTAATATATATGAATAATAACCAAAACAACAAAATATGTCAGTTCCATAATTTTAAAGCCACGATAGTAGAATGAGTACTTACTCGGAGAAGAAAGCAATTCAAACTAGGAAAAGTAAACCAAAGAAGAAAGGAGAGAAAACGAGAGCATTCTTCGCCATTATTCCAAATTTTGTTCCAGGAACAATTAGTCAACTTAAGAACTGTGAGATTTTGCCTAGCACTAATTAAGGCTGTACTTATAGAGAAGAAATGTCTTTAACATATCCATGACCACATGGTGTACAATCCGAGTTAGCGACTTACAATATTACTTTTTAATATACGCACATCTTGATCGAGAATCAGTTAGTAGTTCTATACTAATATTATATTAACATGCATTCTGCAGTTCTTGTATATTAAAATATTTTGTCCTTATAAGGCACCGCCATTCTCGACCTTGAAGTTCACTCAATTTGTCAAGTAGTAGTACTGCTGTATTAGTTTAATTAATTTCATGATTTTAGAAGATACGGTGATTAAGAAATTATTTATCAAAAATGATTAATTTTTCTAACTTCATGATTAATAACTACTATCCCATTTCTTCGAATCTGTCCCTAATCTATTCCTAATCTTCTATAGATATTGGTCATTATTATATGTTTTCATATTGTTGTGATTAAATCTGGCGGATTCCAACCAAAAAAAAGAGAGAAGAAGATGATTGTTAAAGTTTGTGTGGTTCAAATGGGGAGTTGTAGTTCATCACTTGGTTCTGGCGTTATAAGGATAAAGTTCGTGATCAAAACAGTTCGTAAATATATTTTCATCTCCGGATTTAGGATAATTTTGTATTGATGATATGTTTGCGAAATGTCTAAATCAGTATGTGAATTCAACTATAAAAAGTCCACATGGATTTTTAATGTATCGCCACATTATAGCTAAGCAATGGCCTATAGTGATTTGCGTTAGCTATAATGTACAGGTTATGGCCAACCAAAATGTACTACCATAGTGCTTATTGTTGTTAAGGTCACCATCTTGCTGATGAAGTTCTGAGATAGTTGAAGCCATGATTATGTTCTAAAATAAAAAAATCGTGGGAGACGTGCTTTAGTTGACCAATGACAAACAATTTGAACAAGTCAATAGTATTTTCTTTATTCATTATTGATAAAATTATGTTTTTTATAAATAGATGGAAACAGAAATGAAAACGAAAAATATCATTTAGGAAAGAAATTAAATCATGCGGAACAAAGTTTCATTAGAGTTTTGTTGACTGCTCTTCTCTTTGTTTTGCTGATCGTTTTGGCGCTGTCCGGTGCACCAAGTAAGTTGTTCTCGTCATCATTTTTGTCGTCGCAGGAAAACCTATAACCACACCTCAATATTTCTAGACTATCACTCAAATAATCATAATGAATTCTTTATTAACTTTCAAAGATTATAATTGGATATATTAACCTTACAATGATTTTACAATGACCTTACTTGCTCTCCAAATAAACTTTCTCCTTCCTAGTTTCTTGTCTAACACTCACTAAAAGATCTCTCCCTTCGTTATGACTTCCTTCCTTTATATAGTGATTCCTCATAGTGGATGACAGCTAAGAGATCCACTATTTTCGGAATCATTGTGCGATACATTCGCTCATTTACGATCACTCATTATCGCACAGAATATACCTCGCATAGAACATCACACTTTACTCGTGATTTCGCTGACATCGTCCAATACGTCACTTCATTTTTGACATGTGCGATAGTCCTCCGTTACATCAGATAATCCTTACTTCGCATACTTATTGATATGTGCGATATTCCACTCTTACATTTTGCCTCTTCTCATTTCGCTTACATTGTGAAGTGAGCGATATGAGAAATTCCCATCCTATAATATCACATGTGTATATCTTTTCGTATTCCATCTTGCCGACATTCCTTCGGAATTCCAATTTTTCCTTAATTACGCGTGTATTTTTAACCACTTATTATCTGACACGTCATTTTAACCGCCTGTTTTTATCCGTTCATTCCTCGCATTAATGAAACCTTGAAAAATGGAACTGATTTCTTTCGTCTTCTTTCTACTTTCTTGTTTAATCTTCTCTGTTACTGCTTTCTCTCATCGAAGCTAAATTTATTTCTTTCTACTTTTTACCCATTTCCATTCTCATTCTAAAAATGGCTTCTGCTGGCAAGAAGATGGAGACAGAATTCAGCAGGTTGAAGAATGAATTTCATTCGAGAGGTTACTCACTTTCTCTTCCCCCGTCATCTGACTATTCATCCAAACTCAATCTTGATTTGATCAATTCCGATCAATGAAACTATCAAAGAGTTATTGTTTCATTGGGAAAACTTTCCATTCTTCCAATTCCCTTGTTTAACCCAAAAATATCCCTATTTTATGAAATTCTTGTTGATGCTCGATTCGCACGGGGAATATTTCAACTAAGTGGTGATGCGATCAGAATAGCATATGAATATTCTCGTTGGGCAGCTGGTTTAGGGACTTCTTACACTTATGAGGTGCGAAAAGAATCGCATCTTGATAAAGTTATCGATTCTTCCGAATACACTCTTGATAATTTCTTCAACAATTACTATGTTGCAATTATGAAGAGTAATTTAACTAAATGGGCCGTTCGCTTAAGAAGAAAAGATGGTATTGCTGAAGATGATAAGATTATGCGAGATGTTGATTGGAATGACAAATCTAACAGTTCTGCTCGCAGATCTAACGACTCAAGCTGGCTTAATTGCCCTGTCATTCTAGAAGGTCCTTAAATTTCTGGTAAAGCTGAGGATGGCTCTGATATTCCTCTTCCCGAGAAGTTTTCTTCTTACCAACCTTGGAAGTTTGTTCTTTCCGAAGCTGAGACAAAGAAAGTGGTATGGGGCTTCACATAAATGTCTTCAATCTCGCATAACTTCCTTCCAATTTTGAATAGTCATATAAATGTTCTCAATCTCACATGATAATTCCATTTTTTGCAGGCTGCCAAGAGGTCCAAGACTTCATACAATGCGTCAGCTTCGCAGAATAATAAAGTAAAAAACATTCTTTTTAATTTTAACAGTATTGTTGCCTCTGTTTCTTATCTTGATTATTCGCGTAGGTGAAATCTTTGGGTGATAAGACTTCAATTAAAGGCAAGAATATTCCTAAAAGACCTATGTCTAAATCTTCATCAAAAAGGACATCTTCAATGGATGAACTCCTTAGGAAGCGTAAAAGATATGATTCTTATTCAAGTTCGGAGTCTAGTGAGGATGATATCCTTGCTTATGATGATTCATCAGTTCTTTCTTCTTTGAAAGAGTTGTCCAATCTTTTTGCTGGAGATCTTTTGACTGCTGTTGATAATGAAAAATTGAATCGTGCTTTTAAAATGGTTTCTAAAATATGTGATGCTCCTACTTTAGAAGATTCATCTCTTCGTGGAGCTGCCTCTGCGATAAATCCGAACCTCCAATTTACAATCAGTTCTTTGGTAACATTTGCAACTTTTTCTCTTTAGCCTTGTTTTATTCCTAATCGTAATACTTCCTTTCATTCTCGTAGGGAGCCCGTTTATCTTATGTAATCTCCTTAGACTACCAAAGGAGACTTACTAAACTTGAGAAAGAAAATGCCAAGCTTAAAGCTGAGAATTCGACCAATTCTGATTTGATTCGCAAAGCCCGAGAAAGAAATGATGAACTCATTGGTATGTAGCCCTTACTTTCCTTGTTCTTCTATTTTTATGCAATAATTCGCATTTCTTATTTTGTTATATTCGCAGACCTGTATAACCTTTCAGATGAGGCTGCCAATCTTCCTGATGGTGAAACCCTTTTAAAACACCTTAATTCTTCTTTAAATAACCATACCAACCAAGGAATTGAAAATTTGAGTTTGGAGGAATTAAGACTGAAATATGCTTCTCTTAGAAAAGCCATAGATCTTTATTGACTATATTTAATAACTTTAAACATCGTCTTCATGAGAGCCAAGAACAAATTCAAGTTTTGGAAACAAAGAAGAATAAGCTTATTGATGAGAAAGATGAGATTGCTCTTAAGGGTGCGAAAGCACTAGAAAAATTCCAAGAATCCATTGTTGAGGTTCCAAAAGAACGTGATTTAGCTTTGAGCGAAAAGAACGTACTTGTCGAAGAAAGAAATTTGATTCGCTCTCAACTTCTCATAGAAAGCGAAGCTGAATTTAGTTGGGATGCTAGGGTTCTGAATGATGCTAGAGAGAATTTAGCTATTAATGTGAGTCTTCAAGCTGAACATTCCGCATTGGTTAAAGACATTGTTTCTAATTATGAAGGTCAAATATTGTTCTTTTAATATTTGTCTTTTCTTTGGGGGATAATATATATTTTTTTATATATATATCCTAACCTGCTTATTCATATATCGCAGATAAGGAGAAGAATTATCTTCAGAAGATTGAAGAATTAGAAACTCGCTTAGCTTCTGAAGAAGAGAAGAATTATCCTCAGAAGATCGAAGAATTAGAAACTCGCTTAGATTCTGAAGAAAAAGATTTATCTGTTCGCAACTCTAAGTATCAACAATTGAAGAAGAATTTCATCATCATGGTTTCAAACAATAGCAATGATGCTAATTGTGCTCGCGAAACTGCTGTTAAGAAAGTCTGTGTTGAGAATAACATCCCTCTTACAAAGTATAGATTTCCAGAAATCCCTGATAATGAACATATTTCTGACATTTCAGACAGTGAGGGAGAAAATGAAGAATCTGAAGAAGAAATGAGCGGTTCGGAACCTGAGCGAGATGAAGAAAAATGAAAATTAGTCATTTTCACTTGTTGTAAATTCCTTGTAAATTCCTTGCCTTCTGAATATTTTCATGTAACCTTAAAAACATGCACTTTTTGAGTATTAATTTTCACTCATTTAATATAAATTCTCTTTGTTCGCATTCGCGTTCAAAATATCGTTCTTTCGCATGTATATAAGTCTACCAACTGGGGAAAATAACATTCCCCTTGCATTCCCATTCTTGCCTCTATTAATTGACACATCTTGATAGACTTAGCATGACTAATTCTATTTTATAGTTCTTCATGCATTTGGTGCGAATACGTTCGCAGTATTCTTTTTTTTTTTTTTTTGTAAATTCCTGCAAAACAAAATTAGTATAAAATTTTATATTTCTCACAAGGTCTTATTTTTCCTTCCTATGTAAAGGTCCTATCTTTCCTCAATTTTGTGCGATGAGATTGCAGGCTGTCTTTACACTGTAGTGTATCGACCCATTGATCTCATCTTATCTTTTTCTTGTATTATTTCCTCTTCAGGTTTTTCGCATAAATATGATAAGTCTTAATACTCCCTTGAGTAAAAAGTCTTATGACATTTACGTCTTTTGACACAATTCAGCTCCCTAATGGAGGGTGCCGTCCTTATCTTCCCCCTGATTGCCCCTTCAAGGAAGCTTACCTCCACCGGGTTAAGGTTATGGCTCTTCCCATCTGGTTAATTCAGCAAC
This sequence comes from Papaver somniferum, assembly GCF_003573695.1. Classification (NCBI taxonomy): domain Eukaryota; kingdom Viridiplantae; phylum Streptophyta; class Magnoliopsida; order Ranunculales; family Papaveraceae; genus Papaver; species Papaver somniferum. Next base: position 15,978,307 of record NW_020631041.1, read on the forward strand.
CAGTTGATTTCGCAGTCTCACACCCCAACACCGATGAGGTTTATGGTTGCGAGACCACACCCTAAGTGGGGTATCTTCGAGCCGAGTGCATCATAGTCAGGACTTGTCAAGAATGGCAAGGTACGCTCCAGACGCCCCGGGCACTCTTGACTCAACCGTGTACCTCGGCGGCCTGATCGAGTTTCTGCACTCCTTAGGAGAGACTTTCTCACCTTAGTCTCTCAATCTACGATTATTATCATATAATGAAAATTTAAGGTACCTCTCCCGGATGGGCATTTTCGTTTGTTCTCACCCCAAATCTCTATGACTCAAGTTCCAGGGTCGGTATAGCTTTCCCTTGAGTCATGCTTTCTAGGTTCTCCGACTATGACGTGCAATAGGTCTTACTTTTTTTCCTCTTGCATGTATGGGAACTAGGTTGCATGCCACATTCGAATTCCTAGCCAATCTGATTAAAATTACTTCTGGTGCCTTTTATTAAGGTCTTATTATAAAGATTTTAATTTTTCTTTTCTCGACATGGTATCACTTCATGAAACTAGAATTTGTCATTCCATTTTCAAATTTTGAGTTTATATAACTCTAGTACATAAATTTCTTATGAACTTGTTTCTCATAAAGAAATACATCTGCATTCTCCTAATTACTCATTTAAGCTCGCAGATACTGTTCAGAATACTATTTCGCACACCCCTTTCAATCTTCTATGTGCGATAACTATTGCACCCTTTATTTTTGTCTTGAGAACACAACTTCTGTCTCCGCATTTTTCCTCCTACGGTAAAAGTAATATTTCTGGTTCGTTTAGTATCATTATCCGCAGAAAACCCTGTTTCAGTACTCTGTTTTTCTGTTTGTCTAACTCTCAACTATACTGTATCCACCATTAACCTCTCAGCTTTTTGACTATCTGCAGCATGTTTTTTCCAATTTCTTCGCTTACTCTCTCTTTCTTCGCACTTGTCAATGTCAATTTCTTGACAATTTCTACTTTCAACTGTGTCTCCTCTTATAATACCAACACCCTGAGGTAAAGGAAATTTTATGCACTGATGAAATGTTAAGGCCACACCCAAGATACTGTGCAGCCATGGTCTTCCAACTAGAGCATTATAGGGCGATTCGACATCTACAACACAGAACACAATATCTGTAGGCATATGCTGAAGAAGAATCCTCATAGTCACCTAACCTTTTGGCTTGTTCGCATTTCCATTGAAGCCATAAATTTTGTACATTGAAGGAATCAATTCGTCGTCCCTTCCACCCATGGTTTTATATGTAGAATAAAAGATAAATTCAACAGAACTTCCGGGATCTATAAGTATTCTATTTATTCCCCAAGTGTTTGCTTCATCTTCCTCATCATCTTCTACCTTTGCTTTCGGATTAATTCCTAATCTCACTACCAATGGACATTCATGCGATTCCCCTCCTCCTGGTGTTTCTTCCGCACTAAATGAGATAGTTTGTTTTTGCCAATCCTTCAATGGTGATATTTTCGCAAGATTAAGAATTTCCCTTCCATCAGCATCTCTCGCATAGACCCTTCTTAAGACATTGTCATGGAAGTCTTCTATGCTTCTGAATGAATGTACAATTGAATTACAATAAAGGTTCTTTGCTTTCGCACCTACTTCAATTACAAATGTATTCTTTCCTTTATCCTTTTCATATATATTTCCTCCCGATGGTGGTGGTGGTAAATTCTTTGGTTGCTGTGCTAAGAAATGATCCAATTTTCCTTGTTCAATCATTCGCAATATGATTTTCCTCACATTTCTGCAATTACTTGTTGTGTGACCATGAAAGCGATGATATGCACAAAATTCTCTTCTTCTCCTCCCTGGTGGTGGTTCATCCCCTACATTATGTGGTTCTGGGATTTCTTCCATTAGGATGACAACTTCCCATACTTTATCTACTATAGTGTTTAGCTTCGGCAGAATTATCTGTTCCCATACTATCCTTCAAGTTCCTTGTTTTTTATTATAAAATGGTTGTTGACCTTCTGAACTTTCTGGCGGATTATCCACGGTTTGAATCTTATTACTACCTCCATGATTTTGAAATTGTCTATTTCTGTACTCTTTGTCAAATTCTGCTTGATCTTCACTTCCCATGGCTATTAGCTTTTGTTCCATTTATGTAATATTCCTTCCTTGGTTTCCCTCCGATGTACTCGCAACAACATTTGTCAGTCTTGGGAGTAAACTTGCATTTCCACCTTTCGCATCAGGTACCGCAACCGGGTATCACTCCATATCTCTTTGTTTCTCCTCAAGTGCTATGTACTCTTCTTGAGATTCGCGCAGCTCTGACATTGTTATTGTATCCTTTATCCTAAAGATTTGTGTATATAATAAATCTGTTGCGAAAAGAGCATTAATAAATGCAAGAATAAGGTGTCGCTCATCCACTCGTCTTCCCATTTCACTACACATGATTCTCCAACATGTTGTCAGATGACGCAAACTCTCATTTGTTCTTCTGCGAAGTCCAAATGCCGTATCAATCCCTGGTCTTGACATATTATTGCTGATATATTGTCCTAAAAAGATGTTCTGTAAGTGGTGGAATGATCCAATGGATTCTATTGGTAGTCCTTCAAACCATTTCTGAGCTTCTCCTACCAGGCTCGCAACAAAATATTTACACATTATTGCATCATTGTTCTCCCACTGCAATAAAGATCGTGTGTAAGCTTTTACGTGTTGTATCGCACAGGTGCTTCCATCAAATATGCTAGTGAATGCTTGTAAACTTTCTCTCTCCTAGTTTCTTGTCTAACACTCACTAAAAGATCTCTCCCTTCGTGATGACTTCCTTCCTTTATATAGTGATTCCTCATAGTGGATGACAGCTAAGAGATCCACTATTTTCGGAATCATTTTGCGATACATTCGCTCATTTACAATCACTCATTATCGCACAGAATATACCTCGCATAAACATCACACTTTACTCGTGATTTCGCTGACATCATCCAATACGTCAATTCATTTTTGACATGTGCGATAGTCCTCACTTACTGATGGACACATTTATGTGTCTTATATAATCTCAATTGTATATATTATTAGTGCTCGATTTTATATTTATTATGGCTTTTTATGTCCCTGTAGGTATTTATGGAAAAATAAGCTTTTGCGGCGAAATTGGCTAAAAAAAAGTGGTTTTTGCGCTCGTGGGAGAAAATTACTATACGGACTCTCACTTTGGATAAGGGGTAACCTAATTACTAAGGGGTGACCCATTTCCAGGCATCTGCAAAAGGGAGAAGAATTGGATAGGGGGAGGTCATCTTCTCCGTTTGAAAACAAAATTGGCGGGAAAATGTTCATCACGTCTGCATGATTTTTGGGTGATGATTCGATCGAGTTCCAGAGCGATACAATGGCTGAAATTGATTGGGTTTACTCCCTAGGCCTAAACAGGCCTAGTGAAGTCTTTGAATGGCACCCAAATTGGCTAGAAACCGAGTTGGAGCTAAACAGGGAAAGTATTTTTACACGGACCTTATTAAGCTTATTTTTAGAAGTTCTAGAGAGACTAAAGACCTAAAAATCTTTCCAAAGATACATATCTATGTAAGGAAGAGTTTGAGACAATCGGGAAAGCTCAGAAATGCGTGGAATGATTTAGAGAAGAGATTATTTCTGTAACTGCCAAGGAAGGAAAGAAGAGATTTCGAGGAGTTTTGGGGAGATTAAATCGCTCTGTTGGATATATATAAGTTTCTGGGAGTCCCAAGAAGGAGGTAGAACAGTTTGGGGTAGTTTAGATAACCACAGAAAGCTCAAAATTGAAATTACAGACATTCATTTCTGCTGGTGTAGGGGAAGAACACGAAGAACATACTACTCCCAGAGACAGTCGTTTCTTCTACAACAGTTTCATATATCGTTTCTGTAACAGCTGTTTGTAACGCTTATACATGGTTGCAAACTGTCTGCGTAACTAGGTTTCTCTTGTTTTTCACCCTTTTGAGCTATGAAAACCTATTTTGAGTATGTGAATAATATGAGGAGCTAAACCCTTAGCCGAGGCGACGGAGGAAGCCATTGTTCCATGAAAATTGGTATATTTCTATTTTAATTAATTCTTGCAATTTCTTTTATGATTATTTGCATGGAACTAATATTGGAAAATTGATTTTTATCGAATGATTGTGATCCGTTTTGATGGAGCATGCTTAGTTTAATACTTTTGATGTTTCATGCTTGATGTATACAATTGTTACTTCAAAAATCTACTAGAGACAATATATTAGAATCACTTTAAACGCAAAGAATTGCATGAATATTGATTAGATTAAATCAATTAATTGGTCAATGGTGGATTCCTGAGTCTCGGTGCTTTTTATAATCTTGATAACAACTTCATCTTGAGTTTTTGTTTTAATTTAAGTCTAAAACAAATCTTCACAAGTCTGAGTGAACGATACTTTACTACCACTTTCTACAACAAAATAAAAACCACATCAATTTTTGGCGCCGCCGACGCGGACTTGTATTTAGATTTGTTTTACGTTTCTTTTCATTTTTATTATTTTTTGCTCTTTTATACGCGTTTTGGTATTTTTCGATTCTTTTCAGATTTGGAGCGAAGCTACAAGGGAAGAAAAAGTGTAATAAAAGGAAAGCATCGCCAAAGAATGAAAGAAAAGAGAATCCGAAAGGAGTGAAGAAGAAGATTTTGTATATAGTTATTTTGTTTTATTTTTAGAAACTGTAAATAGGGTGTTATTTTTGTAATTTTTCTTTTCATTTTTGGACATTTTTATTTTTGGACTTTTTGGACATTCTTGTACATTATTTTTAAACCCTAAGGAAGGGTCAAAATTAAATATCAATTATTTGCAGGGAAGGACGACAGTTACGATACTGTCTCGGCCCCTCGGGTTCGTACACTGACATCGGAGTCGGTGGCCTGAGTCGACTTCAACGGTTCATCGCCCGTCTGGTACGGGAGGTAAGACTCTATCCACCCACGAATCCCCTGTCAGTGGGTTTTATTTTGTGTGAAAACTCACACCCCCGCAATAGAATGTCGAACTGGTATTACAATAGCCAATACAACGAATATCAGACTGAGTTTCAAAATGGACGTTACTACTTTGACCATAGTGTGAATAATGGTTGGGAACATCAGCCTTTTGAAGGTTATGGTCCATACCATGGTGAGCCCAATTACTATCCACACGCCAACCGGTCATACGAGTAAAATTCCTCTATACTAGAGTCAACACGTAAGTTAGCTGAGTCGACACGTAAGTTAGCAGAAATGAATAACTTAGTTATGGACGAAAGCAATGCAACGAGTGAACTTTCTTTCCTAGATTCAATCAGGAAGTCATGTGAGTCGACTCAAAATATTTTGTTAGAGGCCCAGAACATAACTGTTCTTAATTTCCAATATAGTGTTTCCAATAGTACCTTTGAAAATGAAGATAGTTATTCACATAATCAAGATGACGAGGATAAAATTGGTAACACTACTTGTTTAGATGAGGTTCAACCATTTTCATGTTATTATAATGATGATTATGATGAGGATAGTGTTGATGAAGAATTTGAAATAAGTAGGCATAATGATCAGGAATTTGTTACTCCAATTGAGCTTAATAGTGATAATGTTTCTAGTTCAAATCCAAATAATTTTAATAATTATTAACCTATTCAAAAGGACGAAGATTTGACTAGAGATACCCCCGTTTTAGACGATGTAGTATTTTCTTTTGATTACGAAGCTAATAATGGTTTAGAGGAACGAGTTTTTTCTGTGAATATTGTTTTAGAGTCTAGCGATTTAGAAACATTAGTCTTAGACAAAGAAAGTGAACTCGTAGGGATGAGTGAGGATGAACCATACTTAGAAGAATCAATTGACCATTTTCAGGAATCTAATGACCTTGAAATTAGGGAAGTTGTGACTAGTCTTTCTAGAGACACTGAAAACTCTAAGTTTGGGGGTGATTATCATTCTCCATGTGCTTTAACTATTAGAAAGGTCCCTCACTTGGGACTTGACATATGTGCCTCAACCATTTTACAAGATTATCTTCATACACGTTTTCCTGAACCTAGTGATGTCCATAAGGAAGTTCAGTTGTTAGAAACCTATCCTATGGTTGATGTGGTTTACCCAGGCAATGATATCCAGATTGACTTTGTTTTCCCACCAAATATTTTTCGACCAATTGTGGGAATGTATAAGTTTCATATGTGTCAATTATTAAGTTTTGAGACTAAACCTAATTACTTTAGGAGATTAGGGTCGACACATTTGTTTAAGGAAGACCACCACTCTCATTGTGGTCTGCTGTGTGAGTCAAAACTGATTGACTTTAAGGATCCACAATTATTCAGGTTATTATTATGTGCTTCTAAGTTTTTACTTGAGTTTTTCCAGACTCTAATACCTGAACCGGACCTTAGCTTTGAGGAATTCCAGCGCATGAAAATATTTTATCTAGACCCTTTCATAGAGCCTGAACCTGAACCACAGTTAGATGTAGTTGTCTTAAACAGGAAACTAGACAAGGGTGCGCTTTATTTTTTAATTTTCTTGGCATGTTGCAGATTCCTTTTACTTGTGATAGCTCTATTTGGTTTTGGTTACCCACGGATATTTCGTCTATTACTTTATGATACGAGGTGATTAATCCTTTCTTATGTCTGGCTAAAGACGTTAAACTTAGCACTTCTTGGGAGGTAACCCAATCTCATGCAACACGGTAATATCTTTCCTTAACTCTTTTGCTTCAATGGTAACAGATTCTCCTTGTTCATGCTTTTAATTTCATCTTTAGAACATTGAGGACAATGTCAGATTTAAGTTTGGGGGTATGGGAGAAACTTTTTAGTTGCATTAATAAACTCCAGAGCCTAGAAATTTATGCATATTAAGGATCGCACTAACTAATCTAAGTGGATGGAATCATTTTGTTTGTAGGAGTTGAGGAACCAATCTGATTAGATGGCAACATCTAAAGAGTCTATTCATAAAAGCATAGAGCTCAGTTGTTAGGAATAACATGATAGTTTCACCATATCTCGTTGAGTCCTTTTCACTTCTGTTTTTATTTTTCTTTTTAAATATGTTTCTAAGTGATTTGGTGGGGCTCACGATTCAAGTTGTTACCAATGCTAGGGTGAATTAGAGTGATTGAGATACCATGAAAAAAAAATAAAAAATTGAGACCGGACCATTTGACCAAAAGGAAAATTCAATAAAATCGACCACTGGTACCCTTGTATATGCCAGTTGTGTTTACCTAGAGTTAGGTTATCGACCACTGGTACCCTTGTATATGTCAGTGTGTTGATATTAGTCAGACTAGTATCTCAATCCATTAGGATAGGTTCATTTTGGCGGAGGCCTTCAGACAAATATGAGAAACGCCGTTCACTTAGTAAACATCAAAACCATCTATGTTTTTCTCTATTAGCATCATCTTGATCTATCCATGTGATTAGTTTTGACTCCAGATATTGATGTCCATAGTGCGACTATCTGAGTAGAGCTCTGTCACTTTATATGAATTTTAGTATGCTTGAGTGCAAACTCGTGTACAACAATTGGAATTTCGCATCAGGGTACTTCCTCCTGTAGTCAATAAGTATGCCAACCAAGGAGATTCTTTAGTGCTTTCCAAGGTTCTGCGTAGATAGCTAGGATCTGGAGTATAAAGGTTTTGTGGGTATACCTCTGGTAAGCCCTCCAGAGACTATAACTCGGCCACTAGGGCCACCTAGGGGTTTAAAGGCTTATTGCATACGCTAAATGCAATCGACGATGCCTGTGACAGTGAGTTAGGATTTTATTTTCTATTTTAGATTTGCTCGAGGACTAGCAAATAATAAATTTGGGGGTATTTGATGGACACATTTATGTGTTATATAATCTCAATTGTATATATTATTAGTGCTCGATTTTATATTTATTATGGCTTTTTATGTCCCTGTAGTATTTTTGGAGAAATAAGCTTTTGCGGCGAAATTGGCTAAAAAAAAGTGGTTTTTGCGCTCGTGGGAGAAAATTACTACACGGACTCTCACTTTGGATAAGGGGTAACCTAATTACTAAGGGGCGACCCATTTCCAGGCAGCTGCTAAAGGGAGACCAGAATTGGATAGGGGGAGGTCATCTTCTCCGTTTGAAAACAAAATTGGCGGGAAAATGTTCATCACGTCTGCATGATTTTTGGGTGATGATTCGATCGAGTTCCAGAGCGATTCAATGGCTGAAATTGATTGGGTTTACTCCCTAGGCCTAAAAAGGCCTGGTGAAGTCTTTGAATTGCACCCAAATTGGCTAGAAACCGAGTTGGAGCTAAACAGGGAAAGTATTTTTACACGGACCTTATTGAGCTTATTTTTAGAAGTTCTAGAGAGACTAAAAACCTAAAACTTTTTCCAAAGATACATATCTATGTAAGGAAGAGTTTGAGACAATCGGGAAAGCTCAGAAACGCGTGGAACGATTTAGAGAAGAGATTATTGCCGTAACTTCCAAGGAAGGAAAGAAGAGATTTCGAGGAGTTTTAGGGAGATTAAATCGCTCTGTTGGCTATATATAAGTTGCTGGGAGTCCCAAGAAGGAGGTTGAACAGTTTGGGGTAGTTTAGATAACCACAAAAGCTCAAAATTGAAATTACAGACATTCAGTTCTGCTGGTGTAGGGGAAGAACACGAAGAACATACTACTCCCAGAGACAGTCGTTTCTTCTACATCAGTTTTCATATATCGTTTCTGTAACAGCTGTTTGTAACGCTTATACACCGTTGCAAATTGTCTGCTTAACTAGTTTTCTCTTGTTTTTCACCCTTTTGAGCTATGAAAATCTATTTTGAGTATGTGAATAATATGAGGAGCTAAACCCCTTAGCCGAGGCGACGGAGGAAGCCATTGTTCCATGAAAATTGGTATATTTCTATTTTAATTAATTCTTGCAATTTCTTTTATGATTATTTGCATGGAACTAATATTGGAAAATTGATTTTTATCGAATGATTGTGATCCGTTTTGATGGAGCATGCTTAGTTTAAGACTTTTGATGTTTCATGCTTGATGTATACAATTGTTCCTTCAAAAATCTACTAGAGGCAATATATTAGAATCACTTTAAACGCAAAGAATTGCATGAATATTGATTAGATTAAATCACTTAATTGGTCAATGGTGGAATCCTGAGTCTCGGTGCTTTTTATAATCTTGATAACAACTTCATCTTGAGTTTTTATTTTAATTTAAGTCTAAAACAAATCTTCACAAGTCTGAGTGAACGATACTTTACTACCACTTTCTACAACAACATAAAAACCACATCACTTACATCAGATAATCCTTACTTCACATATTTATTGATATGTGCGATATTCCACTCCTACAATTTTCATTTGCATATGTTGAGTTTTCGGTCACATTTAGGTAGGTTCATATAATGTATATAACATTCCTGCTCAATGTGCTCAACATCACCTATATTTCTTTTTTTTTATCGATACATCACCTACATTTCTGTAGGTGTTAAGGTTGATAATGATCCATCTTTCGACGCCTTTGTTTTCGCCCGTCAATATCCCGTCAACGCTAGTGCTGCAGTTGAGCCCGCAAATTGTTATTGGAAAAGAGTTGGGAATTGAGATGTAAAGAAGTATTGATATATGCATAGATAGATGTTGTCTATATATATGTTGTCGATGCAACTCAAGCTCTCCTTGGTCATTTCTTTCAGCAATGGCAACAGGATTTCTTTACCCATTATTTGTGTGATTAAGCGCCCCTTAAACAAAATATGTTGCTTGTAACCTTATTTTCTTAATTCATATTTCGTATTGCCAATGTTTTTGGAAGTTTTTCATACTAAAACAAGTAGGGAAAATTGGAATATGCCCCAAAATCGACTATCATCTTGGGGATATGTCTCAGTATTCCAATTTTCGGGAATATGTCCCAGCCGTCCAAAATCCTTAAGTACTCAACATTTGCACACACTTGGAATTCTATATATACGTCAATTAAAAGACATATATAATATATACTAACACCTTTACAAGGTTCAAGAACATATTCAGACAGAAAAACCCACAAAAAAATTAGAGAGAAAGTTCCTACACATTTACAGTAAATCGACTATTTAACCTTCCTTGACAGAAATCGTTACTTTGGGGCAATGGGGTATATTCCCGTAAACTGGAATCCTGGGGTATATCTCGAGAAGACAGTCGATTTTGGGACATATCCCCAAGTTTTCCAAACAGGTATCCTCTGACCACATCCGCAAGCTTCAACCATAGATAGCCTGTCCATCGCAGTCTATGCCTTATTTGCTCTAACGAATTGAGGTAACTGCAAATTCTATTTAGCTGAAGGAACAAGGAAAAATAAAAAAGAAAGGAAATAACAAAGACTCCAATATAGCAGAGAACATATATAACTAAGAAAAGATTTAATCACCTTGAACATCAAAGTTAAACTACTTATCTATCTACTAACATACTTTTGCAACGAAACCATAATATTATGTAACCAAGAAGCGCCGAATACGTCTTTACAAACGCCCAGCCGATGTTCAGTTAGACAGGAGCAAGTGACATGAAATGACAAACACAATTCCGTCTATATAGAATCAAACTGTCCTGAGAAAGTTGGGGTCCTAGAGTATGAATTTTCTTGAAGATCATATTTTTTTTTGTGTTGTGTGACACCACCTGGTATTTGCATATAACCAATTTCAGAACATCTTCTTCTTGCTGATCAACAAATAATATACAAAAATCTACAAGAAAAAAGTAATCTGCCTCAATACCATCCAAGCCGTTTCTGTGGGGAATGATGCCGGCAATGCTTCAAGATTGACACGATATTTTACGTTCCAAGCACTATAATCCCTCTCCATTTCCAAGATATCAAGACTATTCGTTCGTTCGTCATAACTCTCGATAAAATTCAAGTGCCCCTTGAGCAAGATCTAAACTAAAACAAATAGATTATATGATTGTTAATAAGCACTCCTATTTGTTTATTGATTTTTTTTCTCATAAAAAATAAGCACTTCTTAACAACAAGTTTGCGACTTGTATTTAGTGTTCAATTAATAGTAAGAAAATAAGTACCTAATATCTAAAATATCTTATGATAAATACCAATCTCATACTAAAAATAGTAAAAATAAAAAATGATTCACAGGCCAGGAGTAAAAAATTCTCTACAAACGGATTCCAAAATTATATCCTGCCTCCACGTATCAAAACTAGATCCAGAATTATATTTATGTCTCCATCTATAAGAATGAGGTTTACATCTTCTACCATGATCAACGGGTTCAGTTGGCCACTGCTAAACGCCTAGCTAGCTCTATAATTGGACTTGATTAGCCCTCATGGTCCATGGTCCATGGACCACATAATAATTTGTTTATATAAGTAAAAGATCGAAATTCAAATTATTTATCTCCGAAAACTGAATAAAATAGAATGGAAATGATTTTCCATATCTATTCTCTACAGACTGATGTTAGTATATTATATTAGTTGAATATAGTTTAAAACTATAGTCAAACAATCGTGTGGACTACCTCCCCAATTCGGGCAATTCCCATCGGAATATATATATGGATTATTCGCATGTCTAACATATCTTTTGTAGAAGAAAACTACTGATTCGTGCGAGCAAGTAGAATATTGGGAAGAAAGACAGTAAAATGTACAACATGTGACAGAATTAAAGTGGTTACCAAGCTGCACTTGAGGCATAAACAAGAGCTATATATATCTTGTATATATATGTCCCTGGCCACAATAAAACCATTTACAACTCACAAATAATCTATCTAGCTAGCTTGATTCAAAAGTTGGTCAACTGATTGGCATCTCATAAAATCATCAATAAACTCTTTGGATCTGATCAATGGAGGATCAAACTTGTATCAAGCAGTACACATCAATGTACACCATTGATGAGCTAGCTGCACTTGGAGGAGAAGACTTCACTACACAATCTCTTTCCTCTAATCAAAGCTTTTTTTCCTACCCGATGCACGTGGAAACTAGTAGTACTACTGCTGCTGCTTACCAGAGGTCCGCAAAGCAACTCAAAACTACTGATAGCTTGAATAATGAGAACATATCATCTCCTCCCGAGTCTTCTTCTCCATCCAACATTTCTTCTTTGAGTAGAAACGGTCATAACTCGCCTACGGATCCTCAGCAAGCATCACAAGTCTGTGGAGACGTAGTTGCTCATGGGGATCCTCAAGATCAAGAGGTGGTTTCTCCTGGAAAGAACTCTAATGCTTCATCCAAAGGAAACAAGCACGGAAGAAAGAGGACTGCTGCTATGGAAAATAACCAAAAGACTTGTAGTCAGGATCATGTCATGGCAGAGAGGAATAGAAGAGAGAAGCTTAACCAGCAGTTTATTGCTTTATCAGCCGTACTTCCAGGCCTGACAAAGGTAGTTTAGCTTTGCAGCACACTCATGAATTTCCTTTCAAATTATACTTCTTTTTATGATTTAATTTTGAACCATGCATGCAATTTGAATGAAAGTTTATTCATTAGTCCTTCAGCACACAAATTATTTGCTTAAGAAAAAAAAAAAAAACACTCATTATTTTGAGTCAGAATCCGAGCATCAGGCCGGGTGCATATATGAATTGATCGTAGGTGCTATTGAACGATAATAGCTATTATCAAACTCCTAATAAGAACAACAATCATGAGACCATGATGTGGATTTTTGATAATATATGATCTAATCTCACAGATGGACAAAGCTTCGGTTCTTGGAGATGCTGTAAATTACTTGAAACAGCTTCAAGAGAAAGTGAAAACATTTGAGGAACAAACAATAAAGAAAACAGTAGAATCGGTAATCTTTCTGAAGAAAACTCAAATTTATGCTGATGATAGCGAGTCGTCTTCCTCCAACGGAAACTCTATTGATGGATCCACCCATGATGAGCCAGTACCTGAAATCGAAGCAAGAGTTTGCCACAAGAATGTTTTAATAAGAATTCACTGCGAAAAACGTAAAGGAGTGTTTGTTAAAATACTTTCACAGATTGAGAAACTTCATCTTTCTATTATGAATTCAAATGCCATCCCTTTTGATGATTCGTTTCTTGCTATAACCGTAACAGCATAGGTCATTAGCTACTTAATCTTCTTTTTATATATATATATATATATATATATTTATTTATTTATTTTTATTTTTTTAGCTTAAATGTATGTTTCCTTCATATGATTCATGACTAAACCCATATTAAAACCCAGTCTTATTTCTTGCAGATGAATGCTGAATATAGTATGACAGTGAAGGATCTTGTTAAGAATCTACGATCAGTTGTTAGTAACAATTAGCTAAACCCAACCTTTGTATTCTTAGTTTCATCTTTTTGATGAAGCTTTGTTTTTAATTCAATTTGCCCTTTTGCTCTCAAAAAAAAAATGAAAGATTGGATCGGACTTCAGTTTAGTTCATGTCGACATTTATATAGAAGAATCCCACCATCATTACTTATTGGTATCACATTATCTTCTAGAGGGTTAGCCTTCCTGCTCCTCTTCCATCTTCTCAGCTCATAAATGTAGCAGTGGAACCACCGTATATCCACCTTCATATGTAAGTGGTGCTTCTAAATATATTTGCTTATCAGAACTTGGTTTTTTTCATGAGGGTTCTTTTAATTACGATCTCTTTTTGTTTAGTTGTATACGATTGACGAACAGTCAACCATGTTTCATTAATCCCTCCTGTTCTTAAAACAATATTTAATGGGTTCTTGTTAGTTCTTAATTAGTTTTAGATTCTTTCTAGCTAGATTATCTGTTGTTGATGTTAATTTGTTTTCTTGCTTCTGTAATCAAAGAACGGGCTGCATATATTTTCTTCTTGGATGTTAATTTTGGTACTATCTCAACATAAACATGCTAAATATTTTCCTTTGACCCTGCTTAGTATCCTACAAAATGTCAAGTGAGCACAATGTGTTTATATGTTAAGATTAATTAGCAATTCTTCTAATGGATAGAGTATATTCTTGCGGGTGTTCGCATATATATTAATTGATACCTTAAAGAGGAGGGATCCCCTCAATTTATTGATTGAGAAAGTAGCTTTGAAGATCAATGAAAATTTGAAAAAAAAAAAACAGCATTTATGAAAAAGTGATTCAATGGTCTGTGTTCAATTTTTTGCATTTTTTTCTTCCTTAAAAGAAAATATATAACTTATCAATAAAATTCAGAACCAATTAATTTTTTTTGATCGATTATTGGGAGTTAGTTCTCAAATTTCATGTCGGTTGGATTAGAGGAAATTAAGTTCTGATATTTAACCGGTGTGATCGATGCCCATTGGATTCAACGAAAAATAAGGATTAGAAGTAATAGGGGTTTGATTCGGAATTTGGGGGAAAAAGGGGGCTGATGGTGATTTGCTGCTTCTTGGAGTTGCACTCGTACTTCATCCATTTCTGAGTACCCTAATAAGTCAAGGGAAAAATATCGTTTGATCCTTATTTTTTTATGGTCCCAGGTCTATTTCGTCCTTCACCTTTTCCATTTGGTCCATAATTATTTAAAAATATTATATGGATCAAAGTACCCTTCCGTGTTATTTCCTACTTATTTTTTTGTAACAGTTCATTCTGTTTGATGAACTCCGGAATTCATTTCTTCAAATGAACACCTAATAAAACCTAAAAAGTTATGTCTACTTATTTTTTATAGCAGTTCATTCTGTCTGATGAACTCCGAAGTTCATTCCTTCAAATGAACACCTAATAAAACCCTAATTTTTTTTGTTTACTTATTTTTTGTAACAGTTCATTCTGTCTAATGAACTCCGAAGTTCATTCTTACAAGTGAACACCTAATAAAACCAAACTAAATCACATATGAAAACAGAGTTCATTCTGTAAAATGAACACAACACAAAACTTCATTTTTATGACATAAAACAGAGTTCAATATTTCAAATAAACACCTGATAAACCCTATATGGAAACAAAGTTCATTCTTCAAATGAATACTTGACAGAACCTATAAGAAAAACAAAGTTCATTCGTCAAAATGAACACCTATCAAAAACTAACTAATTCAAACCTAGAACTGAGTTCATTCTTTAAGATGAACACCTAATAATTCAAGATCTAAAAACAGAGTTCATTCTTTAACATGAACACACACAAAAATCCATAAAAATCATCTTCATCAGCACGAGTTCATCTTCATCTTCATCAGCAGCAATACACGATTTCATCTTCATCTTCAACAACAACATCTTCATCACAAATCTTCGTCGTCTTCATCATCTTCATCGTCTCCACTATATTCAACAACACTAGCAGCAACAAAAAAAAGTAGAAAAACGCACAAATGATCATTAGAGAAACCCTATTTTTGTTCATCTTCATCTTCAACAACATCTTCATCTTCATCAACAACAAAACACGAGTTCATCTTCATCTTCAACAGTAACATCTTCATCACAAATCTTCGTCATCTTCATCGTCTCCACCATCTTCAACAACACTAGCAGCAAGAAAAAAAGAAGAAAAACGCACAAATATTCATCGTTCATCATCATGTTCTCCGTCTTAATCGTCTCCATCATATTCAACAACACCAGCAACAATAAAAAAGAAGAAAAACACACAAATCTTCATCATTAATCATCATGTTCATCGTCTGCAAAAAAGAAAGAAAAAAAATGGAGAGGAGGAAAACTAGATCTGAAAATAGAGAGGAGAGAGAAAGTAAATCTGATAATGAGATATTTTCTATTGATTTTTTGTATATATGTGGTCCCAAAAGGTATTTCTGCCACTACAATGTGATAATTACATCATCCATGACGTCATCCTAGGACTAAACCATAATTTGTAGGACCAAACAATAATATTTATTTTAAAAAAGGATCAAAGTGACAGTTGACTAGGTCAACTGGACCAGTGTCAATCTAATATATTATTAATAGGACCATATGGTATTTCCTACTGTTTGATGGTGAAAACGGTTTCTGCTGATTTTGGTAATTTCGGGTGTGTGGGTGAGAAACGAATTTAAGCCCTAAACAATGTACTACAAGGGAGTACTTTAGATTCTAGAGATCAATCTGTACAAATCCGGCCTAAACCAAGATATGTTCATTCCAGACTTGCTTCGGTCACAAAGTGAAGGAGAAGGGTTGGTTTTAGGGAGGGAAGCGAAGAAAGTGTTGAGACCAGAAAAGTTGATTCTGGAGGAGTAGTTGTTTTCCACGAATTGTATCAGAAAGTGGGAAGATAACATATGGAAAGTTATCAAATTTTTTATGAGTGTTGTATGCTCCTGACCTGAACTTGTTGTTCGGTAGAAATAGGTAATGCCTATTTATACAAGTCGAAGTGAAACGTACTCTGGTCTCATTAAGAAATGGAAAACGGGTGAGTAAATGCGAGGAGATGGTAACCGGTAACGCCTGGAATTGATGTTCCATAAAAGAAAGAGTTTCACCATTACTCCCTGTATTTACTAACCGCCTCATCCTTATGATACTTTCTTATAACGGGCGTAGCGTACGACGCACGCTGTAAACCGCCAAACCAATACCCAATGAGCATCCCCCCAGTTTGTGACATGTGTTGATGTCTCGAGAGTTTTCATGAAAAACATGTAGCATGTTGTTGTAGTCTGGCAAGTGGAGCTTGGGAGACTTTCCGGCTCGGTGACCTTCGACGGCCGAGATTTTGCATCTTAAGAGGAAAGGTAGCCGTTGATTATTGCAACCCTTCGTTTGGTAGCCAGTGGCATGAAAGCCTGCTTGGTATGGCTTTAATATGTCCTGGTTTAGGCGCGGCCAAAAGTTAGGGTTTTGGATTTGTTTAGGCGCGACCAAACTAGGGCCAAAAGTTGTCATGCGTTAGCTCGTAACCTTGGACGTCTAAGATCTGCATCTTAGATGAAAAGATGGTCGTTGATCGCTGCAGGCCTTCGTTTTGGCATCCGCATAGGGAAGGCCGGTATGGCGTGGCGCGGCAAGGTGGTTGGCATGCCATTGGTACATGTGTCATGGCATGCATTGGCGTGGCCAAAACTAAGGTTTTGGGCCAAAGGTTACCATGCGTTGTCTGGCGACCTTGGACGGCTAGGATTCGCATCTAGGATTGAAGGGTGGCCGCTGATCGTCCCACGCCTTTGTTTTGGTAGCCGCATAGGGAAGGCCGACATGGTATGGAGCTACAAGGTGGTTGGCATGCCATTGGCACATGTGGCATGGCATGCCTTGGCGTGGCCAAAACTAGGGTTTTGGGCCAAAGGTTACCATGCGTTGTCTGGCGACCTTGGACGGATAGGATTTGCATCTAGGATTGAAGGGTGTCCATTGATTGTCGCACGCCTTCGTTTTGGTAGCCGCATAGGAAAGGCCAGCATGGTATGGCGCGCCAAGGTGGTTGGCATGCCATTGGCTCATGTGGCATAGCATTCCTTGGCGTGGTTTGGCGTGGCCAAAACTAGGGTTTTGGGACAAAGGTTACCATGCGTTGTCTGGCGACCTTGGACGACTAGGATTTGCATCTAGGATTGAAGGGTGGCCTTTGATCGTCGCACGCCTTCGTCTTAGTAGCATCATAGGGAAGGCCGGCATGGTAGGGCCAAGGCAATGGCGCTGACGGCTTGGCATAGTGGGTCCAAGGGTTTCGACGGCTTGGCATGGTGGGGCCAAGCCAGAATGGTGCGAACGGCTTGGCATAGTGGGGTCAAGGCAGAATGGTGCGGACGACGTGGCATAGTGGGGCCAAGGAAGAATGGTGCGGACGGCGTAGCATAGTTGGGCCAAGGCAGAACGGTGCGGATGGATTGGCATAGTGGGGCCAAGGGTTTGGACGGCTTGGCATGGTAGGGCCAAGGGTTTGGCATGCCATTGGCACATGGTGTGGCCAGCATGGCTAGGGCCAAGGGTTTGGCATGCCATTGGCGCATGGTGCGGCCAGCATGGCTGGCATGCCTTGGCGCGGTAAACGTGGCTTGCATCGTTGGCATGCCTTGGCGTGAAGATGTGGCTGGCATGGTTTGCCATTGGCACAGTGGTGCGGATGGCATAGTTGGCATGCCTTGGCGCGGAGATGTGGCTGGCATGGTTTTCCATTGGCACAATGGTGTGGCTGGCACGGTTCGCATGCCTTGGCGCGGAGATGTGGCTGGCATGGTTGGCCATTGGCACAGTGGTGCGACTGGCATGTTTGGCATGCCTTGGCGTGGAGATGTGGCTGGCATGGTTTGCCATTGGAATAATGGTGCGGCTGGCATGGTTGGGATGCCTTGGCGCGGTAGCATGAGAATTAGGGTTTGGCACGGATAATGTTAGTCAATATTAAGGGTTTTGCGTGGAATATGACCCATGTAAAAAAAAGGTACCCCGGTAATTCTTACGTAGGCATGCTGATTGATTCAATAAATGTGCTAATGGTCATAGTGACGTCATGTCGGATGTACAGTTTTACGATTTTAACCCTAAGCTAAAAACCACCATCAACATTAAGTCCCCTGCTTAGCTCGGAACAGGAGCATTGTTGCGAGGTAATCATAAGATGGTGACAGGATAAGACAAAAAATCGAAACAACAAGTCGTCATAAGATGGTCAGGAAAGTCCGACTAACCATTTTCGAGAGGTAAAGAGAGTTTGTACTTCCCGTATTGGCGGCCTTGCATAAATTGCACTGGTGGTGCAGACCGTGGAGTGGTGAGATGAAAATTGTCGGCTTAGTTTGGCAATGCATCACCTTGGCTGGGTTAGGGAAGATCGTGACGCTGGCTTGGCGATTTTGTTGGTGTTGGTGCGGCAAGTCTTGGCGCGGCACGATGGCGCAAGGCATGACACGGTGTGGTGAGGCAAAGCATGCGCGGACGGTGGTGCAAGGCATGACACGGTTTGGTGAGGAAAAGCATGCGCGGTTTGGCGTGTGGAGCCAAGGCAATGGCGTGGGCGCTCTTGGCATGTTGATTTGTCTTCGCAGGCCCGGTTGCCTCTTTTCCTTACTTGACTCAAATAGGAAGTCATTGCCTTATTCAAAACCCCGCAAGTGTTATGCCCGTAGAAAGGGGGCATTATTCCTTCTCCTCACGTCACCTTGTCGGTCTTGTTTTTTCCAAATCTTGGTGCTGGCGGTAGAGAGTAACAATGCGGGCAAGCGTGTCTTAAACATGTACTTCCACGTTTTCTCACCAAACCCTAATTTACCTCGATAGTAGAAAGAGGTTTTATTAGAATATGATATCACGCCTCAATCCGCGGCTAGTAGGAGGCTTTCCTTTTTGGGACTTCATCGCTATGCTGGTTATAAGAGATGATCTTGAATCCTTCATTTGCGCAGGTCGTTCTGAAATCGTGCCTATCCTCTATCCTTTCTCTGGTTTTGTAGCGCATAATGGGATCTTCCAATGACAGACATGTCTCCAATTTTTCGGGGAGAAACTTTGGAGCCGACCAAAACCAGTCTTCTTCTCATGGGGAGGCATTGAATAGAATTGAAACTCTGTTTCGTGAAGTCGGCGAAATCATTCGGGACATACCTTTGGAGGAAGAACGGGAAGGCGGCGAAGCATCCCAGCGCGTTGGGAGGATTTGTTGCAACAGAACCTCTTCACGGTCCACTGTTAGGGCAGGACAGTTTACTTCTCAGTTGAAACAGCGGAAAACCGAGCTTGTGAAGCTTTTAGGGGAAAATCAACGTAGCTCCCCTGTCCAGGACGGTGTCATAACCCTTGATTCTGATGAATCGGGATATTCTCTTCGAAAGGTTGATGAGAAGACTTCCGAGGAAGATGATGATGTCTCGATTGATGAAACTGAAACAACTTTTGGAGAAGATGGCGAAACTGTTGTCGGTGGAATTCGAGAAGTCGTGGTGTCATACGCTGGGTTGGTTGCCAAGGAAGATGTTGGTAAACAGACGGATGATGTTGCTGCTGAGACGACTTCTGGGTGGGATGTTTAGGATACTATTGTTGATGTGGCTTCCGGATGGAACCTTTGCTGTCCGAAATATTGTTGGGGAAAGTGTTTGAAAAACCTCTGACCTAAGCATTGGCAATTCACACATTAGCTTTCTATGACTAGCTTCTTCTTCTTCATTGTTTTCATTTTTCATTTAGTTGTCCTGACGTTTTGCAGACTCTTTTTTTTTACCTTCCTTGTATTCGAGGCGACTAGTTGCGGTTTCTGTATTTGAATAAAAACTTCTCATTTTTGAAAGACCCAAGCCTTCCCTTAGAATGAGTTGGTGTTTATAGTTGTGATTGGATGGTTAATGGCTTCTCAATGATTTGGGATTTGTTTGGTATATTTTTCTGAGATTTGAAAAATTCATTCGGAAAAAAATGTATGCCTTTTGAATAAAAACGAAACCCTAAAGAAGAATACAAATGGTGCATTCATCTTGGGGAAATACAAATATCAAGCGGAAGGAGAAATTGTTGAAGAAAATACTAAAGGGAGAGTGCTGGAAGAGGGTAGTATAACCTTTTAGGGATTGAAAGATTGAGACATCACGAGCGAATTATCACGCCTCCCAGCTTGTCTGTGTTGATGAGCTTGCAATAACCTACCAAAAGGACGTCTGCCACCAGATATGGCTCGTCTTCTTTTTCCTTGGGTGAATCAATCCGAGCAGCTATCTTCACCTTCATTTTCCCGACTTGAAACGAGTTCACTTTGACCACCATATATCCGATTTGAAACGAGTTCGGGTGTTGTGCAACCGTTTGAATCTTGGTCTCGTCAGTTTCGATGACATCTTCCAAATTCTTTGCAAAGCGCTTGAATGGCCCAGCGCCCCACTCAGATCTCTTGACAGCGTCCGCGCCAGTAATTGTGTTGAGTCCTCATGACAGAATAGGGGAAGAAATGACTGGTTGTAAAGAAGATCATTCGTACAGACTTACTTGCGTTTGGAATCTATGAGTTAGCGCCAACAGGTCATCTCCAGGTGTCGGGGTTCCATCGGTAACTCGTCGATGCGGAAGCAAGTGGGACGGTTTGTTGGAGATTCTTTCGGGCGTTGACATCGGTAGAGGGGATGTTCCTAATTCCGCCTTGTTGTTGAGTACCCATAAGGGCCCCAATATCATGTCGTAACCCAGTTATTTGACAATGTAGAATTTGCTACGCGTTATAGCGTCTCCCACCTTGATCTCGAGGTTAATTTAGTCGTACGCGTTCAAGGATTCCCCTCTCGGGTTCTTAATCACGGATGGGGAATGGGTAGCCTCTTGTTTCGTAAATCCCGCAGCTTTCAGAGTCTTGAAAGTAACAATGTTGAAGTCAGAGGCCGTGTAGGTTAGCGTGTTGTCGAATTCAATACCTCTTAAATAGGACGTGGTCAACAGTCCCCAGTTGTCCTTTTCGATTCCGCTCGCTGAGAGAGCGTGGGCTCTTGGTGTAGCTTCCATGGAGGGAAAAAGCCGTTTGCCCGACACGATACCATTGAGATCCGTGAAGATATCTTGGCACTGCACCTTGGAAAGGTAAAGAATTTCGCATACGTGCTGCATCATGGATCGCACAGTCTCGTGCACGGAGTCCCCAGAGACTTCACAATTCCTCACCGGAAGTGGGTCTCGATGTACTCCCTCGTTTCCTAGTTGATGTTCCCCTGCTTCTATCTTTTCTTTGAAGATATGCTTCAGTCTGTTGCAATCACTGGTTGGGTGGTGAACAAATCTGTGGTAGTGGCAGTATTTGGGGGTTGCCATCTCGGCCTCAGTCGGTGGGCGTCTGGGAGATGGTAGTCTGATAACATCATCTTGAATCCATGCTTCTAAGAGATCGATCACCTTCTCAATGGGAAACGGGAAATCCAGGGTATTTCCTTCAGCTTCGTGATGACGCATGGGAGATTTAGCGGCGGCCTTCCGTGGAGGAGTTGCTCGTCGTGTCGGTGCTTCGCGTTTAGGCAGCTGGTCTGCAGCTGTAGCCTTCCTTATTCCTCCCTCGTTAGAGGAGGGACCAGCATTGTACTGCTTGTTGATGAGACGTCTATTCCTGTGAGTTTCACGTACATCTTCGGCTATGGTTGGTATAGCTCTTTCTAATAATGCTGGTGCTGTCGTTGCTGATCGCCTGGCAGCTTCATGGAGCTCAGAGAATGTCTAGAAACGCAGGTTCTCTAGCAAGGCGCGGTAAATGGCAGCCATACCGTTGATGCATGAATTCACCAGCTGCTTCTCGGTCACGTTTGGGTCATGACAGTCTAGTGCTTGAACCCTGAATCTCTTAATGAAATCATTTGGATGTTTGTTGTCCTGTTGGTACATCCTTCCTAGGTCCGAGAAGGTAACTTGTTCAGACACAAAGAAGTATTTCTTGTAAAATGCGGTAACCACGCCATCCCAGTTGGGGATGTTGTTTGGCGCGATGTTGTTGTACCATGTGTACGCTCTTCCGATAAGCGATTTCGAAAACTCCCTCAGACGAGGAACGTGATTGTATTCATGTTTGCCTAGGGACTCCAAGAAGCGAGAGACATGTTCAAGTGCATTTCCGGCGCCGTCGTACAGGGTGAATTAAGGAGAGGAGTATCCTCTTGGAAGAGTAATCCTTTGTATTTCAGGTGGGTAAGGAGGTTGATGCTGATGCATGTCTATTACATCATTCTTGATTCGATTCCAGAGAAGTTGCTCCAGATCCTCTCGTGTGACAAAATTGGATGTCTGACTTCTTTCCAATGGGGTTCTGACACGAATCTCCTCGTCCGCGGAGAAGCGTTCCGCCGAGGTGCTAGCGTCGGGGGTGTTGGAGGCATTTCTAATCGGCTCTGGAGGGCGTGACTCACGCGGCAGCAGCT
Source organism: Papaver somniferum (assembly GCF_003573695.1). Classification (NCBI taxonomy): domain Eukaryota; kingdom Viridiplantae; phylum Streptophyta; class Magnoliopsida; order Ranunculales; family Papaveraceae; genus Papaver; species Papaver somniferum. Next base: position 16,001,151 of record NW_020631041.1, read on the forward strand.
CTGTCACGGCTTTGAGGAAGATGAGTACTTCTTTCTGTGTCGAAACCATATCCTTCTGAGCTCTAGCGAGAACCTCCTGTCGTTCCATCAAATCAGCGATGGTGATATAGGGTCGGGTTCCTCTGGTTCCTCCGGTTTCTCGTCCCGTTGGTGGGGGTAGTTGGAGTCTTAGTGGCGGTTGTAGGTGCCATGCTTGACGAAACGTTAGGAGCGGTAGAGACAGCTCTGGCCCTGGTGACTGGTGGCGTAACGCCTTAAGGAGCTCTTTCAAGACTGCCAGGATTAGCAAGCTGCGCAGGGACATTAGAGGCGGCAGCTTCTCTGGCCCTAGTGATCGGAGGTGTTACACCTGAAGGAGTGGTTTCGGTATTACTGGGGTTAGTAGGTGGCGTAGTGATGTTGTTGGAAGTAGTGTTAACACTAGGGACATATTTTGCGTTGGTGTTCTCTGCAGCTGATCCGGATCTGAGTTCCACCATGTTGGAGTTGGAAGTGAAAGGTGATATCGGAAATTTGGAAATCGATGTTGCAACCGATAGATTGATCTCCCACTGTGGTCGCCAATTATTTGAGGGTGAAAACGGTTTCTGCTGATTTTGGTAATTTCGGGTGTGTGGGTGAGAAACGAATTTAAACCCTAAACAATGTACTACAAGGGAGTACTTTAGATTCGAGAGATCAATCTGTACAAATCCGGCCTAAACACAGAAATGTTCGTTCCAGACTTGCTTCGGTCACAAAGTGAAGGAGAAGGGTTGGTTTTAGGGAGGGAAGCGAAGAAAGTATTGAGACCAGAACAGTTGATTCTGGAAGAGTAGTTGTTTTCTACGACTTGTATCAGAAAGTGGGAAGATAACATATGGAAAGCTAGCAAATTTTTATGAGTTTTGTATGCTCCTGACCTGAACTTGTTGTTCGGTGGAAATAGGTAACGCCTATTTATACAAGTCGAAGTGAAACGTACTCTGGTCTCATTAAGAAATGGAAAACCGGTGAGTAAATGGGAGGAGGTGGTAACCGGTAACGCCTGGAATTTATGTTCCACAAAAGAAAGCGTTTAACCATTACTCCCTGTATTTACTAACCGCCTAATCCTTATGATACTTTCTTATAACGGGCGTAGTGTACGGCGCACGGTGTAAACCGCCAAACCAATACCCAATGAGCATCCCCCAGTTTGTGACATGCGTTAATGTCTCGAGTGTTTTCATGGAAAACATGAAGAATGTTGTTGTCATCTGGCAAGTCGAGCTTGGGAGACTTTCCGGCTCGGTGACCTTCGACGGTCGAGATTTTTCATTTTAAGAGGAAAGGTAGTCGTTGATTATTGCAACCCTTCGTTTGGTAGCCAGTGGCATCAAAGCCTGCTCGGTATGGCTTTAATATGTCCTGGTTTAGGCGCGGCCAAAACAAAGGGTTTTGGCTTTGTTTAGGCGCGACCAAACTAGGGCCAAAAGTTGTCATGCGTTAGCTCGTAACCTTGGATGTCTAAGATCTGCATCTTAGATGAAAAGGTGGTCGTTGATCGCTGCAGGCCTTCGTTTTGGCATCCGCATAGGGAAGGCCGGTATGGCGTAGCGCAGCAAGGTTGTTGGCATGCCATTGGTACATGTGGCATGGCATGCCTTGGCAAGGTTTGGCGTGGCCAAAGCTAGGGTTTTGGTCCAAAGGTTACCATGCATTGTCTGGGGACCTTGGACGGCTAGGATTTGCATCTAGGATTGAAGGGTGGCCGCTGATCGTCGCACACCTTCGTTTTGGTAGCCGCATAGGGAAGGTCGGCATGGTATGGCGCGAAAAGGTGGTTGGCATGTCATTGGCACATGTGGCATGGCATGCCTTGGCGCGGTTTGGCGTTGCCAAAACTAGATTTTTGGCACAAAAATTACCATGCGTTGTCTGGCGACCTTGGACGGCTAGGATTTGCATCTAGGATTGAAGGGTGGTCGTTGATCGTCGCACACCTTCGTTTTGGTAGCCGCATAGGGAAGGCCGACATGGTAGGGCCAAGGCAAATGGCGCGTACGGCTTGGCATAGTGGGGCCAAGGGTTTGGACGGCTTGGCGTGGTGGGGCCAAGCCAGAATGGTGCGAACGGCTTGGTATAGTGGGGCCAAGGCAGAATGGTGCGGATGACGTGGCATAGTAGGGCCAAGGCAGAATGGTGCGGACGGCGTGGAATAGTGGGGCCAAGGCAGAATGGTGCGGATGGCTTGGCATAGTGGGGCCAAGGGTTTGGACGGCTTGGCATGGAAGGGACAAGGGTTTGGCATGCCATTGGCGCATGGTGCGGCCAGCATGACTAGGGCCAAGGGTTTGGCATGCCATTGGCGCATGGTGCGGCCAGCATGGCTGGCATGCCTTGGAGCCGTAAACGTGGATGGCATGGTTTTCCATTGGCACAGATGGCCGTAGATACAAATTTCTCCAAGAACTGATGGCCGTAGATATTAAATACAAAGATCGAAAAAGAACTGATGGCCGTATATACAAATTTCTTAAGGATGTATTGTGTGATCATGAAACTGAAAGAAAAATACAAAGATCAAAAAAGATATGGGAAAATATGTAAAATGGTTAATGAATATGGGTGTCCATTCAAAAGGGTGTTGGAACTCAGCTTGTGGCGAGATTTCTATCCAATCTCTTATAATGCTTATATTTTTTTTTTTTTGTTGTGTTTAAAAATATTCATATTTAATATAAATAATTGAAAATTTTATAATTACAAATTTTATTCTTTAATGAATTTAAAAAGAAAAGTTTTAAAAAAATAATTGGCGAACGGAAGTTTTGACAGTCAATGTTTGTTCCACATACCATCCCTTAATTTCTGATGAACAGGGTACCAAAGTAAGGTTCTGGTTAAAATCCAGATATCAAAGTACAAAAAACCCGTATGTTGATCATGAGACTACTGAAACAGTGAAACTAAATAGTTTTGAGAGTTTCAAGAGTTCTGGACTGTCTGTCTATTCGAAGAGGTTTATCTATCTTAGCTACTTGGTTTTGTGGGTGTCTTCACACTAGAAGAAACCTGTTTTGAGGCATATTGAATTTTTTTGAGGCATACTAAATAATGTCAAAATAGAGTCACAAAATAGGGCAACTACCCTTATATAATTAGTGTTAATGATTATGATTAGATTTGATTGATTAGAAATTTTAAGGATTGATTAAAAATTAAATTATTAGTGATAAATTAGTAGAGAAATCAAATTTATGTGAGAAAGTTGGGATTTTTGAGAGGAAGAAGAAGAAGAAGAAGAAAAAGTGAAAAAACCTTGGCTTTTGAGATTTTAGTTATTACAAGTGACCAAAATGTGTGATTCAAATCAGAGGTAGACTTCTATACGAGGTTTACTGTCCTTTTATAAGTTGAATCTGTCAAAAAAATTGAATTTTTAAAACCCAGATCTGCTGACCAGATGAACGGTTCGGCTGATAACTTGTCAGCCGAACCACTTTTTTTTGAAAATATACCTAGGTTCGGCTAACAACTTGTCAGACGAACGTAGGTATATTTTCAAAAAATAGAGGTTCCGCTGACAATTTATCAGCCGAACTTCACTCTATAACTGACGAATTTTAGGTTCGGCCAATTCAAACAAAATCTAGCAAAGTCGCATCAGCCGAACATAGTGTTTCTCTAAATCATACACTAGGTTCGGCTCAAAATTGATATTCCAAGATCAACCGAACTGATCATCTGAAAATTTAAAACGAAGAAGAAGGCTAGGTTCTGCTGATTCGAACAAAATCTAGCAAAGTCGCATTAGCCGAACATGGTGTTTCTCTAAATCATATACTAGGTTCGGCTCAAAATTGATATTCCAAGATCAGCCGAACTGATCTTCTGAAAACCCTAATTTCATCTTTGAAATCATATTTTATTGATCAAACAAAATAAAATCATTAAAAAACAAGATGGGTATGTTACAAATACATTCTAAAATACATCTGAGAGCAATTGATATTTGGATTTCGCACTCCAACATCGCTCACTTCGATTCGTGTTTCCTTTGCTTGATTGAATTCGAGACCAAAATGTTTAAGTTTAAAGGTTGTTTTGATTTTTGATTTTAGGTTTTTGAGGATAAGGGCATTCTAGTAATTTAAATTATTCAAGGATATATAGGTAATTGCACTACCTTTAGACACCCCTTATAAACCCAACCTAGATGGGATGATGTATGAGTATGCCTCGAAAAAAATCACTATGCCTCAAAACAGGTTTCCACTAGAAGTGTAAAACATGACGGCCCAACACAGCACAACCCACGAAATCACGTGTTTAGCGTGTTGTGTGTCGTGTTGTGCCGGATATTTAGACGTAACGTGCTGTGCCATGTTAGAAGGCGTGTTATGATGTGCTGTGCCAGAATAATAAACGTGATGTGTCGTGTTGTGATGTGCCGAGCACATTTGTTTTATGTTTTCCAAATATTTAGGTATGATATGTGTTTTTATGAAAATAAGTTAACATAATGATAATAAAATGTCAATAATTGGCTAGAATAAAGGCTCTTTTGTGAAATATACACAAAATGTGATGTATTGTGCCATGTTGTGTAGTATTTTATACGTATTATGACGTTCTTTCTTAGCGTGTTGTATTGTGTCGTGCCACGTACTTATCGGTGTCGCGTGTTGTGCTGGCCTACTATGTCGATTAGTCTAGCCCATCCCAACCCATGAAACTAACGTGTTGTGCCGTGTTGGGCTCAGTCACGTGTTGGGCTGGAATGTGCTCAAATTTTAGCGTGCTGTGTTGGGCTGCTCTCGTGCTGGCACAACCCAATTTACGCCTCTACTTCACACAATTGTGTATGCAAGTTGCACCAATCTCTATATGATTTAAAAGTAAACTCCAAGGGCTTTAATTATTTACGGTTTCTCTTCAATTTACACCTTCCAGCGCAGATATCTCTCTTTGTGCAAAAAAATAGTTGCAGCATAACAATTCTACTAGTTTTAGTTTATATGGTTGCAAATGTAACTACAGTACAGTAATGAAGTCCAATAACCAATGACCTGATTCAAAACTCGTCAAACATTGAATGGGGGATTCCTTTTTTTTATTTATTGCCTAGCTATCTGGACTTGTAAACATCAGGCCTCTTTTAGATGTTTTTCAAACTCGTCAACATTGAAATAGGGGATTCTTTTTCTTTCACTCATTGCCTAACTACTTGGGCTTTTAAATAGCAGCCATGTTCTAGAGGTTTTTATTTTTTTAGAAACCTATTTTGAGGCATACTAGATTTTTTTGAGGCATACTACATAATGCCAAAATAGGGTCACTAAATAAAAAAACAACATCACCCCTCATCCACCATTTTTGATAATGGCATAACTACCTTTATATAATTAGTGTAAATGATTATGATTAGAATTGATTAATTATGAATTTTAAGGATTGATTAAACATTAAATTATTAGTGGTGAATTAGTAGAAAAATCAGATTTATGTGAGAGAGTTGGGATTTTTGAGAGGAAGAAGAAGAAGTGAAGAAAAAAAGCTTGGGTTTTGACTTTTGAGATTTTAGTGATTAGAAGTGACCAAAATGTGGGATTCAAATAAGAGGTAAACTTCTATCGAGGTTTAATTTCCTTTTATAAGTTGAATCTGCCAAAAAATTGAATTTTTAAAACCCAGATCTGCTGACCAGATGAACAGTTCGGCTGATAACTTTTGAGCCGAACCTATGTTTTTTTGAAATTATACCTAGGTTCGGCTGATAACTTGTCAGCCGAACCTAGGTATAATTTCAAAAAAACAGAGGTTCGGCTCAAAAGTTATCAGCCAAATTTCACTCAGAAACTGAATCATCCACTAGGTTCGGCTTGAAAAATTGAGGTTCGGCTGGAAAATTGAGGTTCGGCTGAAAATATTGTAAAGTCGCATTAGCCGAACGTAGTGTTTCTCTAAATCATACACTAAGTTCGGCTCAAAATTGATACTACAAGATCAGCCGAACTGATCTTCTGAAAACCCTAATTTCATCTTTGAAATCATATTCTACCGATCTAACAAAATAAAATCAATCAAAAACAAGATGGGTTTGTTACGCATACATTCTAAAATACATCTAAGAGCAATTGAGATTTGGATTTCGCATTCCAACATCGCTCACTTCGATTCTTGTTTCCTTTGTTTGATTAATTTCTTTATTGAATTGGAGTCTTAGATGTTTAAGTTTAAAGTTTATTTTGATTTTTAATTTTAGGTTTTTGAGGATAAGGGAACTATGACAAATTGAAATTATTTAGGGATTTATAGGTAATTACACTACCTTTAGACACCCCTTATAAACCCACCCTAGATAATATAATGGATGAGTATGTCTCAAAAAAAATGAGTATGCCTCAAAATAGGTTTCTTTTTTTAGTTCGAAACTAGTTGACATTGGAATGTGAGGTTTTTATTATTATTCTCTTCCGGATAGCTACCTGGGTTTGTCGGTAGCAAGCCACTTTTAGAGATTTATAAAAAAAAAATATGTGGGTGATAATCTCATCACAGGTGATTCTAGGGGTTGAAAGAAATTCCACTGGCGTTTTTCTTTCACATGCCAAGTATGCCTTGGACATTCTTCGCTAAGAGTTGTCCTGTACTTGTGCCTCCTATCTTTTAACTTTGTCAAATTAATGCATGGTGATTTTTGTTTGTTATCTAATCCAACTGAGATCAAGTCCTTGGTGGGTGCTCTAAATACTTGATATGGACTATGGATGAAATCAAATTTGCTTGTATATGAACATTTGCAATCCCCTACTACTGAGCATATTATTGATGCTAGAAGGATCTAAAGATATATTAAAGGTACTCAAATCATGATTTAATTTTCTCCAAGGATCTTTTAATTAGCAGTTCATGGTTTTAATACTGCCGATCGAGAAAAATTTACTTGGTACAAAGAGGTCAATATGTGGTTGTTGTATAATCCTTATATTTAATCAAACATCCTTGTCTGGCAAACGACATATGGTGTTGCTAGATCTTCAACTGGGGAAGAAGAAGTTTTTCCACTTCTGTTGCTGAAGTAGCCCGGGCCTAAGCCTAAGTACATAGTATGCTAGCCTAGCCAAAATAGGTAATTGAAAAAAAAATTGTTGGATACGGAAAATTACACAAAGGAGTTTTTAGCCGGCAACCGAGTAAAAAGCTGGGCACCAACTCCTTTTTGAATAGCAACACCCAATCTATGAAAAATAAAACTACCTAGCCCACTGCCAACATCATTACTAACTAAGCAGTTCTTAAGACGCTTGAAAAAACAAACAAAATCCTCACCAAGCTCTCATAAAGTAGTGAAAGCCAAAACACATAATCCAAAACCATGCGAATCACATTCACTCAAGTATTTATGTGCGAAATTTCCTTCGAAATAGCCTGGCCTGGGACGAAGGCACGAACTCTGTCACCAGTGAAAGGTGAAACACATGTGATATCCATACACACGTCTTTGTTGTTTTCCCAGTTGAGCACCAGGATATCAGCTGGGCGTAGATCCTTGTTATTCTCAGACACCAAGCCCAAAGCAACTTCTTTGCGTGCAGGAACACCAACTTTGTAACAAATATCCGCATTTATATCACGAACTAAGTCATGACGAAACTTAAGTCCAACATCCTTGGCACAATGAAGCGCATGATCACCAAAAATGTCCATAGGATTATTACAACAACAGCAAATCCCGTCTTCGATAAACATAGGAATGCCAGGACGATAACAAACCACTGCTCTGAACTGTCTAGGACCAAGACATTGATCTAAGCCACTGATGGGAATAGCCAGAAGATAATCTTGAGCATGCTTAATATGGTTGCATTTCCACGGAATATAATCTCTTGCATATAATGTAAATTGGACAGGGATTTGCTTCTTAACTACATCAAAATAAGTGACTGCTAGGGAGTGCATAGAAGGGGGGGGGGGGGGGGGGGGGGGGGGGCAGTGTCATCGACGCAATAAGTGGAAGGAAAACCACATACCTGAATGAATTTCTGAAGAGCCAACGGATAGGAAGCACCATTGTCCGTAGAGAATAAGCTACCAAGAATCACCCTTCACACTGAAATAGTCTGAATCTGAGAGGCAAGAAAACAGTATGTGCGAGTGTCTGACATGGTGTATATACCAAGGCCACCATCTTTGATGGGAAGGTAGCTAATCTCTGCTGCAAAGGCCCAAAGCCAGCTCCATCTCCTGTGATTATAAGTCTCAAATACTTGAGTAAGTGATCATCAAAGAGGTCAAAGGCCTGTTTAAGGGAAACATGATTGGCGGTGCGCATAGCAAAATATAATCTGGTTACGACATACACCCCTAACTTAATTAATTTTAGTTAGAGTTGGCTTACATATATATACGTTGTTTGTATATGCTTCCAGGACTAACAACATTCTTATTTTTATTTCCAAGACTAATAAGGTCACGTTTATCATGTTAAGTTATAAAGACCTCTCCCATATTATGAGATATTACGGTACTAACATCTCATGTGTCAGAAATATTATTGAGCATTTCAGTATTATCACTGATCTCTACTACAACTCTAGTATCAACACCAACGTCATCCGCCTTAGTGTCACACACCTAATTTGCGACTTTCATTTTCCTTGAGTCATGACCGGAAATACTCTGTGGTTCAGTGAATGAACTTCACCCACAAATACTCAGCCTTGTATACTTGCATCAAAGTATGCATATGCCTTCACTCTTAAGGCATTTCGAAATAACAGTTTTTTTTATTTTCTCTCAATTTCTCAATGCGTCCCATACTGTATTAGAGGTTAGCCATGCATCATTCAAATTGAAAATACTCACAAGATCAACAACATAAAGAACAAAAAGACATAACACAACGTTCCCATTTTATTACATCATAGGAAGATAAAAAAAAACTCGTTCATACCTAGACTACAGTTGCCTCATCATTGAGGACTTAATTAACTCTCTCAAGGCCTATGCTTTGCTATCCTAACATATCCTACTGATTACAATGTATCTCACACTATTTATACAGTAATTACATGACCGAAACCTTGCATAACCGAATGTACAAGCCATGGACAGCCAAGTCTCGATTAGATAGTTTCAATGACCGCCTAATGTTGTGCATAACTGATCACCTTCTATAACTTGTGCAAACTTATGCCACACCTATCCCAGACGGTAGTGGACCCTTTAATATGCTTATAAACTTACTTTGTAGAAGTTCCAACTTGTATCTCAACTCTGGCATACATGTAAAGCCAATAACCAACTGGTAACCGACATTTGGGCCAATGTTATGCCCATTATTGTGCATCAGTACCTTGAGTTGTGCTTTCTTGGATGCTTAAGATGGAAAACTTATGCCAAAATGCTTCTCAACTAATGCCAATTATGCGTTATACATCATATGTTGTATGCGCCATAAGCTTCACCTAACATACTTGAAAATAGTGATGAACTCACTTGCTCCACTAGCTTGCATACATTGTCCAATATTTGATCAGTACTTGGCCCAGTACATAAGCTAACTCTTGTCTTATTCGATGTTGTTGCATCATTCTTCAGCTATGCTAACTCAATTACTCAGATGTATAGAAGTGTAGCATCGCATGTTGCATTAACCATTTCGCGATGTTCTGCCTTAGCTATGAAGCTTGTGACGGACAATGCGCTTCATTGTTGGGCCAATATTAGGGACTGTAACAAACCTCCCTTATCCATCATGTTCAACATCCTCGTTGAATTAAACGAACTAGTAAGCTTACTAGCTTGTTACCGGCTTTGATGTATACTTCAGAAACACTCGGCCAAGACTTCCTAACCTGCTTGACTTCGTACGCTTTTGAAATTCATCACCTTTGTTGACTTTTGCAAACATCCTTAGCCAATTTCTATGCTTTATCATCGGAATCGCTTAGATTATTTTATTGCTTTTAATCCAACTGACTTGAGATTTTGTTATCCCATTGGTCTATGCTCCAACTCCAACTCCAATCGTATATCAACACCAAAATACCAACTAAAATTCGTCATGCCAATTCCTTGAATTAGGATTGAACTTCGCATGAATCGTTTGTGTCTAAGTGTACACATTAAAATATTCATTCAACTGATCTCACTGATCATTGCCATTATCTTGTGCCTCTATTATCTGACTTGTGTTGCACCAACCAACATAACAAGACTTATACAAGAATATAAATTATTCTTCAATCATGTTGCGCCTATGCCAAATCATGCCATGTCTTAAGGTATGCACACTATGATTCCATATCACTCTGGTATGCACCACAACCTATAGCCTTTTTTTCACTTTGCGAAATATCAGGACTTTCACTAGATTTGACCTCCAAATCATATGGAAAACTTTACCCGCTCGGACTTGCATCATTTGCATGCCAAAAACCAATAACTTGTTGCTCTTTGCTTGTATTGTCTTGATACCGTGATTAAAATGCATGACTTTTGTAAAATATGACTTAGACACATGGGACATCCTAACGTTAACATGGACTCAATATCCTTTTCACGCGCCTTCGAAATCAACAAGCCTCACTTGTTCTTTCGAAATGCTACGTTTTAATGTAGCGAAAAAACATCATGTTCTTCCAAACTATGAGTCAATCTTAATTCAATTCTCTTGATGGTATTACTTCTACATTCTTGTTCCGTTATTTCATGTCATCACCGCTAATATTTTGTCACTCTTTTTTGCAACTCCCAACAACAAACTCGTTTATGCCACAAAATTGATTTGCTTCTTTCACTTTCAGCATATTATATTGCATATTTTGGATTAATATGCTCTGTAACATCTTCCCACTGAACTAGGTTTAAATTGAACGAAAGATACAAGAACTTCTGTCTCAAAATCCCTCATAGAGGGACTTAATTACCAATACCAAGATCCATACAACCCAAAACCGAAAGTATACTCAAACTTAAGCGAACACTTGCACCAACTGATTTCAAACTTATAAGACCCAACAAGTCTTGCAATACTAACTTCAACTTTGAAATTAAGCAACAAACAAGAAAACGATACATCACCTACTATCTTCAATGTTGTAATTCACTTTTCCACATTCATTCTAATAACTACCAACATTCTTATGATGCTCCCAAAACGAAGCACAATATGATTTCACTTCGTTGAATACTCCTTCAAAATGAGGAATTCATGTTTCTTTAGCTTTTGTGAAGATTTCTTCAACAATTATCTCATGTCATTCATATGCATCATTACTACTTTTTCCTACCTTATGCACTTCGAATTCGTCCTAACTCACATTTCTGGACGCATCATGCATATTGGACATGCCCAAATCCTATTTGGCGCATGCTAATGTTGCACATCTACCATGCAAGTTAACACCTTAATTTCGACATCATATTATGCACCTTTGCACTGATTATAATAATCGGTGCTTCTGAGCATCACCATGCATAGTATTCAGTAAAGTCATATCAATCAATAACTATTGCAAACCAATTCCCTTACTTGGATAGTTGCAAACGATGCCAACAACCCTTGCAAATAATACAACCATAGCGTATGTTCCTTAAAGCAAGCATATCTCCTTAGATATTACATTTTTCTTCAAACTTATAACACATTTTATTGTCCATGCACATCCGATTTCTTTTGTTTTTCCCCTTATCCAAAATTAGGTTAGTTAATATTGATTTGCAGTATACAAGAACGTCCTTTGTGGTTATGATCAAATGCATGTCTTGGACATCCTTGTCCTAGCATATCAATCCCATTATCATAAGATAGGTGAAAGCACACTCCTTGTCTATATCTAGCATCAACGAATATCTCTGTGCAAACACAATACCGTGGTAAATCTTTTTTTTTCCTAACATACATTTCTTTATTCATCTTATCCCTAAGCTTTATACTATAAAATAATTGGTCATACAAATCTTATTCCGTGGCATCACATTGCCATAAAAATGTTGGTTTACAACCAAACTTTGTATTACCACGAAGGTATATGCATTCGAGAGAACTATTTAAATCTTCCACCAAACTGGCTACAATGAGACAACTTCTATTCTATTACATAGCCAGGTTCTCCCTTCTCTTTTCCGCTACAATGTGTAATAGCATCTCTGAGTTCATAAATTTTCGCGAAATTCCCATTACCACATGTTATGTACTCGGTACTGATAATAACACTACGAAGATCTCCATTCCTAATGCTTAATCTTTGCATACTTGTGGGAAACATGGACTTAAACACCTTACTTACAGCATGTAAGTCAGCATACTCGATAGTTATGTCATGCAACCAACTGGATACCATGTCTTCAATGCTTTTAGCATGTTCATCTAAAATTTTGGTTGGAATTTTGACATAACGGTCATCAACTTTGACGGCCTGTTGCAACCTAAAAATTAATAATTCATTATCACACAAGATCAACTTCTTTTGGTAGAAATACTAAGGAAACCCAAAGAATCCCTTACTGAATTCCGAAAAAAAGGCGACACCAAGTTGAGTAAAAGAGAGAAAAATCACGAACTATGTCCCCAAAAATAGCTCTGATACCAGTTGTCACATGATCAATTCAAGAATTTCATTTTTCTTGGCAGTAATATGTGTTTCAGTGAATCAACTTCACCCAAAAGTACTCATCCTTTCACAGTTGCATACTCATATGCCTTCAATATTAAGGAATTTCGCAGCGAAAATCTTTCTTGTTTTCTCCCAATCTCTCAACACGTCCCATACCACATTATAGGTTTTCCATGCATCAATCTAATTTACAATACTCACAAGATAATCACATAACAAACACAAAGTCAAAATGTAACATTTTCATTTCGTGCATCAAAGAAAAAACTCGTCCACACCCATACAACAATTTCCACACCATTGAGGACTTAACTATCTCATGGACTAGATTTTTCTAGCCTAACATATCCTAAAATTCATGGATAGAGCATCTAATCAAAGTTTGTTCAGTAGATTTTATGTTTCATTTACAAGTATTATTGTCAACCGTCTTCACTATGCAGATGATACAATTTCTTTGTAGATAATAAAAATGAAGAGTTGCATAATTTGTTTTCGGTCTTACATTGTTTTGAGTTCATATCCGGTCTAAAGGTAACCACATCCAAAACCAGACTTATTGTTATGGGAGATGTACGTTGAAAAAGTGGGGGTACAACAACCACACATAATATTTCGCTTAGAAATCTGTATGGACAAACTCCAATATACTTTCTAGAGAATCAACTAGACAGTCAGACTTAATCTAGATAAAAAGTATATCAAACAGTTTATATCTCAATCTCTCGATTTGATATATACTCAAGCAAATAGAAATCTGCGAGTCTTTATCAAATACTAGAGAGATAACTTGGATGGTACCAAAGACCAATATCCAAGTATCAATCAATTTAAATCAACAACAGAAAGGTCGGATATTATAATTGATTAAACAACGCACAACCTGTGATATTTCATTTATATAACAAAATATAATGCGGAAAAGAAATAACACAGACACCAGAATTTTGTTAACGAGGAAACCGCAAATGCAGAAAAACCCCGGGACCTAGTCCAGATTGAACACACATTGTATTAAGCCGTTACAGACACTAGCCTACTCCAAATTAACTTCGGTCTGGACTGTAGTTGAATCCCAATCAATCTCACACTGATCCAAGGTACAGTTATGCTCCTTCGTTTCTGATCCCAGCAGGATGCTACGTACTTGATTCCTTAGCTGATCTCACCCACAACTAAAAGTTGCTACGACCCAAAGTCGAAGACTTTAATAAACAAATATGTATCACACAGAAAAGTCTACGGTAATAGATAAATCCGTCTCCCACGAATATACCTACGAGTTTTGTTCCGTATTTTGATAAATCAAGGTGAACAGGAACCAATTGATAAACCGGACATATATTCCCGAAGAACAGCCAAGTATTATCAATCACCTCACAATAATCTTAATCGACGATGAGACGAAGTGTTTGTGATTTCTTTTATATCTTGCCTATCGGAGGTATCAATCTCAAGCCAATTATTACAATTGTACTCGTACGATATAAACAGCAAGATCAGATCACACAACTACAAGAAAGTAGTATCGGCCTGGCTTCACAATCCCAATGAAGTCTTTAAGTCGTTAAACTGGTTTAGAAGAAGAAACCAAAGGTTAAAGGATAATCGACTCTATCTTAACACAACTAGTATCACACAGAAGGTGTGGGGATTAGGTTTCCCAGTTGCTAGAGTTATCCCTTATATAGTCTTTCAAATCAGGGTTTGCAATCAATTTTAGCTTGGTAACAAAGCATTCAATATTCACCGTTAGATGAAAACCTGATTAGATTCAAGCTAATATCTTTCAACCGTTAGATCGAAAACTAGCTTGTTACACAAAAATGAAATGCACATTTCTAGGCTTGTGTAACCATACCCAAACTTGTACATTTTTTGGTAATACAATAGTCAACCAAATGGTTAGCCATATGATCATTTCATATCAACCATATTTTTCTTCACCATAACTAGTTCAAGTGACTCAAATGAACTAGTTAGAGAGTTGTTCAATTGCAAGGAAATCTTATGTAACTACACAAGACAGAATTGAAGTAAAAACGATTTGATTCACTCGAATCGGTTCATGAACTATATAGCCCCGGTTTGCAATTTGCATTCCTTAGTTCATATAAGAATTAGTTCACAAACATCGTTTTTAGATATAACCTACTCAAGTTCGCGGACTGGGTACGCGGACTTAAATTCCTGGACGGAGTTCACAAACTCCAGCATAATTTCTCGGGACGAGAACTTCAGCCAGTTCACGTACTGGGTTCGCAGACTGAGTTCGCGGACTTGGCTCACGCCACCATTCTGGTTCTCTTGATCAACAAAGTTCGTAAACTTCGGTTCAAGTAATAAGGACTTATACATATATGTATTTCCACAACAATGCTTATATCCTCCAATGGTTATATAATCTAAACTCTCATTTCAATCATTGAAACATTCTTAGAGGACGTATATCTTTATCAAGGGGAGGTAAACCTGTCATGTATTTTGGGATGCCACTTGGTGCTAAACCTGGCTCTAAAGTTATCTTGGATCCCATCATAGAGAAGTTTGATGCTAGATTATCAGGTTGGAGACGTATATCTTTATCAAGGGGAGGTAAACTTGCTCTTTTAAAATGCATTTTATTCTCCCTTCCCACTTTTTATTTCTCTTTATTCAGGGCCCCTATTTGAGTCATTAAGATTCTTGAAAAGAAGATGCACAACTTTTTGTGGGAGTATAAAGAAGGTACGAAGACTTCTCATTTGGTTAATTGGGATTTGGATCGTGCGACCAAAGAAAGAGGTGTTCTAGGAGTGTGTAATCTCAGACTTATGAACTTAGCATTACTGGATAAATGGTGTTGGAGATATGGTGTCGAGAAGAACAAGTTATGGTACAAAATAATTGAAGATAAATATGGTTCTGTTTTTTCATATTGGATACCAGGAAATATAACTCAAACACATGGAGTCTCTTGTTGGCGTGTTATTGCGGAATCTGCAGGTCTAGTTAGTGAAAACTCGACTCTGTATTTGCATTCAGGAAACAATATTTCTTTTTGGAATGACGTTTGGCATAGACAACAATTTTTGTCGACTACCTTTCCTAACCTTTACAAGCTAGCCAGAGATAGGAATGCAACTGTTGCAAGCATGATTTCTTTGCAAGGAAAATGGAGGTTTGATCTCAAGCGTGTACTTACAAACTCTGAGGGTGAAGAATATGCGTCTCTAATCACATTCATCGATGACAATCCACCGGCTAGAGATGGCATGGAAGATACAAGATGATGGATACTTGACTAAAAAGGGGTGTTCACTGTCAAATCACTGTATGGAAGGTTAGTGACTGATTTTGGAGTTGATCACTTTCCACATCGCTTCATCTGGAGACATGCAGTTCCACCTAAACACAATATCTTAATGTGGTGTTTGCTTCATGATAGATTAAATACCATATATATGCTGCAAAATAAGGGTATGAACCACATGTATAACTCCCATGTTATGTGTGTAAATGGCACTGAGTCGCGAGACCATCTTTTCCTACACCGCAAAATAGCTTATAAGATTTGGTCTCATCTTTTACCGAGTACAGGTTGGATTTGGCACTCCCTGGTACTATGAGAGATTTGGCATAGATTTGGCATGACAATAACTTCGCTCAATATGGTAAATACATATGGGGTTTGCTACCTGCGGCAATCCTCAACACCATCTGGAGGGAACAAAATTGTAGAAGATTTGAACAAAACTATCTCTGCAAAACCGACGATGACCTAATAATAGAAGATAAGACATCTGTCTTGACTTGGGAAGCAGCCGCAGGTCATCGAGTCCATCTGAATTTCAACTATACAGTGCTTTGCAACTGGAATTTAGTCTTTTTGTAACTTTCAGTTTCTTTTCTTCTTTCATTTGATTTTGTTTTCTCTACCCCTGGTATAGTTGTTGTACATTCTTTCCTCTTTTAATACATCTTATTTTCTGATTAAAAAAAGTGTCTAAAGGGTAGTTTCTATAACTACCTAAAGTTGTGCAAAGCTGACCACCTCTCTAACTTGTGCCAATTGATGCCACACATATCCCAAATGGTTGTGGACACTTTAATATGGTTATAATTAAGCTCACTTTATAATCGTTCCAACTTGTCACTCAACTCTGGCATACGTAGAAAGCCAATAACCAACTTGTAATAGTCACTTGGGATAATGTTGCGCCATCATTGCACATCAGTACGTTGTGGCCTTGATTTGTGCTTGCTTGGACGCTTAAGCTACAACAAACTCATGCCAAAATGCTTCTCAACTGATGTCAATGATGCGCGATGCATCATATGCCCTCTACGTCACAAGCTTCACTCAGCCGAGTACTTGACAATAGTAATGCACTCGCTTTCATCACTAACTTGCATACATTGTGCAAGATTTGATCAGGCCTTGTACCAATGAATAGGCCAACAGCTATTAGATTATTCGATGCTCTTCCATCATCCTTGAGCTGGGTAACTCAATTACTCGGATATGCATCAATGCAACATCGTATGCCAGATTTTCCATTTGGTCCTATCTTTCCTTAGCTGTGAAGCTTCATTTTATCGGCTAATGCGCTTCATTGCTGGGCAAATGCTAGGGTATGTAACACTTAGCAATATCAGGTGCCACTTCGTCCTCATCCTCACTAGTAAATATCGTTTGTCTAAATAAATATATTCATATGGTCATTTAGCATATTTTTTGCCTGGCCTGGTTGGGATATACCCAAATTAATTGGGGTATGCCAAATGAGATAAATAAAGTCATTTTGAAGTAAAACACAAACAGCCTTATCCACATATTTACAAAAATGGATAATCTACCCTTGATTAATTAACACTAATAAATGTGATTAGGATAATTAATTTAATTAGTTAATTAGTTGATTAAAATTTTGAAATTATGTTTTATTTTAGATTGAACTCATGGATGTGGGTAGATTTTTTTTTTTTTTTAAGAATTCTACTTGTAACGGAAATGAAATCCTACTACCCAAACACTTATAAATATGGGATTGTAGAGCCGCTGGGCGATTTTATACTCAAAATTATAGAAGGAATCAACATTTTCAGTTCTGAAAGTATGAAAAGTCGGCAAGGTCTACGGATGAAGAACATGCCTATTATATCCTGCCGGCAAGGTCTGCGGATGAAGAACATGCCGACAACTTATTGCCGGCAAGGTCGATAAAAAAATACCCTGCCGACTATAGGGTTTTTGACATACATAGAAGGTGTTACAAATGAATGATTAGTCGTCAAGGTATTAATTTCATAACCTGCCGACTAAAATATAGTCGGCAAGGTATAGAGATGGATATCTTGCCGACCCTGTAACTGCTAATTTCAGAGATGAAAAGTCGGCATGGTATTCAACCTTATACCCTGCCGACTATATTTTAGTCGGCAAGGTCGACAAAAAATACCTTGCCGACTTTTGGTTCGTTTTGATTCTTCGGTTTCTTTTTTTTTTTTTGATTTCACATGTATAGTTAGAGTGTAGAAGAAAGGTTTTGATTTTTTTTTTTTAATATCTTTTGGTCGGCATGGTTTTTTAGTATGACAATTTGGTTTTTTAACACCTTTTAGACGCCCCTTAACACACTAGTTTGGATAGGAATAATCTGGATATACCCCAATTAATCTGGGTATACCCCAATCTCGCCAGGATTTTTTGGTGGAGAAATTTGAGATGGTTTTTAGCCTAAATTGATTCACTTTTTTTTGTTAAATGTGGTGTCTGTGTTATAACCTGAATCATCCATGAGGCTCTCTCTGGTCTCCGCAAACACCGTGACTTCCATGCACGCATTGTGTTCAAAATCTATAAAATCGGCATCAACTCAATTTAGATCCACCGACGCACAAGATCGAGTAATCGTACCTTATATATTTTTTAACATAGTGATTACTTCATGATCTTCTTTATCGGGTTTCCTCTTCACTTAAAACAGTTTGCTAGATCAATGTTAGACAAGAAAAAAGATAAGCATCATTATTATTAAAATGGAAATGTTAGTATTAATGAAAATCATAAAGATCAACTCTTTCCGCTATTTCTTTCCTTAAATGTATGTACCTTTGGTTTTGATTCAAAGTTTCTAACATTGTTTCTGAGTTTTTGTAATTACCTATGCACTGACTTATTCATAAATTGAATCTGATACAGCTGCTTACATGCATCACGCTGACAAGTATTTCTAATCATAACTAATCCAGTCTAGCTAGATGCGGCAAATTCTGCAAAAAAAATTATTAATAATACAAAAATATTAAACAGATCGTCCAACTAAAAACTCTAAGACCGCCCTTACAAAACCTGTCCAAAGAACTACCATCTATAAATCATTAACACGGGCTTACTCGTTTCAACATCTCGTTGTCTCTTTCTTTCAAGTCAGTTTAATTACATTTCAGAGTGTAGAGGAAGGTAACTTAAGAACTAGGAAATGGCTTTGTCTAAGGTTCTAGTTGCATTGGTGGTTTTGATTTCACTTAGTACTAATGTTAGCGCACATCTTGTACCAAAACCTGCACCAGTTTCTGTCGCCCCTGCATCTCCTCCCGTTTACTCCCCAGCACCCTCTCCCGTTTATTCTCCAGCACCTTCTCCTGTTTATGCTCCAGTTCCTTCACCAGTTGCTGCCCCACCACCAACTCCGGTCGCATCTCCACCCAAGTACGTCCCAGAAAAAAGGCTTATTGCCGTGCAAGGTGTTGTTTACTGCAAGTCATGCAAGTACAGTGCGTACAATACCCTTATGGGAGCTACAGCACTCCCTGGTTAGTTCACTACTTCTACTTCTTATAATTTTGACTTTCGTGACTCCAAATTTGTTGAAGTTAAATTGCTTTCTGTTTGTGGATTTGTCTGTTCATATGCAGGTGCTATGGTGAAGATGGTATGTGTGACTTCGACCAAGAAGAAAAACAAACCAGTAGTGTTGACTGCTGTTACAGACAAGAACGGTTATTTCTTTATCCCACCATCAAAGAAGGTTAGCCATTTAGGTGCTCAAAAGAGGTGCAAAGTCTTCCTATATTCTGCACCAAAGAAGTCAAAATCCATGACTCCAACAAACCTGAACTCTGGTTTAACGGGCGCTTACTTGAAGCGTGTCAAGCCATCTAAACCTCTTCCTTTTGCTCTTTTCACTGTGGGTCCTTTTGCTTTTGCACCACCCCCATGCAAAAAATCCACAACCTTTTAACTTGAAAACAAGTCTCTAATGGGGTTCTATGATTCGATGAGTTTAGTTATGAAATTTCTTTTTGTGTTTCTGTAATCCGCACCAGTCTACGTCATAGATTCTACGTTATGCATGGTTATTGATGCGGCAGCGAAGTGATTTCGAGTTGCTCTCTTGGCTGATATATATAAATCAGTCCATCAAATAATGAATGAAATTTTTATGCTTAAGCTTATTTTTCCATGGATCTTCTTGTTTTTTAAACTTAAAGCTATTTAGAACCACTTATGATCCGAGTTTCTGTTCATCAAAATAAGGAAGAAAAAAAAACACAGAAAAATTTAATATGTAGTAACAGTTGTTTCTTGTGGTGTGGTTGGTTTGGTATGATAATGGGAGTGGATCCACATCTAGACTAGATTTCATACTTAAAAAGGAATGATTTTCTCATTTTCTGTAAGTTGGGGCATATGGTCCAATTTGTGGAGCATGTGATTGTTGGTAGGATGGTCAAGGACTAAATTAGGAAATCTAGTTGGTTTGGGAAACCAATTCATAGTGTCCTAAGTATAGCAACTTAAGAGGTTTGTCTCTTAGAGTTAAGTTAGGAAATCCTATACTTGTAGGAAAGTAATCCTTATTAAGGAATGTGTCCAACCCTATTGATATGTATAAATAGCCATAGAGAGAACTAGAGAAAATACACCAGAACTAAGTAAGAGTTCTCTTCTTCTCGTCTAAGTAAGAGTTCTCTTCTTCTCGTCTATGGCTTTGTATATAAAATTGCTTATTCCTTCCCGAGGATTCAACCTCGTTAAATACTTGTTCTTCTTGTGTGTGTGATTGTGTTCTTGGTGATATTGAGATACCTCGTAGTAGTGTTGTTTGTACCTAGAAATATTTTCAGACACTAAACACGATGATTTTGAAGATGATGATCAGATCTAGGGTTTCACACAAAACATGAATAGAATAAGAGACACGAATTTTACGTGGTTCGGCAAGTGTTGCCTACATCCACGGACGAATCCCCGTAGGGAGAGATATTTTATTGATGTTAGGGTTACAATGGATTTCTGATCCCCTTTAAGGTTTGCCGGTCTCCTTTTCTCTATCAGGGCGTATCCCTAT
Source organism: Papaver somniferum (assembly GCF_003573695.1). NCBI lineage: Eukaryota > Viridiplantae > Streptophyta > Magnoliopsida > Ranunculales > Papaveraceae > Papaver > Papaver somniferum. The sequence goes on from NW_020631041.1 coordinate 16,022,074, forward strand.
TTATACAGTTGAATATCTAGGTTAAACCCTAATTTCGAGATAACTTCATATGGAAGTAACTTGATCAGCAAGTCATCCAGAAACTTCCAGAATCTTCTTCTAGGATTTTTGCACTGGGTCGGTGGAAACGGGCCAAATTGACTTGGGCTTGCGGATTTGACCAAGACCTTGACTTTGACTGGATGGGTTGACTTTCGCTGTTGACTGCGATTATCGAGCTTTGACTGGAAGACTGCCTTGACTCGAGACATTGTTGGAGACTGGATGGAGGCTGGCTGGCAGCACGACTGGCAACTTGGCTAGAAACTGGCTAGCAGTACGACTGGCAACTTGGCTGGAAACTGGTTGGCATCACCATCGGCAACATGGGCGGAAACTGCATAGATGGAAACAGCACGACAGCACCATCGGCAGCATGGGTGGGAACAGCACTGCAGCACCATCGGTTCGTCAGTTGACCGATGGTTGACTTTGGTCGTTGACCGATGGTTGACTTTGGTCGTTGACCGATCATTGACTTTGATCGTTGACCGGTCATTGACTTGACCATTAACCATTCGTTGACTTGACCATTGACCAGTAGCTGATTCGGCATCCTGCTTACTGAGTTGGTTGACTGAATGGCAGACTTGAATGAGGGACAAATGGTGGTTCCAATAGCAATCTGGCCCAATATTGTGGCATTTTTACTCATGGTACAAAATCGCCCCCTCTTAACTTCCAACTTATTGAGGGGTTAAGAAGTTCTGTTTCTCTTGGTCAATGACAATATTCTCCCCCCCCCCCCCCCCCAAGTGTGAAATTGAAGTGTAATGCAGGTTGCCTCCGTTGATAGTAGAGATCACGACCAAGACGCCCCCAAGTGAGGCTTTTGTTATTGCAGAATCGAATGACAGCAAATGAGCACGAACTATCATTGTAGACAAAAACTGAACTGAAGGCCAAACTGGTCTGCAACTGAAGTATGATACTGGTGTGATACTGGAGCGTAATAGTTGCACGAAACTTGAGCTCAATGAATATGGGCGAGAGATGACCTAAACAATTACCGGTGAAACTAAATTGCAGTGATTGATGTGAAATAATTATACTGTTGAAAGTGCGACTGTGGATGCGAAACTGAACTGCAACAGTAGAATTAGACTGGTAAAATTTATTGGAAAAGACGAGCTTTTTTGAAGTCACTGGCTGGAATTTGTGTTGGCTGTTGTTGTAAGCGAGACTTGAATTTGCGAACTGATAGTTATTTTCGACCAAACTGGGTTGTGGCAGCTGTTGGTACTAAATTGTTGTCAATGAGAGGCTGAACTGCGGCAATTGTAAGCGAAAAGGCGACAACCATTGGTGATATCCTTCAATAGTTTGGATGGTAACAGACTTTTGGTGCCGCTGGACCTCCGTCGATCTGGGATGTGCTACTGGATCTGACATCGATCTTTATATGTCGTCAGGATAACAACAGTGACTTAAAATGAAATGCACAATTGCATCGGGACTGGAACAGAATGACCGAAGTAAACTGGACTGCGACAGCCATATAAACTTCTCTTCAGTAGTAATGATAAAAACTGGATTGCAACAACTTCGGGAAAAGATGGTGTGCAGTGGTTGCGATCGGCTTGTCTGCAGTAGCTTTGATCGGCTGAACTGCAGAAAATTCGAGTGAAGTTGCATTGCGGCAGCTTCGATCAGCTGGACTACAGGAGCGACGAGCAAAGCTGCACTGCAACAGCTACGAACAGAGATGGACAGCAGCAGCTTCGATCAGCTAGACTGAAGGAGCTACGAACAGAGATGCACTGCAGCAGCTGTGATCAGCTGGACTGCAGCAGCGATGAACAAAGATGGACTGCAGCTGCTGCGATCAGCTAGACTGTAGGAAACACGAACATAGATGCACTCCAACAGCTTCGATAAGCTGGACTACAACAGAGACGAACAGAGCTGGATAGCAGCAGCTTCGATCAGCTGGACTACAGGATCTACGAACAGAGATGCACTGCAGCAGCTGCGATCAACTGGACTAAAGCAGCTGCGAGCAGATATGGACTGCATCATCTTCGATCAGCTGGACTGCCGCAGCGACAAACTGAGCTGCACTGCAGCAGCGACGAACAAATCTGGACTGCAGCTGCTTCGATCAATCCTGGGTGCAACAGTTACAAATATATCCAGACTGCATCAGCTGCGTCTAACTGAGTACAGAATTGATGAGCAAAACTGGATTGCATCAGTTGCGTCCAACTGAGTGCAGCAGTTGCTTAGGAACTGGACTACAGCAGTTCGATCAACTTAACTATAGCAGTTTTTAACATTACTGTTTATAATAATTGCGTCAAAATATTAGGGTGTATACTCGCCCCCTCTTAATCCTGTAACTCATTGGAGGATTAAGAAGTTCGGGCTACCTTTTGTTACTATTTCCAACAGCTAAATTCGCATTGCATCTAGGTGCTACGTAACTAGCCCCCAAGCGTGTGGATTGTTACGCAGCTCGCCCCAAAAAGTGTTAGTTTAGACCATGAGGTGTTACATATCTCTCCCCCAACTGATGGTCATCCACGTTGAAGTGATATGCAACTCGCCCCCAATAGATAGTCATTTTCATGCTGCTCAATGCTCGCACAAGGGTGCACTTCCTTGTTGCATCTTGCTCGCGCATGGAATGAAATTGAAGGTGTATGCTATCTGCAATTCGCGCAGGGGGCCAATCCCACTATTCCAGATGCGCGCAGAATTGAGATGTGTGCATCTACACATGACTTGGCATGCGAAAACGCTCGCCACACTGTAGCTATCCTATTGAACAAAATTATGCATGATCATATGAAATGATGCGAAAATATTTCGTACCTTATGAGAAGTACTATTGCGACTGTGTATGTGATGCTTAGGACGTCCACTGGCCATGTTGATGTTTACCAGCGGCGATGATTGTCGAAGTACATTTTGGAAAAAATGTTTCAGGCAACAACTCCTCCAAACTGGAAAATGAAACGAGTTGCTGGAGATCGATCTTGCTGCCGACGAACTTTCGAGCCAAAAATCACAACGAGCTGTAACCTCAAGGATGTTGTAGATAAAAATTTAACATAATAGTTTCCACGAACTTTGGATGTGACTAAGTTGCGGACCATAGTCGACACAACAGTTCGCACGAACTTTGGAAACATGACTTGGAGATGATATGGTGTTTTCTCTTTATGATGGTTGATGGTTGTTTTTGATGTAGCCGCACCATGCCTCAAATTAAAATTTTCAAATAATTTTTGCCTCCATATTGGTGGGAATTGACAGACAAACGCGACGAACAGAAAATCGGCGGGTCCATCAACTTGATTGCGAATGTGATGTTGATGGCTGGGAAAACTGCTGAAGTGACGAATGTCTTTCCGATGATTTACAGTGACTGGGTAGAATTATCCGTAGGTAAATTTGAATGGCCTGGGCCGAAATTCTGCAGAAATTGTGTAGTTTGATGGAAAAATCCAAAAGCTAATGGTTCGGTTGAGGCAGTTATGTCGTGCAGGTTCGTATAAGATGCATGCGACTTGGTTGAAAGAACAGTGTGTTTGTCGACGTCGGCTTGATGTAACGGCTTAGCTTCTTTTAATGACTTTTGGACGGCCGCTGGTAAAGTCTGTTGGCCTTGATGACTACCGACGCCGAAGATGACTTGGAAGTCACGCTGATGTCATAACGTTGTTTGAGGTTATGTGAGATACGACGTCATGATGTGAGCGAGAGGTGGTATCATGCTCGAACTCCTTTTCTCTGAAGTAGTGGCTATGTCCGGTGTAGTTGGCTTAGTGTCTCGGTTTCGTGATGACGAGTTATGGTTTGCGTCATGGATTGACATAGCAACTAGACTTGTATAAGGGATTGAGTGCACCAGTTGAACCAAAACTGGATTGCAGGTAGTTGTTGTGGAGTTAGACTACAACAGCTGTGATCAGCTAGAATGTAACAGTTATGAGTAAAACTGAGCTGCAACAGTTGCGGTCAGCTGGACTGTAGCAGTTATGCGAAAAAGAACTGCAACAGTTCGATTAACTGGACTGCAGCTGATGCTGAGAAACTGGCCTACAGCAGTTTGATCAACTGGACTGTAACAGTTATGTAGAAAACGACTGCAGCAGTTCGATCAACTGGAATGCAGCTGACGCTGAGAAACTGGACTACAGCAGTTCGATCAACTGGACTGTAGCAGTTATGCGGAAAAGCACTGCAGCAATTCGATCAACTGGACTGCAGCAGGTGTACGGACCACCGAACATGAGTGTACTGAGGATTCATATCGACACAATAAATTATTTTGAGGATGACTTCATTCGATGATTAAATGCGTCCTTTTCCAATGTGGCTACTCTAAACTCAAAAATAATTTTTCTCCGGATGTTTAAATTCTTCCCCATGATGTTGTAAATTGACATACTATCTCAACGGGCCGAAAATCACTCAATCTGGATGCACGACGAAGAAATTATCGAAGAAACAAAATTACATGTGGAGTAAGCTGGGTGGATAGATTGCTGACGGGGCAGGAGTGGCGCGATTTCTACTGACATGAAACATCACATGGTATAAAATTGCTAAAGTGACAACTGATATGGTTGGGTGCAAGCTGACTTGGTATCCGGTTGACAATGTGGCATTAACATGTTGATGACGTGATCCACTTTTTAACGGTTTGGATCGGTAAGCACCTTGCTCCAAAAATGTTTATGATGTTTTTGTTCCAAAAATATTATTCTCCAAATGTAGAAATTTTACCTTCATGATGTAGGATATTGAAATACGATCGCAACGAGCCAAAAATCATCCAATTCGGACGTCGTATGAAGGAGATATCAAAGAAACAAGATCGATGACCAAGCCCAAAAATGAGTGTATTTGGATAAGCCCACGAAGTGCGGAGGAAATATCCACATGCCAAACAATCAGGGATGAAACATCCAGCAGCGTTGGCTCGGCTCGGCTTGAGAGTTGGCTCGACTGGCCGACTTGGCTTAGCTTGGCTGGGTGGAGATATCCTTCAGTTCAACCATGTGGGGTGAAAAAAATCCAGGAAGTATTCTAATTCAATGCAACACGAAGTAATGGAAATGAACGCAATCTGACGTTGTTGCTACTGTTGTCGGGAATGTTAACTGTGACGATGTCTTGACGGCGTTAACGCCGACTGACGACGTTATAACTCAACTAACGATATTATGTCATGATGACTACATGCTGTTGTCATCGTACTCTGAACTGCTGACTGTGCCCTTCTGTTGACGTGGCACACTCTGGTTGGTCGACGTTACTGATGACGTGGCAGCCCGCCGACGACGTGTTGACGTGGCCTTTAACTGATGACGTGGCCGTTAATGGATGGCAAGATTTTGCTTACGTGGCATGTTGCCGCAGCATACCACTGTTGACGTGGCAGATTATGACGTGGCAGCTGCTGACTGGACCATTTTGCTGACGTGTCACAGCTGACCGGACCATGCCGCCGGGATTGACCGTCGGGCATGGCCGTCGTGCTTTACTGTTTAAAACTTTTCGCAACGCTTTTCTGAACTGTTGTCTTTAGTTTTGAAATCTCTGCAGCAGTTACTAGAACTGTTATCTTTTCTACGAACCTTTTACCACAGTTTTCTGTGTGTGGTCTTTTCTCCTTAAACTTTCAGCAACAATTTTCTTGGACTGTTGTCGTTTCTCACAAACTTTTCTGCAGCAATTTTGTTACACCTTTTGTGATCTTCTCTGGCACTTTTTTCGATGCTTTTCTGGACGGCTTACCTAGGGTTTTTGCCTCCCGTGTCTATCATACGTGCGGCTCTGCAGGTAGCTAATGGAAGAAGTTAGAGATTTATAACTTGGCAAGCCTGTAAGCATGGTGGTGGTGACTTCGACAAACTTCGAACTCGAACATGTTGTCGCTACTTTATCTGTGAATCGATTTTAAACTCTGGACATGTACATGTTGGGGATCGAACATCCTGGCAACAGTTTTCCTGATGCCTTCTCTCCATCTTTTGTTGTGAACCGAACGTCCTAGCATCAGTTTCATCGAATTTGGTATTGATGCAGTTTCGGTGGCTTCCGAAGGAAATAGTTTTAACAAACCTCAAACTTCGAAATTGGACTGCAGCAGTTTCGATCAACTGGACTGCAGTAACCGTGATTATCTGGTATGCAGCAGCTGCGATCAGCTGGACTGCAGCAGTTGCGATTAAACTGGGCTGCAGCAGTTTCGATCAACTGGACTGCAGCGAGGGTTTCTAATGGCGTTCAAACTGCTTTCTCATGAACACGATTTTGAAGCTTTCTGTAATACTTTTCTCAACGGGAAAACACGATTCTTTTTCTCGTAATCCCCTTAGTCGGCGCCAATGTTTGTACCTAGAAATATTTTCAGGCACTAAACACGATGATTTTGAAGATGATGATCAGATCTAGGGTTTCACACAAAACATGAACAGAATAAGAGACACGAATTTTACGTAGTTCGGCAAGTGTTGCCTACATCCACGAACGAATCCCCGTAGGGAGAGATATTTTATTGATGTTAGGGTTACAATGGATTTCTGATCCCCTTTAGGGTTTGCCGGTCTCCTTTTCTCTATCAGGGCGTATCCCTATTTATACAGTTGAATATCTAGGTTAAACCCTAATTTCGAGATAACTTCATATGGAAGTAACTTGGTCAGCAAGTCATCCAGAAACTTCCAGAATCTTCTTCCAGGGTTTTTGCACTGGGTCGGTGGAAAGAGGACAAATTGACTTGGGCTTGCGGATTTGACCAACGACCTTGACTTTGACTGGATGGGTTGACTTTCGCCGTTGACTGCGATTATCGATCTTTGACTGGAAGACTGCCTTGACTCGAGACTTTGTTGGAGACTGGATGGAGGCTGGCTGGCAGCACGACTAGAAACTGGATGGCAGTGCGACTGGCAACTTGGCTGGAAACTGGTTGACATCACCATCGGCAACATGGGCCGAAACTGCATAGATGGAAACAGCACGACAACACCATCGGCAGCATGGGTGGGAACAGCACTGCAGCACCATCGGTTCATCAGTTGACCGATGGTTGACTTTGGTCGATCATTGACTTTGGTCGTTGACCGATCATTGACTTTGACCGTTGACCGGTCATTGACTTGACCATTAGCCATTCGTTGACTTGACCATTGACCAGTAGCTGATTCGGCATCCTTCTTACTGAGTTGGTTGACTGAATGGCAGACTTGAATGAGGGCCAAATGGTGGTTCCAATAGCAATCTGGCCCAATATTGTGGCATTTTTACTCATGGTACAAACAAGTGCAAACCTAACGCTTCCGCGGGCTTTGGCGCAACAATTGGTATCAGATCAAGGAGACGCTCTTGGATATGGATACTCAAATTGAAGTTGAAATAAAGGTATTTTTCTGAAGATTGCTTGAGGTAATACCAATCTCAAAGGTTATGTTCTTTATCTATATTTGCTTATTTGAGAACAATGGTTGACGGGGATAAACCAGTTGATCCGAAAGATCCTTTAGGAGAACATTCAGAGTCCACAAGTAAAGATACAGAAACAAAAGAAGAAATACTTCATTCACATAGATCACAACTCAAGGTATAAAAGTTTACATGAACCAATAACTTTGTTTTATGGAAAACGGACGTAATGGATGTTCTTGTTCATCTTGACCTAGAAGAAGCTCTAGAAGATCAGCCAGTTGAGATGTCTGATAAGTAGTGGAACAAGATGAATATATTATGTCTTGTATCGTTACGAGGGTGTTTAGCAACTGCAGTAAGAGTTAATTATCAGCACGAGACTTCAGCTAAGGATCTCTGGGAAAAGCTAGAGAAAGAATACCTTGTGAAGAACGTGGCCAATAAGATATATCTTAAAAGGAATTTGTATCGCTATAACATGAATAAAGGTGCAACCCTAACCGAGCACCTAGATTCATATAATAAACTTCTTGTTGAGTTGGTTAACTACGATGAAAAGATCAACGACGAGGAACAAGCTTTGTGTCTGATAAACTCTCTTCCTAAAAGGTATGAACCCGTGATTAAAACTTTAATGCACGGCAAGGATAAGATGACATACGCTGAGGTCACTACAGCATTGCGTAGTGAGGAGTTTCGGAAGATGGATCGTGAATACCTTGCAAGTGAAGCTAATAATGATTTGCTTCTTGTAAGAGGTCGTTCACCAGACAGGAGAAAGAAGAATGGTTGTTATGGTAAAGGTAAAGGACATTCTAAGAGTAGAACGCGACTGAAGAAAGATGAGTGTGCTTGGTGCCATGACTTTGGTCATTGGGATAAGGATTGTACCAAGCGTAAGGCAAAAAAAAAGGAGATAATAGTAATACCGAGGTGACCATTGCTAAAAGTAATAAAGAATTAGATGATGTTTCTGATTTTTTGCTGACTGTGACACCATCAGCTTGTAATATTACAGATGGTACATGGGTATTAGATACTAGAGCAACGTATCATATATATCCATATCGGAAATGGTTCTCAAGTTTTGAAGTGATTGATGGAGAAGTACATATGGGAAAAAATCATACCTGCTAGGTGATTGGGATTGGTAGAGTTCGCATCAAGATGCATGATGGTACGGTTAGAGAGCTGAAGGAGGTAAGATTTGTACCTGCCATAAAGAAGAATCTAATTTCGCTCGGAACTTTGGAAGCTAAGGGCTACAAGTTAGTCGCTGAAAATGGTGTTCTAAAGGTAATCTATGCAACTATGGTAATCATGAAGGGCACACGTCATCATAACTTGTACTACTTGAATGGGAGTACCACAACAGGGGATGTATCTATTTCTGAACACATCGAGAGTGCATCTACCGAGAAGACGAAGTTGTGGCACATGAGACTTGCACATCCAGGTGAAAATTCGTTGCATAGGTTGATTCAACAAGACTTGTTGAAAGGTGCTATTGCCTGCAAGTTAGCATTTTGTGAAAATTGTGTTAAGGGCAAGAAAACAAGAACAAGCTTTGGCACAACTATCCACAATACTAGTGGAGTTCTTGACTTTGTTCATTCAAATGTTTGGGATCCTTCCAAGAATGCATCATTGGGAGGGAAATATTGGTCTGTATCGTTCATTGATGACTATTCTAGGCGTGTACGGGTGTACACCGTGGGGCATAAGGATGAATTATTAGAAGTTTTTGTGAGGTGGAAAAAGGCAAATGAGACTCAAACTGGCAGAAAGATCAAAATACTACGTTCGAACAATGGTGGAGAGTACAAGAGTGATCCATTCTTGCAAGTATGTCAGGATGATGAGATAAAAAGACACTTCATAGTTAAGAAGACACCGCAACAAAATGGGGTAGCTGAACGCATGAATCGTACTTTGCTAGAGAAGGTACGATGTATGTTATCTAATGTTGGATTAGGTAAGGCGTTTTGGGTTGAGGCAATTACATATGCTTGCTTCCTTATTAATAGGTTGTCATCAAATGCATTATAAGGAAAGGATCCTATGGAGAAATGGTTTGGTAAACAATCTTATGAATATGACTCAATTCATATACTTGGTTGTCCTGTGTGGTATCATGTTAGTGAAAACAAGCTTGATAGCAGTGTCGTGAAAGGAATCTTTGTGGGTATGAAAAGTTGAGTGAAAGGGTTTAAGATTTGGAATACAGTTGAAAAGAAGATAGTCATGAGTAGAGATGTCACATTTGATGAGATGTCTATGGTAAAATCTTGGGGTTCTCGGTAGGTGGAGAACAGAAGCACCAGTACTAGTGAGCCTTTGCAGCAGGTGGAGATTGATGCAACTCCAACAATTCTAGTTAAGTTTGTATCTATTCAAAATACTTCTGAAGACATTGGGTATGCAAGAGAAGTAGTTACTGAAGATCCAACTGATAGTGACGCTTTTGAGGAAGAGGAACAAGAGTCGGTAGAAGATACAGAAGCTACGGTCACGGAGACCATAGCAACCAGCAAACCAAGAAGATCATCCAGGAAGCCTGGTTGGATGAATGATTACATTGCTTATGCATTACCAGTTGTTGAAGATGGTACTCCTACTTCCTATTTAGAAGTTGTATGTAGTGCAGAGTGTAAAGAGTAGGAAGGTGCAATGCAGGACGAGATGGAGTCTCTTAACAAGAATGGCACATGGATTCTTATGAAGCTTCCGAACGGTAAGAAGGACATAGGGTGCAAGTGGGTATATGCTAAGAAAGAAGGATATTCAGTGAATCAAGTACGCTACAAGGCAAGGTTAGTTGCAAAAGGTTATGCCCAAAGAGAAGGGATTGACTACACTGAGGTGTTCTCTCCGGTGGTATAACACTCATCATTCTGTATTTTGTTGGCCTTGGTAGCACAATATGATTTAAACCTAGTTCACCTAGATGTTAAGACAACATTCTTACATGGTGATCTAGAAGAGGAGATCTATATGTCTCAGCCGAGTGGGTTCAAGGTTGCTGGAAAAGAAGATTGTGTATGTAAACTGAAGAGATCGTTGTACGGGATGAAGCAGTCTCCAAGATAATGGTACAAGCGATTTGACCAGTTTATGATAGTACAAACATACACAAGAAGTCACTATGACCATTGTGTATATACTTCAAGAAGCTACGTGATGGGTCTTTCATATATTTTCCCTTGTATGTCGATGATATGTTGATTGCATAGAATAACAATAAAGAGATTGATAATTTGAAGAACAAGTTGTCATCTGAGTTTGAGATGAAAGATCTGGGAGAATCTAAGAAGATTCTTGGTATGGAGATTCAACGTAACAGAGAGAAGGGTAAGTTTTGTTTGTCTCAGAAGGCATATTTGAAGAAAGTGTTACAGAAGTTTGGTGTCCAAGAAGGAACTAAATATGTAAGTACTTCCCTTGTTGTTCATTTTAAGTTGAATGCTCGTATGTCTCCCACTACTAAAAAAGAGCGAAAGTATATGGCCCAAGTCCCATATGTTGAGGCTATTGGTAGCTTGATGTGTACGATGGTATGTACGAGGCTGGACATTTCACATGCAGTTAGTATGGTCAGCCGTTATATGCATTAACTGGTAAGGGACATTGGCAAGCTGTGAAATGGATTTTGAAGTATCTTTATGGTACAGTTGATATGTTGGCTTGGAGTTTGTGAAGGATAGAAGTAACAATCAGTTGTGTGTTGGGTATGTGGATTCTGACTATGCTGGTGATTTGGACAAGAGACGTTCAACTACAGGGTATGTATTTACCGTATCATGGGAACACTAGTACAAACCTTCACATAGGCCACATTTTTTGGTTTACATCCTAGCCACGTTTTGGGTTATTTGCGTGGCTACTGGTCATCAACATAACTATAGCCACGTTTTGTGTTACCTTGTAGCCATAGTGCACCATTTGGTCATGGGTTTAATCATAAACCCATCAACTGTATCCATAGGGAATTGTTTAGCCATACTTTTCAGTCTATCCCATCACATGTAGCCATAGATGCGAATATGGCCACATTTAGAAATTATGTATGTGTCAAATGTGTAGGATGGCAATAGACACAATTATCAACTCGTGACGAAAAGATATTTATTTAGCCACTTTTTGTTTATGTGTCCATAGTACATGGTTTTTTAAACATTTACATTTTAGAAACGGACACATTTTAAAAAAACATGACAAAAGATTAACATATTTCTACACCAGTTCTTTTTCTGGGAGGATTATTATATGGCCACAATGATTTTGTCTATGTGACCATAGCCTTCAGTTCATTTGGCAACTTGACAGCCACAATAAAATGTTTACCACCTGGTTGGGGAGAACCTCGATAAAATGTTTGCATGACCTCTGCATTCACTAAAATACGTAATTAACAAGCTTAAATTTTATGAAAAATGAAGAAGAAGAAGAAGAAGAAGAAGAAGAAGAAGACAAGCTTATTACAGCACAATGAACCACTCTGGCACATATACAATTAAATTTATAAAAAATCTCTTAATACATCATTTCATTATTCCAGATGCAGATTTATACAACTGCAGTACCTGCCAGAGGGTGTCACTTTGACTTGCGTATAAGTAAACCCCGGCAGTCAGTTCGGAAGTAATCATTTCGGGATTCTTTACCCAAGTCTTGCCGATCTACAGTCGGCAAGATATTATCATTCCGAGAAAAAATTACTGTACTGAATTCCTCATCGTTGCCATCATCATATGCATCTCTGTAATTTTTGGGAGGTACCACAAAAACAATAGACTTTTTCTTATCTTTCTGGTCTTTGACATAAAATACTTGCCTAGCTTGCGAGGCTAAAATAAAAGGATCATTTTTGTGTCCCAACATAGTAAGCTCAACAATGTTGTAGCCTAGAATATCTCTTTTGACCCCACGGTTATTATCAACCCAATTGCACTTGAATAGATGAATTTTTCTTTCGCAGTAATCTAACTCCCATATCTCTTGCAAGACACCATAATAAGACGCTTTACCATATGTTACGCCATCATCTCTATATATGTGCATGTCATTTGCCGCGACGCTAACCCCACTATTCTGGTGAATTTTACCATCACGAGATCTTGTGCGGAATAGATATCCATTGATGTGATATACAGTGTATTTTGTTACCTCGTAGTGCGGGCCGTGTGATATCCATCTTAAGTTCTCTGAGATATTTTCTCCATCGACTTCCAACTCTTTCTCAACCTGAAATTCACTATTAGGATGAACCTTTACTGATATAACACATCAAATATGAACATTTTTTCTACAACCTATTACCTCATTTTTTAACCAATCGCCAAACGAGTTAGAGTGCTCTTTCTCCATCCATGCCCGCTTTTGATTACGATGTTTAGTTTCCAAATAGAGCTTGTGTCTGCTGTTATTTACAATATCCAATGTTATTATATTTTTGTACCAAAAAAAAGGAAAATTAACAAATTAGTACTTACTCTATGTAAGGCTCAATTTCAGGCGTGTTCTCCATTACATAGAAATGTGCTTGTCTCAACTGGTCACGGGTAACTATACACTGCTCTCCAGCTGATAGCGTCTCTCCCTCCATAACACTTTCAGAATCTTGACCATTGTGAGATGTATTATGCCTATCCAGTGGAGAACCAATTGTCTTGATGATTCTATGATACTCGCAATACATCTCAATCGTCTCTTCTGCAACATTCTCTTCTGCAATGCATCCACAAGGTTGATTCTTGTTCCACACATGTCCCTTGATAACCTTCATACACCTTTCGAAAGAAAACATCCATCAAAAGCAAAACCGGACCACATAATTTCACTTCCCTGGTAAGATGTACAGTTAAATGAATCATGATGTCGAAGAAGGATGGGAGAAAATACTTCTCTAGTAAGCATAACGTCACACAAAGATCCTCGTGCAATTTATCGAGATCTTCGACGTTGATTTCTTTGGCAGATATTGATCTGAAGAAGAAACAAAACCTGATAATTGCGTATCTCACAGGCGTAGGCATAATTGACCTAATTGCGACGGGAAAAATTGTTGCATAAGCATATGATAATCATGTGATTTGAGTCCGATCAACTTACGCTCTTTTCGGTTCACAAGGGTGGAAAAATTCGAACAATAACCTTCTGGAACTCTTAACTCAGATAGTGTCTCCAAGAATATGTCCTTTTCATCCGCGGTTAATGTATAACATGCTGCTGGAAGTATCGTTCCTTTGACATCTGACTTAGGTTGCAACTCCGGTTTTAACCCCAAACGCACCAAATCCAATCTGGCATTTAATCCATCTTTTGTATTCACATTGTGCAGCAACGTTCCAACAAGACTTTGGCCCACATTCTTTTCAACGTGCATGAAGTCAATACAATGTTGGACATCATTATAACGCCAATATCTAAGTAGTCGATGCCATATATTGTACCTGCTCCAGTAAGTGGTTTCCCTGCCTTCCTCTTCCTCCACTGACCTGTCGACTTCCTTTGATATTTTTCTGATACGCTTCATCTTTCCACCTTTGCCAGGTCAGAAGGTTCATGGAGATCCACTCCGGGATGATTGTGTCAGAGTGACGGTTGAAAAATCGATATTAAAGAATCATTGTTTGCCAGTCCCATCTACTCATCTCAAAACAGTAGAGGATGCTGAAAAATCTATAGTAGCTTGGCCTAAAGAGTTTGTGATCTCTTGCTCTAGTGTAAGTTGCTTTATTATACATGTTTATTACCTTCTGCATCCTGACCATATAACTGTTAACATGGTTTTTTCCCTTAATTATACATCCACTGGCTTGCTGCAAGGCCATCCACTTTCAGACCCCGGTGAACATGATTCTGACCCAAGCGATGAATATGATTCTGACCCAAACACTAAGAAGACAAAGAAGAAGAAACCTTCATATATGAAGAGCGGGGAACTAAAGTCTCGGAGATCCAGCAAGAGACTCAAGACTGCAGCCTAATTATTAATAGAAATAGTCGTGGACTATAGGATTTGGATGTTTAAACTTTTAAGTCTCTCTCTGAAAGTTTGTTTTCTCAAGGTTACTGCACAATTATCAGATTGAGATGTTTATTATATTGTGAAATTAAATTATTTTGGTACAATTCTAATTGTAGTCTTCATTAATTTTTTATGGATGGTTATTTAGGTGATTTTTGAATAGCCACATTGAAAACACTTGATGTGTTCAAAAGGTGCACAATAGCTACATTGAAAACACTTGATGTGTCCAAAAGGTGAACAATGGCTACATTCAAAAAACTTGATGTGTCCAAAAGGTGAACAATAGCTACATTCAAAAAACTTGATGTGTCCAAAAGGTGAACAATAGCTACATTAAAAACACTTGATGTGTCCAAAAGGTGAACAATAGCTACATTCAAAACACTTGATGTGTCCAAAAGGTGAACAATAGCTACATTCAAAACACTTGATGTGTCTTTCAAAAAGATTTAGCCACGGTGCTACAAATTTTTAGTAGCCATAACTTATTAATTGGCCATGTAAAATGTTTATCATGTGTCCAAAAATATGGATGGCCATGGTACCATAGATTAAACGTGACTACAAATCATGTATTAGCCATGTTAAATTATTTTCCGTGTGTCCAAATGATAGAGATGGCCATGGTTGAGAAAAATTAGTGTGACCGCAACTCATGAATTGGCCATGATAAAATGAATTTTGCGTGTCCAATTGATGACAAAGGCCACATCTATAATAGAACTTACGTGACTTTAAGGTAAACTTTAGCCACATATAATTAAATTATGTGTCTATAAGGATGCTATGGCCACGGTGATAGTGAAAATGCTTAACTACCAAAAAAAATATTGAGTACCATATAGACACGGTTTTAGAGTTATGGCCATGGTTAATCATATTTTATAGCCACTCAAAGTTTATGTAGCCATAGGGATACCTTTTTGTCTTGCACCTGATGCCACATTTTTGGAGTGAAAAAAATCCATGACCAAAAGCCTATGGACACGGTGATTAAGTGTGGCCAATGTGAAGATTTGTACTAGTGCAAGCAGTTAGTTGGAGATCTGTTAGAGCACTACTCAGTCAAACTCGCATGCGTTGCAATCTCAAGCATGTTTGACAATGTTAGTGATCAAAACTATAAGTCTTGATTTCTAGTCTCTTATAGCTAAGTCTCGGACTAGGATAATAAGTGTAGTTGAGCTCAAGGACTTCATGGAGATTCATCATACAAGTAGAAGATCTACTCAAGGAACCGGAGGAACTTCTCGACAAAAAGGTATGTGGAGACTTGAACTTATCTGTCACTCAAAAGTCTATCTATTTTATCTCCTACTCTTTGAGACAAAAGTCGTATACTATATATATATATACTAGATCATACACATTTGGTATTTCGAGCCGAGTATACCTCGCTTATATATATCTCGAAATATGTGTTGGTAAGCTTTTCGCTTCGACCAAGTTTATCTTTACCTAGTGACAAAAGTCATGAATGTTTCAATCACCTTGAAAATTGCTTTGACGAGAAATAGTGTAACAACTATATAACGTCCTCTAAGAATGTTTCAACGATTGGAATGAGAGTTTAGATTACATAACCAATGGATTCCTTGAACCGAAGTTTTCGAAATTTGTTGATCAAGAGAACCGGAAGTATGGCAAGTGCCAAGTCCGCGAACTTCCGAAGTTCTCAAACCCGAGAATTTCTGCTGGAGTTGACAAACTACTTGCGTGAGCCAAGTCCACGAACCCAGTCCGCGAACCGGCATAGTTCTCGAACACGAGAATTTCTGCTGGAGTTTGTAAACTCTATCCGGTGTCTTAAGTTCGCGAACCTAGTATGCGAACTTGAGAAGGTTATATATCTAAAGATGATTTCTGAACTTAATCTTAAAATACTAAGGAATGCATTTGCAGACCGTGGCTATTAAAGTTCATGAACCGATTCGCGTGAATCAAATCATCTTTGCTTCAATTGTGTCTTGTGTAGTTACATAAGATTTCCTTGCAATTGAACAACTCTCTTAACTAGTTCATTTGAGTCAATTGAACTAGTTATGGTGAAGAAGAACATGGTTGGTATGAAACACTCATATGGTTCACCTCTTTAGGTAGACTATTGTTGAACCAACAATGTACACGTTTGGGTGCGGTTAACAAACCTAGAAGTGTACAGTCATTTGTATATGAGAAGCTAAGTTTTCGATCTAACGGTTGATCTAAATCAGTTTTTCATCTAACGGTGAATTCTGATTGCTTTGTAACTAAGGAAAAACCCTGATTTTAAATGTTATATAAAGGAGACATCTATATTGTGCAAACTAATACCCACACCTTACGTGTGATACTAGTTTGCGTGCTAGAGTCGATTCTCCTTCAACCTTTGGTTTTCTTCTTCTGAAACCAGGTTAACGACTTAAAGACTTCATTGGGATTGTGAAGCCAGACCGATACTACTTTTATCGTAGTTATGTGATATGATCTTGCATCTTCTATCGTAACAGTACAATCATATTGATTGGCTTGAGATCGTGAGAGTTCTCCGATAGGAAAGATATAAAAAGTAATCACAAACACCTTCGTCTTATCGTTTGTGATTCCACGACATCTTGTTTCGCTACCATACGATTAAGATTATTGTGAGGTGATTGATTAATCTAGGTTGTTCTTCGGGAATATAAGACAGGATTATCAATTGGTTCCTGGTCACCTTGATTATTATCAAAAGACATAACAAAAACTTTTAGGGTTTTTCTGTGGGTGACAGATTGATCCTTTGATAGACTTGTCTGTGTGAGACAGATTTGTTTATTGTTAAAGCCTACGATTTTGGGTCATAACAACTCTTAGTTGTGGGTGAGATCAGCTAAGGGAATCAAGTGCGCAGTATCCTGATGGGATCAGAGGCATGGGGAGTACAACTGTACCTTGGATCAGTGGGAGACTGATTGGGGTTCAACTATAGTCCAGTCCGAAGTTAGCTTGGAGTAGGCTAGTCTCTGTAGCGGCTTAATACAGTGTGTATTCAATCTGGACTAGGTCCCGGGGTTTTTCTGCATTTGCGGTTTCCTCGTTGACAAAATTCCGGTGTCTGTGTTATTTCTATTTCCGCATTATATTTGTTTATATAATTGAAATAATACAAGTTGTGCGTTTGAATCAATCAATTGTAAATCCGACCTTTGGTTGTTTATTGATATTGATTGATCCTTGGACATTGGTCTTTGGTACCGTCCAAGTTATTCCTTGTGTTTTATTATAGACTCGCTGATTTCTATTAGCTTGAGTGAATCAAAACAAGAGAGAGATATTAACTCCTTGAGATACTTTTACCTAGATTGATTCTGACTGTCTAGTTGATTCTCTAGAAAGTGTTTCGGAGTTAGTTCATACATATTGCTAAGCGAATATTGGGTGGTATTGTTAGACCCCCGCTTTTTCAATTGGTATCAGAGCAGGCAAACACGTTTAAGACCTCAAAAGTATGTGTTTTTAGCGATCCGACTATATGGATCATAAAGTCTCAATTGACGCTTCATCAGGATTAAAAACAACCGTAGAAAAAGGTCTAATAAACTGGTCACTCTTCAAAAAGAGTTGGATGAACAAATCCAGATCTACTCTGGTCTTGTTGCAGAAATTGCAATTCTATAGGATTTGCTATCCAGTAAGAGTCTCTCAGTGAATCTGAAAATATCCAGTTGTTCCTCTCCAAAGAATAGTCATTATTCAGATAATAATCAACGATCGGTTGATAAGAAAACTGATATGACTAGGAACCACTCAGACAAATATCAAGGTTCTATCACATATTATTGTTCGTCAAATCAACCTCAACAAGTTTGCACGTCAATTTTGAAGAGTCTGAAGATTGCGAGTAATCCTTGTAAGAAAACTAAACGATCTTTTGCTACTCTAAAAGGACGTACAAAACTATCAGAAAATTCTAAACAGAAAAGTACTGATGGTATGGGTAATCTTGTTTCTAGTCCTACATCTTCCGTCCAATGGTGTCGTGACAGTAGTTGTAGCATTTTTCTACATGTGATAGGTGACTCTACATTGTGTGTATCATCTATCAACTTTAAAAGTAGAAGAGATCCTATATCCAGAACAAAAGGACGTCTTCAGATTGGTGGTTATTCTCCACAAATTGAACCAGGAAATCCTGATAAAACTCTGAATATTTCTTTTTGGGAAAAAACAATGCATGAAGAGTTGGATCAATTTCACAGACAAACCGTGTGGGATCTTGTACCATGTCAATTCAATATCAATGCTATTGGTTCTGATAATGCCAGGATTGTTGATCAAGGATCCTCACGAACTAAAACTTTTGTGTGTGACGAACTGTTAGTTCCAGTAGAATGTCCCGTGTTGTTGAATCATAATCCCTTGGAAACAGGTTTTTCCAGAATCAAAAAGGGGAGGATCTCTACTCACGTAACAAACCTTGAAATTTCACAAACTGATAAACAAGGGGAGGTTTTTGCTCACAATGTCTCCGACTAATCCTAGACGTTCGCATTCTCATTCTTAACTTGAGAAGATGGGGTTTGTTACGTCCTTTTTGACTCAAGTAGTTTTTTTTTTGGTAAGTCTTGATTAAATATAAATAAGGATTCTTTAAAACTAAAGGAACCTTTGTCTAGGGTTTGGAGCAGTTCGTAAACGTTGTGATTTTCCAAAGGAATATTGTTTCATGGCTCCTGTGACTAGAGGTAGCGCAAGCAGGAATGCAGTTGAAGCAACTAACGTACGGCGGTGTACAGGAATCTCATCCACAAGGGTGAATAAAGTGAAGACTGTAATTAATAGTAAAAATCCTTCCTCAAACTGGTTTGTATCCTTTTATCAGTGTGATGATAGTTTCAGGAACTTGGTAAAAGAGTTCATCAACAAAATAAACGACTTAAAATCTCAAATCGCTTCATCTTTGGAAGAGATCATTCACTATGAACAGATGATGTCTTTAACAACGAACACCGTACGTAAACTGAAAAGAGAATCAGTATGTTGACGGTTATTCCCAAAGAGTTGGAAGAACTGAACGATCCCATTATCAATGGATTTTTCAATAATGAGAAGGATTTTTCTGTAGATACCTTGAGGAAAATCTACTATGCCTAGTAAGTCTTCTTTTTAATTTAGTTGGAAGAATAAGTAGTGCTTTGAATAGCGATGATTGTGACTACACATAGCTATTATTTTCATCTTCTTGTTTTTAGGTTTGTTGGTTTAAAATTCTAAAACTATTTGGAGGATGATGTTTTGCAATATTTTTGATTTTGTTATATTGCAACTTGTTATGGGATTTCGGTGTTTACGTCCGTGAACTATGTTGTCCCATATTTTGTCAAAAGTAAAGTCGTTCATGATCGATATTCACGTATTGGTTTAAGAATGAATAGACTTTTGACATTTACAAAAGTTAAGCCTATATTGTCAACCTTTGACGGAAGATAGGTTAAAATCTTTTGTATCCAAGGATTATTGCTATTGTATATGCTTGTGCAAAAGAATGAATCCTTGTGTATTCCACGGTATAGATCTTCATTGATCCATCTTTTTGTATTACCATAAGGCTCCGTGATGTGTCTTATGTTGAGCACGATACGACTAAGTTGATTAATTTTTGATTAGCTTGGTTGGTTGTTCCGTAATATACTTTATGTTGAGCATTTGTGAACTAAATTAATCATCTTGTTTGGTTATTTAGTTATTGCTCCATAAGTTCTCTTATGTCGAGCAAAACAAATTACAATTAAATTGATTACGTTTGTGATTAGTTTGATTGTGTATTCCAATTAGATTAATTATGGGATCTCTTGTAATTAGTCTAGTTGAGTTTTCATATATTCCATGAGTTTTTTTTGTGTTGAGTATATGAACGACTATCTTAATCATTTTGTAATGGTTATGTTAGTCATATGTTCCTAAGTTTTCTTATGTTGAGCATAAGACAATTAAGTTGATCACCTTGTGTGTTTAATTTTATTGCGCATTCCTATTAGATTATTCATGGGTTTACTTATGAATAATTTGATTGAGTATTAGATATAAAAATCATTCTCATGGTTTTGGTATCCAATAAAATCCTTCGTTTCTCTTGAAATTAAGGTCGCTCGTTGTTGTTCCCTTGGGAATGACATCTAATGGGGGAGAGTTCTTTTGAACTTGTGCTTAATGGTCATATCTTGAGGGATGTGCGGATGTGGAGTTTTAGAGGGGTTATCTTGTATCTTTAAACTCCTTGATGAATGTTGTTAGCTTCGGCTATATGATTGCATCTAAATAAGATGATGTGTGTTTCTTTCTCTCAGTCATGAAATGTCTCTTACAGAAGTTTCATTATGATCCCGTTCTTATACCTTTGCCAATTTTATTGACAAAAAAGGGGAGAATTAATATGTAGTTGACACTACAAATACATATGGTTTTCGGATCATTGTGTAATGGGTGGTTTTCATGTGAAATGGAGTATTGACTAAGGAGGAGTGTATTGTAGTACTTCGATTGCGATAAATACGGATACGATGCTCGGACTTGAATAGATTTAAAAACAAAAATATATACAAAATTGTCACAGGATCAAGAGACACTAGGACTCAGGATTCCACCATAATCATTCATATAAGTAATATATTTATTTCCAAAACAATTATAGCTCACATAAAAATAGGGACTCTAATTCTTGCCAAGGTAGATTTTTAGAAGATTAACTGTAAATCGAAAGCATGGCATATCAAAAGTACTAAGACCAAGCATAAACCATCAAAAGAAATGACAATCAATTAAGAAAAAATCATAAAACATTTAATAAAAATGCAAGAAGTCATAAAAGAATTAAATATAATTTTTATATGTGTAAAATATGGCTTCCTCCATCATCCCAGTATTGGGGTTTAGCTATTCATATCAATCACACACTCAAAATATTAATTCAAAGTTCAAAGTGTGATTAAAAGAGTCAAAAGTTATAAAATAGTGGTTCTGAGACTCACAAAACGCGTCCAACAGAAACGATAGAATATAACTGCAGCTAACTGCGACACTTCTGTGATGCTGTTGACGCTGCTGTTTTAAGACCCTCGGGTGCTAGTCGTTGACACTGTTGATAAACGACTGTCTATGCTGGTGTGTTCTTCGTGTTCTTCGAGCTTTGTTAATGGCAGCAGCAGCAGCAGGTACAATTCCTGCAACTCCTCCTGCGCCTCTCTGCTGGCCTCCCAATCGACCCCTAACTCTTGATAAAACTTTCTCTCACTTCCCACCAGCCTTTATATACCAATAGGGTCCAAATAACTCGATTAAATCCGAGTTTATCTCCCTTTTTTCTTCACGTGCAGTTGAGAGAGAAATCTCTTTTCTGTTGCTTTGTACGCGTCTTCTGGCAATTTCTTACGCTCCAAACTTCTCCTAATCCTTAAACAAGACTAGATACACTTTAATTCAACGTAAAACTCTCCCAGAATTTCTAAAAATATATTTGAAAACTTCACAGAGAACACGTATTCTGTTTGGACTTTGATCGCTTCTCACGGCCATTCCAGCCCAATTCGATCAGCCCAATCACTTGCATAGGGTCTGTTTAGGTCTAACAGGATTATCCCAACTGATTTCCGGTGTTTAATCGCATTAAAACTCCTCCAATAATCGAACCAAAATCTGCCAGACGATGCATGCATTTTCCCGCCAAAATTTGCTTTTAAATTTGAGAAGTTGACCTCCCCTTATATGTGGCTGGTCTCCCTTTAGCAGCTGCCTGGAAATGGGTCACCCCTTAGTAATTAGGTTACCCCTTATCCAAAATCAAGGATCCGTATAGCAAGTGTCCTCTGGGGCATTTTCCGCACTTTTTCCGGGGTTCCTCCGGGGTATTTCTGGGGTACTTCCGGTACACTTCTGGGGCGCTTCCGGTACTCTATCAACGGAGGTCCAAACGCCGCATTTTCAGCCAATTTCGCCGCAAATCCTTATTCTTCTAAAAACACCTACAAATAAATAAAATAACCAAATAAGTACAAAATTGAGCACTAACAATATATACAAATGAGCTATATTAGACACATCAATGCGTCTATCAAATACCCCCAAACTTATTATTTGCTAGTCCCGAGCAAATCAAAACTACAAAATAAAATCCTAACTCACTGTCGCAGGCATCGTCGATTGCATTTAGCGTATGCAATAAGCCTTTAAACCCCTAGGTGGCCCTAGTGGCCGAGTTATAGTCTCGGGAGGGCTTACCAGAGATATACCCACAAAACCTGTACTCCAGACCTTAGCTATCTACGCAGAACCTTGGAAGGCACTAAAGAATCTCCTTGGTTGGCATACTTATTGACTACAGGAAGAAGTACCCTGATGCGAAATTCCAATTGCTGTACACGAGTTTGCACTCAAGCATACTAAAATTCATATAAAGTGACAGAGCTCTACTCAGATAGTTGCACTATGGACATCATATTCGGAGTCAAAACTAATCACATGGATAGATCAAGAAGATGGATATAGAAAACATAGATGGTTTTGATGTTTACTAAGTGAACGACGTTTCCCATATCTGTCTGAAGGCCTCCGCCAAAATGAACCTATCCTAATGGATTGAGATACTAGTCTGACTATACACACTGGCATATACAAGGGTACCAGTGGTCGATAACCTAACTCTAGGTCAACACAACTGGCATATACAAGGGTACCAGTGGTCGACTTTATTGAATTTATTCCTTTTGGTCAAATGGTCTGGTCTCAATTTTTTTTTTTTTTTTTTTTTTTTTTTTGGTAACTACCATTTTTTTTTTCATCTTTTTTTCTTTTTCAACTTTTTTTTTTTTTTTTTTTTTTTTTGGCTGAAGGTATCTCAATCACTCTAATTCACCCTAGCATTGGTAACAACTTGAATCGTGGGCCCCACCTATTACTTAGAGAAACATAGTTTAAAAACAAAATAAAATAAAAATAGAAGTGAAAAGGACTCAACGAGATATGGTGAAACTATCATGTTATTTCTAACACCTGAGCTCTGTGCTTTTATGAATAGACTCTTTAGATGTTTCCATCTAATCAGATTGGTTCCTCAAACTCCTACAATCAAAATGCTTCCATCCACTTAGATTAGTTAGTGCAATCCTCAATAGGCATAAATTTCTAGGCTCTGGAGTTTATTTATTGCAACTAAAAAGTTTCTCCCATACCCCCAAACTTAAACCTAACATTGTCCTCAATGTTCTAAAGATAAAATTAAAAACATGAACAAGGAGAAACTATTACCATTCGAAGAAAAAGAGTTAAGGAAAGATATTACCTGGTTGCATGAGTTTGGGTTACCTCCCAAGAAGTGCTAAGTTTAAAGTCTTCAGCCAGACATAGAAAAGGTTTAGTCAACTCGAACCGTATAACAATAGCCGGAATAACTGTGGGTCTTTAAAACCAAAAAGAGCTGACAAAAGGAAACTGCAGTGAACCAAGAAAATGTACAAGACTAGCATGCCCTTACCTAGTTTCTGGATAACTATCGCTAATTGCGGTTCAGGTTCAGGTTCTATGAAGGGGTCTAAATAGACTATTTTCCTCGGATGCATTTCCTCATAGGTAGGATTCAAATTATTAGGTCCTAGAGTCTGGAAAAACTCAGATAAGAATCTGGAATCACAAAATAACCTAAATAATTTAGGATCCTCTAAGTCAATTAGGTATGACTTACATAGTTGACCACAGTCAGAGTAGTGGTCATTCTGAAGCAAATGTGTCGATTCTAATTTCCTAAAGTACTTAGGCTTAGTCTTAGAACTTAATAAGTGACACATTTGAAATCTAAACGTTCCCACAGTTGGAAGAAAACTATTTGGTGGGAAAACAAAGTCAATCTGGGATCATAGCCTGGGCAAACCACATCAACCAGAGGATGGGTTTCTAACGACTGAACTTTTTTCATGACATCATTAGGTTCGGGAAACCTAGTATGAAGATAATCTTGTAAGATGGTTGAGGCATGGATATCAAGTCCTATGTGAGGCGACTTTCTGAGAGTTAAAGGTAAAGCACTAGGAAAGTGATAATCACCCCCAAACTTAGAGTTTTCAGTGTTTCTAGTTAGACTAGCCACAATCTCCCTAATTTCTAGGTCATCAGATTCCTGAAAATGGGCAATTGATTCTTCTAAGTTGTAATATTGCAGTGTATCCTCATTAATCTCTACGAGTTCATCTAAGACTATTGTTTCTAAATCGTACGACTCTGAAACAGTATTCTCAGGGTAAAACCGTTCCTCGAAACCATCATCGATTACAGTTTCTAAATCGTTCGACTCGAAAACAGTAGTCTCAAGATAAACCGGTTCCTCTAAACCTTTATCGGATTCGTAAACAGGACATACTACATCGTCTAAAACGGTGGAATCCCTAATCAAATCCTCGTCCTTTTGAATAGGTGAATAATCATAATAATTATTTGGATTTGAACTAGAAATAATATAATCATTATAAAGCTCAATTGGATTACTAGATTCCTGATTACTATGCCTACATATTTCAGATTCTTCATCACTACTATCCTCATCATCATAATAGTACGAAGATGATTGAACCTTATCTAAATAAGTAGTGTTACCAATTATAACCTCGTTATCTTGATTATGTGAAAAAGTATCTTCATTCTCAAGGGTATTATTGGATACACTATATTGGCAATTCAAGTTATTTCGAGCAATACTTTCGTTCGTCTCTAACTCAAGTCTACGTGTCGACTCAGCTATCCTCTCAAGGGTCTCTTCCAAAGAAAGCTCCCTTAGTGTAGGATCTAAGTTTTGAGTTAATCTATTGAGGATATCTTCTACAGATTCAGTTGTTGTTGCAGTTCTTTCGTCCATATCTACGTTATTCACCTCATCTAATTTATACGTCGATTCAGCTAACTGACGTGATGACTCAGCTAAATTCCTAAGAGTCTCTTCTAGAGAAGGAATAGGAACTGAAGGATCATAATAAGGACTACTTTTCAATAGTTTGATTGTATCCTCTAGAGACGAAGAACTAGTACTATAATCTTCTTGCTCGTATGACTGATGCGCGTGCGGATAGTAATTGGGATCACCATGGTATGAACCATAACCTTGAAAAGGTTGGCGTCCCCAACCACTATTCTCACTATGGTCATAATACTGATGATGTCCATATTCAAATTCAGGTCGATATTCATTGTATTGGCTTCTATCATACCAGTTCGACATTCTTAATTGCAGGGGAATCTACACAATCACAAACAAGGCCGACTCGACTCCACCAAAACAAACCTAAATATTTCTAGCAAACAAAAAGCATGATGGCTCCACTTAGATTGTTTTCTAGACCAGCTTCTATTCCTTCGAAAAGGAATTCGTTACAATTTGAGCACACCCCTCTGGAATCAATCCGAGCTAATGTAAGTTGAATCGAGGCGAGGGAAGCTCAGTGGAGCTTTGATACCCAAGGCCTCACCGCTATCACAAGGCGGCGCAGTCACGCATTCAACTCACAGAAACCATCATGAACTTTGAAATGTGCTTAAAGAGCAACCAATATTTTTCGAACGAGTTTCCTATTAAGCTCGTTACCCTATTGGTCTCGTTCTATTCAAAATTTTAGGCTTAGGTTCGCGTTTGGTTTCGTTTTCCTAAGGCGGGCAAGAAGGAAACGGTGATGAAATCCGAGTCCTTATCTTGATTTGGCCAGGCCTTGCCCTTTACTAGGAAATTAAAAACAGTCCGGTTCGTCCTCAAACAATTATCACCTTAAGGCAGACAGTAACCCGCTTGCAGGAGATTCGCGGGTGTTTCGGTTGGACTTACCTCCCGTACCAGACGGGCGATGAACCGTTGTTGTCGACTCGGGCCACGACTCCTATGCCGTGTGCGAACCCGAGGGGCCGAGACGATATAGTAATCGTCGTCCTTCCCTGCAAACATTTATTTTTTTTTTAATTTATAACCCTTCCGTAGGGTTTTTAAAAATAAAAGTCCATAAAGTCCAAATAAAAAGTCCAAAAATTACAAAAATTATGAAAAATAAAGCCTATTTACAAATTCTAAAAAAAATATAAAAGCTATATACAAAAAAAATAAATAATAATAAATAAAAAAAATTAAATCCAAAAAAAATTATGTCTTTTTTTCTTCTCTTTAGCTTTTAGCTTTAAGCTTTTTGTTCCCAAGTCCTTAGTATTCCACTTCGAACCTGTAAATCAAAGACACAAAAAGAAACGTAAAAAGGAACAAATAATAATAAATAAAAAAAAAATTAAACCTAAAAACAAATCTATATACAAGTCCGCGTCGGCGGCGCCATTTTTTGTAGTATTCGATTGCGGTAAATACGGATCGATGCTCGGACTTGAATAGATTTAAAACAAAAATATATACAAAATTGTCACAGGATCAAGAGACACTAGGACTCAGGATTCCACCATAATCATTCATATAAGTAATATATTTATTTCCAAAACAATTATAGCTCACATAAAAATAGGGACTCTAATTCTTGCCAAGGTAGATTTTTAGAAGATTAACTGTAAATCGAAAGCATGGCATATCAAAAGTACTAAGACCAAGCATAAACCATCAAAAGAAATGACAATCAATTAAGAAAAAATCATAAAACATTTAATAAAAATGCAAGAAAAAAAGAAATAAGAAATAGCATGAAGAAAAAAAAAAAAAAACAAATAAAAAGGAAGAAAAAGGGTTTAGCTATTCATATCAATCACACACTCAAAATATTAATTCAAAGTTCAAAGTGTGATTAAAAGAGTCAAAAGTTATAAAATAGTGGTTCTGAGACTCACAAAACGCGTCCAACAGAAACGATAGAATATAACTGCAGCTAACTGCGACACTTCTGTGATGCTGTTGACGCTGTTTTAAGACCCTCGGTGCTAGTCGTTGACACTGTTGATAAACGACTGTCTATGCTGGTGTGTTCTTCGTGTTCTTCGAGCTTTGTTAATGGCAGCAGCAGCAGCAGGTACAATTCCTGCAACTCCTCCTGCGCCTCTCTGCTGGCCTCCCAATCGACCCCTAACTCTTGATAAAACTTTCTCTCACTTCCCACCAGCCTTTATATACCAATAGGGTCCAAATAACTCGATTAAATCCGAGTTTATCTCCCTTTTTTCTTCACGTGCAGTTGAGAGAGAAATCTCTTTTCTGTTGCTTTGTACGCGTCTTCTGGCAATTTCTTACGCTCCAAACTTCTCCTAATCCTTAAACAAGACTAGATACACTTTAATTCAACGTAAAACTCTCCCAGAATTTCTAAAAATATATTTGAAAACTTCACAGAGAACACGTATTCTGTTTGGACTTTGATCGCTTCTCACGGCCATTCCAGCCCAATTCGATCAGCCCAATCACTTGCATAGGGTCTGTTTAGGTCTAACAGGATTATCCCAACTGATTTCCGGTGTTTAATCGCATTAAAACTCCTCCAATAATCGAACCAAAATCTGCCAGACGATGCATGCATTTTCCCGCCAAAATTTGCTTTTAAATTTGAGAAGTTGACCTCCCCTTATCTGTGGCTGGTCTCCCTTTAGCAGCTGCCTGGAAATGGGTCACCCCTTAGTAATTAGGTTACCCCTTATCCAAAATCAAGGATCCGTATAGCAAGTGCCCTCTGGGGCATTTTCCGCACTTTTTCCGGGGTTCCTCCGGGGTATTTCTGGGGTACTTCCGGTACACTTCTGGGGCGCTTCCGGTACTCTATCAACGGAGGTCCAAACGCCGCATTTTCAGCCAATTTCGCCGCAAATCCTTATTCTTCTAAAAACACCTACAAATAAATAAAATAACCAAATAAGTACAAAATTGAGCACTAACAATATATACAAATGAGCTATATTAGACACATCAATGCGTCTATCAGAGTGATACATATCACCATAGTATTATTGTTGAAGTTGTGATACAATTGGACGTTGACACTATATAATAATACTATGACATTGTATCACAATGATCGAGACCGATGCTTTCTCATTGTTATATCTACGGATCTTCAACAACGGTGATGCTAAACTTACAACCTTTGGGATCATTGGAGTACTTGGAAGTGACGAAGATTCACAGGAATGTTGAAGATTAGATATGTGGAATATGAGCTACTAAAGTTTCATTATATTTTTTGTATTCCATATGTATTGATAGTTTTGTCACTAAAATTGACAAAGGGGGAGATTGTTAGAGCACTGCTCGGTCAAACTCGCATGCGTTGCTATCTCAAGCATGTGTTGTCAATGTTAGTGATCAAAACTATAAGTCTTGATTTCTCGTCTCTTATAGCTAAGTCTCGGACTAGGATAGTAAGTTTAATTGAGCTCAAGGACTTCATGGAGATTCATCATACAAGTAGAAGATCTAATCAAGGAAACGGTGGAACTTCTCGACAAAAAGGTATGTGGAGACTTGAACTTATCTGTCACTCAAAAGTCTATCTATTCTATCTCCTGCTCTTTGATACAAAAGTCGTATGCTATATATATAAACTAGATCATACACATTTGGTATTTCGAGCCGAGTATACCTCGCCTATCTATATCTCGAAATATGTGTTGGTAAGCTTTTCGCTTCGACCAAGTTTATCTTTACCTAGTGACAAAACTCATGAATGTTTCAATCACCTTGAAAATTGCTTTAACGAGAAATAGTGTAACAACTATATAACGTCCTCTAAGAATGTTTCAATGATTGGAATGAGAGTTTAGATTACATAACCAATGGATTCCTTGAACCGAAGTTTTCGAACTTTGTTGATCAAGAGAACCGGAAGTATGGCAAGTTTCAAGTCCGCGAACTGCTGAAGTTCTCAAACCCGAGAATTTCTGTTGGAATTGACAAACTACTTGCATGAACCAAGTCCGCGAACCGGCGTAGTTCTCGAACCCGAGAATTTCTGCTAGAGTTTGTAAACTCTATCCGGTGTCTTAAGTCCGCGGACCTAGTCTTCGAACTTGAGAAGGTTATATCTAAAGATGATTTCTGAACTTAATCTTAAAAGACTAAGGAATGCATTTGCAAACCGTGGCTATTAAAGTTCATGAACCGATTCGAGTGAATCAAATCATCTTTGCTTCAATTGTGTCTTGTGTAGTTACATAAGATTTCCTTGCAATTGAACAACTCTCTTAACTAGTTCATTTGAGTCAATTGAACTAGTTATGGTGAAGAAGAACATGGTTGGTATGAAACGCTCATATGGTTAACCTCTTTGGGTAGACTATTGTTGAACCAACAATGTACATGTTTGGGTGCGGTTAATAAACCTAGAAGCGTACAATCATTTGTGTATGATAAGCTAAGTTTTCGATCTAACGATTGAGAAATATTAGCTTGAATCTAAATCAGGTTTTCATCTAACGGTGAATATTGATTGCTTTGTAACTAGGGCAAAACCCTGATTTGAAAGGCTATATAAAGGAAACATCTAGTATTGTGCAAAACTAATCCCCAAACCTTACGTGTGATACTAGTTTGCGTGCTAGAGTCGATTCTCCTTTATCCTTTGGTTTTCTTCTTCTAAAACCAGGTTAACGACTTAAAGACTTCATTGGGATTGTGAAGCCATACCGATACTACTTTTATCGTAGTTGTGTGATCTGATCTTGCATCTTCTATCGTAACAGTATAATCATATTGATTGGCTTGAGATCGTGGGAGTTCTCGATAGGCAAGATATAAAAAGTAATTACAAACACCTTCGTCTCATCGTTTGTGATTCCACGACATCTTGTTTCTTTACCATACGATTAAGATTGTCGTGAGGTGATTGATTAATCTAGGTTGTTCTTCAGGAATATAAGACCATATTATCAATTGGTTCCTGTTCACCTTGATTATTATCAAAATACGGAACAAAATTTTTTAGGGTTTTTCTGTGGGAGACGGATTGATCCTTTGATAGACTTGTCTGTGTGAGACAGATTTGCTTATTGTTAACGCCTGCGATTTTGGGTCGTAGCAACTCTTAGTTGTGGGTGATATCATCTAAGGGAATGAAGTGCGCAGTATCCTGCTGGGATCAGAGGCGTGGGAGTAAAACTGTACCTTGGATCAGTGGGAGACTGATTGGGGTTCAACTATAGTTCAGTCTGAAGTTAGCTTGGAGTAGGCTAGTGTTTGTAGCGGCTTAATACAGTGTGTATTCAATCTGGACTAGGTCCCGGGGTTTTTCTGCATTTGCGATTACCTCGTTAACAAAATTCTGGTGTCTGTGTTATTTCTATTTCCGCATTATATTTGTTTATATAATTGAACTAATACATGTTGTGCGTTTGAATCAATCAATTGGAAATCCGACCTTTGGTTGTTGATTGATATTGATTGATCCTTGGACATTGGTCTTTAGTACCGTCCAATTTATTCCTTGTGTTTGATTATAGACTCGCTGATTTTTATTAGCTTGAGTGAATAAAAACAAGAGAGAGATATTAACTCCTTGAGATACGTTTACCTAGATTGAGTATGACTGTTTAGTTGATTCTCTAGAAAGTATTTCAGATTTAGTCCATACAGATTGCTAAGCGAAATATTGGGTGGTGTTGTTAGACCCCCGCTTTTTCAAGATCGATATTGCAGTCTACTTTGGCTCTTTCAACAACGGAGGCGGAATATATGGCAGTGACAGAGGCATTTAAGGAGGCTATATGGTTACAAGGTTTGCTAGATGACATAGGAGTTGTGCAATATCAACTGCTTGTGCATTGTGATAGCCTAAGTGCAATTTATTTGGTTAAGAATCAAGTGCATCATGCTAGAACCAAACATATAGACTTACGATTTCACTTTGTGAGAGAAATTCTTGAAGAAGAAGACATTCTACTTGTGAAGATCGATACCCCAGACAATCTATCTGGGGTCAAGTTTCGACATTGCTCGAAATTGATCTACATCCTTCCTGTTTGGTGAAAGGCCCTTATGGGGTAGAGGTTCTTAGGAACCTGGTGGAGGGCTTCTATCAAGGCCATTTGAGAGAACTACGGTCGGGTTTGATTCCTATTGAGGATACGTAGGCACCCAATGATGGTTCAATCGATGTTGGAAGATGGAGGTGATTTTGTCTATTGATCGTCTCATGCATGAATGCATGATCCGAGGTGGAGAATTGTTGGTAGGATGGTCAAGGACTAGATTAGGAAATCTAGTTCGTTTGGGAAACCAATTACTAGTGTCCTAAGTATAGCAACTTAAGAGGTTTGTCTCTTAGAGTTAAGTTAGGAAATCCTATACTTGTAGGAAAGTAATCCTTATTAAGGAATGTGTCCAATCCTATTGATATGTATAAATATTTATAGAGAGAACTAGAGAAAATACACCAGAACTAAGTAAGAGTTCTCTTCTTCTCGTCTAAGGCTTTGCATATTCCAACCTATACGGTGATATATAAAATTGCTTATTCTTTCCCGAGGATTCAACCTCGTTAAATACTTGTTCTTCTTGTGTATGTGATTGTGTTCTTGGCGATATTGAGATACCTCGTAGTAGTGCAAACCTAACGCTTCCGCAGGGTTTGGCGCAACAGTGACAATAGTTGGCCGAAAATGCAAAAGGTTTTTTGTAAACTTCAAGACTATTGGTCATATGTGAGAGATCCAAAAAAAATAAAAAAAAATAAGGATCCATATGAAGCAGACAATTTACAGCTCTTGGATCCCAGTTTGCTGCTGAAATTCCAATTTGAAATAAAAGTATATCTTTTAGAAACTCTACGTAAAATACCAGCTTACACTTGCATCCCCCGATGATGATGAAGCAATGCAACAGGAAATTGAGTTGCGAAAAGCGGCTACTACTACCTGATGAATTGGTTATACCCAGATTTTGATCAGTCAGACAAAGAGAATCCAAAAGTGGAACAAGTGATCGAAATCGGATTGTTCACGAATTCGAGGGACAGGTAACGGTACCTTCTCGGTAAGATATGCACATGAACCAACTATTCTTTCCCGAAGATAAATATGGGAAGATACTGAAGAGGTAATCGGGCTTGTTGTTCGACGTGCGGGGCTAGGGCTGCACATGGGCGGGTATGGGAGGGTATGGGCGGGTATAAGCTAAAACCAACCTCGCACCCACAGACTGCGGGTTTTTTTTTTCATAACCAACCCCGCACCCACAAACAGCACCCGCCCGCTACGGGTTGGGCGGGTATGGGTTTAAACGGGTTTAAACCCGCTTTATATTCAAGTATTTAGAGTAATTTCTATTCTCCTTGATTAAGTGAGAAAAAAAAAAACAAAACCCCCAAAATATTCATATCTAGGAAGTTCACAGATGAAGATTAAGTGTTGAATCTGTTGATTTTTCGATTGTTGTCGATTTCTGGTGAAGATTCGAAGTTGTTGTTGTCGATTTTTGGTGAAGATTTCTGGTAATTGTCGTTCGTAGGTGAAGAAGAAGAACTGAGGAGGAAGAAGAGGAGAGGCCGAACAGAGAGAAGAGTGTAGAAAGTGAATGAGGGTTATCAGTTATCCTATCTACTAGTATTAGGGTTTCATAATGGACGAGTAGGATTAGTTTTATCTAATGGTATATAATCTGCGGGTTTTTTGGGCGGGTATGGGCGGGTATTAGCTTAAACCAACCTCGCACCCACAGACAGCGGGTTTTATTTTTCCTAACCAACCCCGCACCCACAACGGGCGGGTATGGATTAAAAACCCACGGATTTAACGGGTACGGGTGGGTTTGGGTATCGTGGGTGGGTCTTGTGCAGCCCTATGCGGGGCGGAGCGTCAACCAGTACCCAAAAACCAAATAAATGGATATTTACACACCCTCGGCGTAAATAACACAACAGGGTACCACTAGTCTTGGTATTGTTGGAGATAATTTGAGACCATGGATCTTTTTTTGTTTTGGCATAGGATAATATCATGGAACCTATTTGTTTTTGCATAGATAATAGCAAATATGTGGTATCTTATGTAAACCTTTTTGTCAACTGCATCTCGATGGTGATGCTGTGAGAGCATCTCCAAACTCCAATGCATAGGGTCAAGGTCATCCTATGTGGAGGTCTTATTAACACATTCTTATGTGTGGGTCATTGTTAAATGACAAAAAGAAAATTAATGTAAATTTTTTTACCTCAAGTTGATCTCCAACTCCCAAGATATTATCTAACAAACATTATTTGAATTTAGAGACAAAATAATGATGTGGCTTTAAGACCCAATGTCATAATGGAAGTCTTATTTACACTTTCTCCATTACCGCACTTAGCCATGTCATCTCTCTCTATGACCTTGACCCTTGTGTTGGAGATGGAAATTTGGTATAAAAAGTCTTGAATCCTAAGTGTCATTCAATTTTAAGACTTTTACCCCTTACATTGGAGATTTACCCCTTACATTGGAGATGCTCTGAGTGGTTGATAATGAACAATGTACTTCCAAATCTGTAAGTTTCATAAAATCACGGGCTATGACCCATATGTGAGGTAAAAAATGAAAAGCATGCATTCTCAAGAAGCTCGGTTAATGCGGTTTCCAGTTTTCAAAATTCAGTCCATGGGAACTCTTAGAAACTAGTGCAGATGTTAAATGTTCTATCTTGAGTCAACTAATGGATGCAAAAATCTTCATAAGACTTATCGAAAAACAAATCCCCAAGAGAAAAAAAACTTCAAATTTCAAGATAAAAATGTCTTGTGAACTGAGCCAAGGGAAGAAAAATCTTGCAACATATGAATCAGAAGTAGTGCTCAAGTCATTTGAGATGGCTTCCAGCTACGGCATTTCGCCAGAGATCAATGGAGATGTCTGCAAAATGTTGCAGATGGATTTGCCTCCCAAATGCACACACAAAAGGATTAGACTTGCCCTTGTCAGAAACGAAAACCGATGGAAGAAAAATAAAATGGAAATCTAACAAAAATTCATTTCATAAGAAAACTTAAAGGACTTGTATTGATTTAAGATTTAAAATCCCCCAACTTGCCCAAACAACAAAAGCTTGTTTAAGGGCTTGAGCAGATACATATTGATTTAAGGTTAACGCGTAAAACGGGCAGACAGACAGACGAACACCATTTACAGAACATACCACCTAAACTAAACACTTTCTTAGAGTTCAGACATACTGACATTTTATCATATTAGCTTAGCATGAAGAAAACAAAAAGCTCATAGAAACCAAACGTGTTAATGGAACTTCTTTTGTTTGTCTACTATGCCGACTGCGGAGGAGTTACTAGCAGCCACAGAATTTGCAGCAGCATATTGTAGATCAGCCAATGAGAATGATCGCCATGAAGTATTAGACAAACCCTTCTGAGGCGATGATGGGGACGAATTCAGTGGCGACTCAATATCATCTCTGTTAAATGCTTGCTTCGCATTTGGATGAAGAGGAGGTCTATACCTAGGTAATGGTGGTGGTGAGCTTGAATTCTCGCTTGTGCAGTTGCTTTCATTGCTATTGGTCTTGTTCATTGCAACTGCCAGCACTAGTGAACTTCGACTAGTGGTGATTGATCTCTTTGATATACCACCACCATTACTTCTCAATGGAAAGTTTTTACTCTTATCCCCCAAAATTATACTGCAAGCAAGCAAGTTCTTTCGCTTCTTGCTGTACACATTCTCCGGCTTCGCAATTTCTTTAATGGAGTTTGAAGATGTTGCATCTCTCAGACTAGTAAACGATTTCGATTTACCACAGTAGAATTTCGATATTCCTTTCCTGCAAGATTACATCAACAACAAGGTCAATCCAAGATCACCCAAGCAGCAGTAACCATTTAATACAACACCACGCGTAAACTAGACTACAATGGACTGCAAGAACCATACTACGCCACTACACTCAATTGCCAAATGGTTTTTAGACTACAGTGGAGTGCAAGAATGAAGATGAAGATATTGCATCTCTTAGACTAGTAACCGATTTCGATTTACCACAATAGAAAATCGAAATTGCTTTCCTGCAAAGCAACAAAATTACCCAAGTAGACAGCATTCAATTAACAATTCAACACAAACTAGTTCACTACAATGGATTGCAACAATTATCCTCAAGTTTCACTACACTCCGGCTAACCAGAAATTTAGCACGCTGCCAGAGCTTAGATTCACTAAACCCAAATCATGAATGCAATAGTATAACCATCTATGATCATATAAATACAAGAACACATTCAACAAGGTAGGGAACTATGGATTATCACAACAACAAGTAGTTCAATTTGAGATTTTGCTCTATCATACAAATGAATCTGAGTTTAACAGATCAGGAATCAATGAAATGAATCAAAAATTCAATCAAAATTAACTGGATCTACTTATAAGAAGTCAAGAAAATTAATCCATAGAATCAAAACAAACCTGATTGGCAAAACATCCTCCAAAGAATCCACCATAGAATCAAAAGGACCACCCTTGTAAGAGCTTTGAACTTCACCATCATCATCATCATCAGAACCACCACCTCCATTTGATAAATCACTGTTTTTTCCGATTGATGAAGAACTACTGCAACTATCACCACCACCACTACCACTACCACTATCACCACCACCAACACCAAAACCCACCACCTCCTCTTCTCCTCTCTTTAAAACATTCATCTGATCTTTAACACCACCACCACAACCATTACCTAAGATTGAAATACAAGACATCCCACCACCACCACCAACACCATGATGAATGAAACTAGAACCACAGCCAGCTTCAAATGCAATAGACATCATAAAAAAAAATCTCCAAAATAATTTCTAAAAAATTCTCTGATGATTTTTTAGGAAAACCCAGAATTCTGATTCCAGATAACAAGTTGTAAAGATGGGTTTGGAGATTAGAATCAATAGAATGAGATGATTTCTAGGACCAAGATCTCTTTTGTTGATAAAAAAAACAGAACAGAGCAAAAAAAGTAGAGAGAAGAAAAATATAAAGTTATTTATAAAAAAATGGAAGCCTTATCTTCAACTACTAGGAGTTATAAAAAACTGGTTTTTATCTTATCTGATATAATACTTTTGGTCCCACTATATAAATTTACACTAAGAAATCATCAACCGGTAGATACGACCGACTACCTGGAGCAATCGATAACCGTCAAAGTTCCCAAATATTATGAGTTGAATCGGATTTTTTTTGGCAGGTAATATGCATGTTAAATTCATACTCCAACCGTTTCAAAAATAAAATAAAATTGATACTAGTTTTCTTTCGAAAATGCTACCTTGACTGGGAATAAATTCCGAAATTTATCCCGCAACTCATCCGCACTGGGACCTACTTTAATCTTTTTTAATCCCAATGTTGAGAGGTTTTATCTTTGTCCATCAGATTCCCTGTCGGAATAATTTTCAGGACAAATCGTCGGTTTTAATCTTTTCTAATCCCAGTTAATGTTGGTACTAGCCTTTAGCAAGTACGCACACAAAAGACTTTAATACTCATTAATTCAAAAAAGATGATATCTAGACCAAACGTTAATAGTCAAAGATCGAGCTGAGTTGAATCGGATTTGTTGACACGATATATATGTTGATCAGAATGAAATTTTATGCATGTTTAGATGTCACACCGAATTCTGGTAGCAGAAAAATCAGAAATTATTTTGGATACACAATTTTATAATTACTTTTATAACCAAAAAGAATTAACTTTTTGTGAAACAAAAACATTTAACTTCTGAAGTCTGTTTATGGAGAGGTAGAAGCATTTTTGCTTCTGATATCCAAACATGTTATGTAATGTTGCATTATTCAAAAATGATGATACATTGACTCAATTCTAGTTATTACATATCTCAAAAAATAATCGGCTTTTTAAGCGTCGATATGAATTTTGTCCTGGGAAAAATGATGCTTCTGGTTTCACATTTTAACTAATTTAAATACGTCAAATTAAAAAAGTAAAAATATTATTTTCTCTAAAACGGAAAGGTAAGAGTTATTTACTTTTTACAAGTTAAATCGGATCCCAGTCAAAGGTCAAAACGCAAGTCCCAAAACTACAAGCCGTGGAGTTAGTTGAAGGGGTACGCTGATTTCATAGGACATGATGTAGAAAATCATTATTCACCAATTAAAAAATAATTTGTTTTAACTTTGGTTTAATAAGACAGATTCTCAAAATAATTTTTATTCATTAATAAAAATAATTTGTTTTTAATTGGTTTAATAGCCAGCGATTCAGATCATGAAACGTGTCAACCTGTCAAAACACGGCAACACGTGGATGAATCTGGTTGGCTAGTGAGAGAGGTGGAAAAGTCAGTGTGTAGAGGAATGAGTTGGTTCTGTTATCCAAAAGATGATAAGGGTTAGAGTGTGGGGTCGCACATTGGATTAGCCCGAAAATATTATTCATGATTTTATTGTCTCTCTTTTCTTGAATGAAGTTTGGTCATGAGTTAGCTAAAATCAATGCTGCATTTAACGAGAAATTTCTAAAATTTTCTTTTTTTCTTAGAATAACTTCTATCTGAATAACACCGTCACGGAGTTTGGTCGGAGATGCGGCTACTCAAAGATTAAAAATGCAATTTTATTGTCATTGATCATGTCGTAATCGTATGCGTCTGAGACAGACGCGGCGATCGAAGATCTTTCAGTTAAAAATTAAAATAAAAATGAACTCAAGAAGTATAATTTTTTGGAGTAGATGTCGTGATTGTTTGATGATATCAAAATTAATGACTCCAATCTGTGCAGAAAAA
Organism: Papaver somniferum; assembly: GCF_003573695.1. Taxonomy (NCBI): domain Eukaryota; kingdom Viridiplantae; phylum Streptophyta; class Magnoliopsida; order Ranunculales; family Papaveraceae; genus Papaver; species Papaver somniferum. Next base: position 16,060,236 of record NW_020631041.1, read on the forward strand.
TCCTGAATATTTTCTCTTTTTTAGAATATCTCCAATCTAGGTAGCAATGACGCGGAGTTTTTAGAATTGTGTCTATATCGGAGTTTATCGGAGACGCAGCTACTCGAGCATTAATTGTGCAACTTTATTATCACTGATCATGTCTTAATTGTATGTGTTTGAGACGGACGCGGCGACCGAAGATCTTTTAGTTAAAAATTAAAATAAAAATCAACAAGTTAAAGAAGTATAATTTTTTGGAGTAGATTTCTTGATTGTTCGATGATATCAAAATTAATGACCTCAATCTGTGCAGAAAAATCCTAATTTTTTTTCTCTTTTGGAATATCTCCAATTCAGATAGCAATGACGCAGAGTTTCTAGAACCGTGTCTATGTCACATGTTTATTGGAGACACGGCTACTCGAGGATTAAATATGCAACTTTTTCATTGATCATGTCTTAATTGTATGCGTCTAAGACGGACGCAGCGACTGATACAAATGAACAACTTAAGAAGTATAATTTTTTTGAGTAGATATCGTGATTGTTTGACGATATCAAAATTAATGACTCCAATCTGTGCAGAAAAATCCTGAATTTTTTTTCTCTTTTGGAATATCTCCAATTCAGATAGCAATGACGCAGAGTTTCTAGAACCGTGTCTATGTCACATGTTTATTGGAGACACGGCTACTCGAGGATTAAATATGCAACTTTTTCATTGATCATGTCTTAATTGTATGCGTCTAAGACGGACGCAGCGACTGATGATCTTTCAGTTAAAAATTAAAATATAAATGAACAACTTAAGAAGTATAATTTTTTTGAGTAGATATCGTGATTGTTTGACGATATCAAAATTAATGACTCCAATCTGTGCAGAAAAATCCTGAATTTTTTTTCTCTCTTTTAGAATATCTCCAACCTAGGTAGAAATAACGTGGAGTTTTAAGAATAATATCGTGATTGTTTGATGATATCGAAATTAAGGACTCCGATCTGTGCATAAAAATATGATTTTTTTCTCTTTTAGAATATCTCCAATCTAGGTAGCAATGACGCGAAGTTTTTAGAACCGTATTTATGTCATATGTTTATCAGAGACACAACTACTCGAGGATTAAATATGCAACTTTATTGTCATTGATCATTTCTCAGTTGTATGCGTCTGAGACGGACGCGGCGACTGAAGATCTTTCGGTTAAAAATTAAAACAAAGATGAACAACTTAAGAAGTATAATTTTTTGGAGTAGATATCGTGATTGTTTGATGATTTCAAAACTAATGACTCCAATTTGTGCAGAAAAATTCTGAATCTTTTTTCTCTCTTCTAGAATATCTCCAATCTGAGTAGCAATGACGCAGAGTTTTAAGAACTATGTCTATGTCCGCTGTTTATCGGAGACGCGGTTACTCGAGGATTAAATGTGCAATTTTACGTGGTTACTCGAGGATTAAATGTGCAATTTTATTGTCTCTGGTCATGTATTAATTGTATTCGTTTGAGATGGACGCGGCGACCGAAGATCTTTTAGGAAAAATAAAAATAAAAATCAACAAGTTAAGAAGTATAATTTTTTGGAGTAAATATCGTGATTGTTTAATGATATCAAAATTAATGACTCCAATTTGTGCAGAAAAATCATGATTTTTTTTCTCTTTTAAAATATCTACAATCTAGCTAGGTAGCAGTGACACAGAGTTTTTAAAACTATGACTATGTCAGATGTTTATCGGAGACGCGGCTACTCAATCGAGGATTAAATGTGCAACTTTATTGTCATTGATCACGTCTTTATTTGTATGAGTTTGTGACGGATGCGGTGACCGAAGATCATTTAGTTAAAAATTAAAATAATAATGAACAACTTAAAAAGTATAATTTTTTGAAGTAAATATCGTGATTGTTTAATGATACCAAAACTAATGTTCGCGATCTACGCAGAACTGTTGTTGTGTTTTTAGAACCGTGTTTTGGAAACGTGGCTACTCAAAGATTAAATGTGAAATTTTATTATCATTGATCATGTCTTAATCGCATGAGTTTGAAATGGACTCGGTGACTGGAGATCTTTAAGTAGAAAATAAAATAAAAATGAACACTTTAAGATATTTAATTTTTTTGAGTAAATATCGTGATTGTTTGATGATGCCAAAATTAATGACTCCAATATGTGCATAACTGTGTTTATGTTTATCAGAGACGCGGCTACCTGAGGATTAATGTGCAACTTTATTTCCTCTCATACCTTAATTGTAAGCATTGGAGACGCGCATGGCGACCAAACATCTTTAAATAAAAATTAAAATAAAAATGGATATTTTAAGATATGTTTAATTTTTTGAAGTAAATATCGTGATTGTTTGATGATACCAAACTTAACAACTCCAATATGTGTAGAACTGATGCGGCGTTTTTAGAGCCATGTCTGGCTTAGACATTTATGGAACACGAGACGCAAGTATTCAAGGAATAGATGATAAACTTTATTGCCACTCATGCATTAATTGTTTGCGCTGGAGAAGGACGTGGCGATTGAAAATAAGTTCGATTTTCAACTGCAAAATAAAATAATTTGAACATCTTAAGATGTTTTGGTTGTGCTTGGAAATTTTAAAAACAGTTTTTTGTTTTTAAAAACAAAAAAAATAGAATACGGAAGAAAATGTGTTTGATAAATGCATTTTCAGAAAACGTTTTCCATTTCTAACAACAAAATAATGAAAACGATAAATAATCATTTTCTGTTATTTTGTTTTTTTTGTTGTTTCTTCCTTCTTTTTTTTCAGCACAAAGTAAGAGATCGTAGAAATGACTACAAATGAGTGATGACCAGTATCACTATTCCTTAGACGAGTCTTTACAGTTGATCTGATTTAGTTGATTTTCCTTGGTTTTCAAAAATAGTTTTTAACCTACGAGCAAAGATACATTTATGAGTTCTGGTAGATGGACAACCTGTTATATAGAGTATGATCTTAGGGAGGGTTTTGGACTTGCTAAGTCAAAAATGGCGTGTAACACGAGCAATAGTTGCCGATCAATTTCCTTACTTTATAAAGACAAAGACATGGTCTCCCTTGGACACCACAATCTTAGCAATTTTCTTCTTCTATCAACATCTTATCACGTAGCTCTGAGTCATAAACTTATCCCCACCAGAAAATTTTCCATGGTTGTGTTTCGCGGCACATATGTATTTCTAGTGTTGCTTCATTTTCATAACTTTATCTACACTAGTGTTTGGTTATGCTTCCTTCAAGGGGTCTGAAATAATTTGTCTATATATATATGGCTGATTGCATTGTCAATTCTGTGTCGACTTAAAATTCCAAATTGGCCAAAGTTTGTGTCAAGTCTCATTCGTGATGGTGTTGGGGGATTTTGTTTTTGGAACTTTGTATAATTATGATTTACCAATCGCTGTTAGATGAGGTGTGCGTGCTTCAAATAATGCAGAAACCATAAATCATAGCAACATCTTTTGAATGGAAGGGAAAACCAAGGCTAAGCCCTACGATCTTCTAATGTGGCATCTAGATTGGAAGTCCACGTAAGCTAGGATAATTCCCTAAGTCTTATGGCAGTTTTAATCTAGCATCTTGATTCGCTGAATCATTCTCGTGGCCGTGCTGAATGGAACAACGCAACCATCTCAGCTGTCGGATCAAAAAATAAATCAATATTCGCTGAACCAAACAACGAAAATTTGATTTTCTCCGTGCCGGATAATTCAACGAAACTATCTCGCTACTAGTTGGAAGGCGAGATATATCTGGAAAGAGAAGTAGTGTTAAAGAATAGGCAACGCTTTTTGTCTAATATATCAGTCAGATCTAGCACATAGAAAAGTCTTTTCAGAATATCTAACGTCATCAGTGACAGAGCCAGGATTAAAGACGGGATAGAACGGTAAACCAATTCCCGGGTGTAAATGTCAGAGAGACTTCACAGCACCGAATGTTTTAGAATGGGTAATGAGGATGGAGTAAGACAGCATTTGGATCACCAAACCATGGGCACACAAGCTGAACTCCATCTATTTGGCGGCTTTCCAGGCACAGACCACAGTTTTGTTCGAGTATGACAAACAGCTGAGCTGCTCACTAACTTTACTATAAGACCCATACTTAAAATCACGTGGTAGGTCTCTATAGATCGGGGTCCCGTTTCCGCCGACGGTCCCTTTGGTCCAATATATATTATTATCTTTTTTTGTTTGTAATGTTACCCCATCATATTCTATTTTGTAGACCATAGGAATAGTAGGTACTTTTAAGCTGGTTGCTATGATATGGCAAAGCGAAAAATACTATAACCTCTGCTATATGGGTTCAATATTAGAAGCCCCACTAAATGGATCCTTCACTATCAACTCAATTCTTTCACATTTTGATATTTCTAATCTCATAACTTTCGAATTCTAATAATACCAAATCTGTCCTTTAGTATATATAAGTAATAAAACTAGGTTTAGATTTTATTTTCAGCTTCATTTTCTTTTCCACTTTCTCTCTCTCATTTTCTTTTGCTCTCTCTCGGATGAAGAAACAGCCGAGAAGACACGATTTCTAATCAAAATTTTCAGTGAAAAATGATTTCAAAACCTAGATCTGAGCTATACAAACAAAGATCCTGATTATCTAAACCGAATTCAACATCATCATCACTTGTTCTTGGAAGATTCATGGAAAATCAACGGAAAAAGAAGTGATAATCATCATCAGCAAATAAATCTGATGACTCACCTACAAAAAATTGATCAGATAAGTATTAATTTCATTTCAATTCAATCGGTCGGTTAATTCTAGATTTCATTTTTATTTTTCTCTCTTATCTCTTTTTCATTCTCTTTTTTTTCTCTCGACTCCGAGGAAAGTAATTTCTAGGGTTTGTATTTTCTGATCTTATTTCGTTTTTTTGCAGAGATTTCGTTCTAATTTAGTTTTCTGTTCGAAGATTCGTAATTAAAGTTTCTAGGTTTATATTTCTTTTACTGATTTCATTTTTGTTAAATCATCCATATGTTTGTTATTAGAAGAAGAAGACCTGTTAGAACGATGATAAATCTGAATTTTATTCCCATTGTTTTGGAATTTGATGCAATATTTTGAGTTCATCCTGGTTTTTATGTGGTTATTAGAGATTTGAATCGATTTGATTCAATGGATTTAATAGTTGAGCATCTATGAATTCGAATCAATCAAATATTATTTCGATTTTATTTTGAATATGAAATTAAAGCTTGTGAATCTCAAAATAAGGCTTCATCAGCTCTTCTCAGTCTCAATTCAGATCAGAAGTCTTCTACAATTAGTTATTGTTTCATCTCTTTAATTTTCTTCAAGGTTTTTAAGTTGGGATTTCCTCTTCTTTGTTGTTTCTCATGTATGTAATGATGTTTTAAACCTTAGGACTTTCTTGTTGTGCAGGTTCGACAATGGAACTAAGAAGATCTTCAACAACAGCAGATAATAACTCATCGTCAATCACAGGTGATTCAAAATCTGATTCTTATTTTGCGTTGAAAACAACTAACGAAGAAGCTGTTAATAGTAATAATTTTCATCTGGCGATTCGGTATCACCAAGATATGATAATGCACCAAGATTTCTCTAAATCCTGAGAATTGTCCATAGATTCAAGGAATTGCAATACAACTCAAGTTTTGAATCTCTCTTGTAATGATGTGGATACTAATATGGATGTTATTATCTCTGAAACATTTGACGAGTTTTGAATATTTCAAATTCCAAGAAACATTCGACGAGTTTTCTGTTTTTGAGTTATAAATGTTTGTTGAATTGCTTTTGTTGTTTTTTATTTGATTGATGTTTCCTTATTTTATTTTTTGTTGTTATGTAGATTGTTATTGATGAACCAACAGGAAATACTCGTGAATCTCAAAAGAGTTTGATTACTCAATTACTATTATATTTTCTTGAGAAATTAGAGAGTTATGGTAATTTTAACAACTTAATATGCACTGAATCATTTTGAAACAACAATTTCTTTAAGATGATAGAAAATGATTTCGTGTAGGTTGTCCAGCCGTTGGATACATTAGATGGAGATGTTTGAGATTATCATATGAAAGCACTTATGAAGCTCATGATGTACAAAGATTGCTTGGACACCGCTTACCCCTAGATGGAGCACAAACTAGATCAAAATGGTACTGCAATATAATCTGTTTTTTCTCATTCAAAATTAGGATGTGTTTGTTTGGTTTGAAACTTGAATGATGAGTTTCATTCATTACAATTTACTAATTATATGCATGTGTAACTCGTAGTTACACACCGCAGATGCGTGTGTAACCTCTAGTTACACTATTCAGTTGCCTCTGTAACTCATAGTTACACATTAAGTTGGATGACTCTGTAAAAGAACCCAATCAACTGTTGATATCATAGAAAGATATCCCTCAGGAAACCTTGGAGAAAGGTAAATAATACACAATATTCATTTCCTTAATATGTCATATGTTTCCAACTCATAGCGTATTATAGTTGTGACGACTAGAAACGATTCACAATGGTGTTCGGATAGGGTAACCACTGAATTCAGTTCGTCTAACGCTTGTGATTCTGGGTTTTGTTTTAAATGTTCATTGAGACAGGAACTTAGTCTTGGATATAAACTATTTGCGAGCTTAATGGAAAACCTCGACTGCGCAATCTTCATTCATAGGATTAATAGACATATGGGAAATTATGTGTGATTTGGGTATAAGCCTTGACTGCTTTAATTTTTCTTTTATGAAGCTTGGCTTGTTGGATTGTTCTGTTCCAGGATGTTGGTCTTGTAGGTGGTTCAATATGCTAGCACATGAATGACTTGTTTCTTTGGATCCTAAAGAGTTATCATTATTTATCAAGTTGCGGTCTCTGGTTTACTGAGTTTGCTAAATTGATATTTTTTTGCCTCTTCTGCATTTTGGGCCAACAGGTTAACACAGTGTTCCAACTAGTTTTAGTCGTTGCTGCTCTTCTACAACCACAATTTGGAACCTTAGAAACTGAAGAGTACATCAAATACTTGAGGTAGGTTTTTTCCTGCCATATCAGTTTATGTTCTCAACAGAACATCCATTAGTGATGACAAGTTTGTCGATTCATAATGAATACTAGCTTAATATAGTGACTAATAATCTCATCAACATCTGTGGTTACACAATGTATCACATTGAATATAAGTATTCGTTATCTCTTTGTAATATCTTAGCTACTATATATCTTCCATGAATACTCTTAGGTAAAAACTGATACAATATGCTTATCTTTGATTGAAACATTTTAAATTTTCTGAACTTTATGTGACGAAATTAGCGAATTTTGACTTGGCAAGCTAAGTGGGTGTATAGCTACTAGTCACACATGCTAATTAGATGTATAACTTATAGTTACACAAGATAAATGGATGTGTATGTACTAGTTACACATGCTAACTAGATGTGTAACTTATAGATACAAATGCTAATTAGATATGATAAAAAGTCTACGTTTTTTATAAACAACAAGATAATAGTAAAAAAAATGGCAACTTATTAATGTTATGCTGGTCCGACTATACTAGCAGCAAGTTTTTTGCTTCTAGGGGAAGAGGTTGTTGCTTATAATAGAGGTCAGTTTTCAGAAACTCTCTTTTTTCACGGTGTCTTCTTTTCAAGGGTAATTCTATACTTTTCAACGATTGTTAACTTTCAGGAGAAATGTCTATTTGTAAAAGGGATTAGGAAGGTGAAGAAATGTCTATTTGTTGTAACTAAAAGATACACTAATCAAATCGGTTGTATAACTACGTGTTATACATGTAGAGTTTGTCATAATGTTGTTGAGTAAAGTACTAATTACACATAATGCTTAGACAAGGTAATTTCTTATGTGCTAATTAAATAAGGTAATTTCTTGTATGCAGATTACACTATGCTAATTACACACAGGGCTAATTGCATATTAGACAAGGTAATGTCATGTCTGTCGTGACATCGAGGTGTAGGTGCTAATTACACGTAATTTTGTTGAACAAAGTGTTTGAATGGTTGAATTCTCAACATATATTTGAGATATTCTGTTGGTAGGATCCCACATTTTTCTATAAGCATGTGTATCTACTAGTTACACATGCTTTTAGGATATGTAATTGTTGGTTACACTTGCATTTTGGATGTGTAATTGTTGTTTACACATGTATTTAGGTATGTATGTTTACCATCCTTAGATGATTCTTCTCTTGAACTATACATTTCAAAAGGCAAATAATATAGATTTGTTGACTTTGGGTTTTGTGGTTCACAATTCATATAGTGATCGTGAATAAAAGAATGAGGCATGTTTTTTTTTCCAAAGTATGTTGTGACTTTCAAGTGCAAGGTTCAGTTTTTTACTTGATGAAGAGTTAACGGAAGTTGCTGCAAGTGATGAGGTCATAGCTGTTATTGTATATAAGATTAGCAGGGAGAACATTGGCGAAAAAGTATGTTAATTATTTGGTTATTTTTGAAAAAAATGTCGTATACTTCAAGGTATTTGTTGTTGCCTGCTAAACCCTTGTGCAGATTGATCTAATTGAAAACAAGCGAAATATTGTAAATGAAAATTAAATCAATACCTGTATTTTTCGTATATGTAGTTTTTGATGTATAATTGATGCATATGGATGTGTAACTTGTAGATACACATACATATAACATGTGTAATAAAAAGTTACACATGCATATGGATGTGTAACTTTTAGATACACATGCCATACACATGTGTAACTGTTTCTTGCCATATGTATACGTGAGTCCACACATATATATACAAGTGTAACTTTGCATTACACATGTCATATGGATGTGTAACTTCCGGATACACATGCCATATGCATGTGTAACTTCTGTTTACACATTCACACTATATTTTAATAATCTTGGCACTAGATTTAATAATTTTGGGCCTAAATTTAAATATTATTTAGTTACGGGTTTGACAATATGCATAAGGATATCAAGGTCTTTTAATAATTTGGGGCCTAAATTTAAACTTATTTTAATTAAGGGACTCATATTATGGGTAACCCATGGGTCGGGCCTTAGCATTATTTTCCTTATGAAAAATCTACATCTACCGTGTTTTTTTTTTCCTCTCCTTCTTATGCGAACAAAGAATTTCTATTAACTGGAGGTAAAGTTCAACAAGACATCTACCGTTATACTTCCGACTAAGTGGTAAACAAAACTGGATTGCTGACAAATACACAACCTAGCCAAATTTGAGATAGTATCTCTACCAAGTCGTAAAGACTTTTTCTTTCTTTCTTTTCTAATTTTTTTAAGGGAAAAGTTAATATATTAATTAATCTAGCAATATAATACAGAAGATTTACAATTTGATTTTCATCAAAAATATTAGAAGTAATACTCTTTTTTTGCACTCGTTGGTGCAAGTGCGTTGACATATGTTGAAGTCTTCAGATCCTTACTTCTTTTTGCCACTGCGTCCGCTTCTGCATTATGATCTCTGCTTATATATTTAGCTGGACATGTGGTAATTTTTCAAAAATAGAAATAGATTCTTCTATAATATTATCTGCTACCATGAAGCATCTGTACCTTTTTTTTGATAGAATCTCACAGGAGTTTACAGTCCGTGACAATACATACTCTAGAAAGTATATTGACTTCTAGCCATTTTAAAGCCTTCAATAATGTTTTTTCTTCTGCATGTAGTGCCGGAATAGCCCATCTGAGCCTGTTGAAATATGCATGAAATCTTCTTGATCGACTAAGTACAAAATGAAAGCATATCCCATGGATAAATTCTCTTTTTATATGACTCATCAATGAATATTATCCAATCCGCCTGACGTCGTTACACGAATGTTTTGGGAGACTTCGTTTTCTGGATACCTTGAGTTTTGACTTTGAAGGTTGTAGTCTGGATGAATTTTATAATTTGTTGAATTAATAAGGTTGTATTCAGATTGGTTTTCCTAAAGACTACCTCACATCTATATTTCCAAATGAACCAAAGTACGGTGGAAATTTGTTCACAAGATAAAGCTTTTATGTATATCTAGGTTATTAATTTAGTTTTCATATTCTTATTCTCTTCTATTTTTTTAAATTATTATGATAATATGCTTTTATTAGTATGATAACACAAAAACCGTACACACACATAAAAAATGGTTCCATCTCTACGAAAATCGGGGGTCCCGTTTTTGGGTTTGTTTATCTTTGCGGTTTTGTGGAGTTCATTTGCATAGACTATCCAGAATTTTTGATATTATGATACCTAAAATTCATAAAGGCTCCACCAAATATACATAAATAATATTTTATTGATAAGGGTTCCACGAAGCACAATTAAATATACTACTTAAGATCACAATTTTACATCCACGGAGAAACATATTTGTCATGCCACCTTACAGGCATATCCAAAAATCATCCCTTCCCCATAGGTACCGTCCTAATGAGGAGAAAGATAAAAAACCATCAACTTTTTTTTATTGATAAAGAATATGGTGATGATGAGTTTCAAGTCATTAGTATCATCACTGAATGATTTTTGGGTTTGTTTATCTTTGCGGTTTTGTGGAGTTCATTTGCATAGACTATCCAGAATTTTTGATATTATGATACCTAAAATTCATAAAGGCTCCACCAAATATACATAAATAATATTTTATTGATAAGGGTTCCACGAAGCACAATTAAATATATTACCTAAGATCACAATTTTACCTTCGCGGAGAAACATATTTGTCATTCCACCTTACAGGCATATCCAAAAATCAGCCCTTCCCCATAGGTACCGTCCTAATGAGGAGAAAGATAAAAATCCATCAACTTTTTTTTATTGATAAAGAATATGGTGATGATGAGTTTCAAGTCATTAGTATCATCACTGAATGATTTTACCACTTTACTACAAACCATCGACATAATCCATTATAACGAAAATGGTTCCTAATATGCCTCTTATTAGAGACAGAATCAATACCTCATTAGTATGACATGCTTAGCAATGAAGAGAACTCAAAATCCGGGTGATAACACTAGTCTGAGTACTTCTACACAAATCACATGGATACCTCCTAATCCTCGTACTTACTCTATATGTTGTGATGCATCCTTTAAAATTATTTTGAATGAAAATCATAAAGGATTGGATCTAATTCTTCGTAACTCTACAGATGCATTCGAGCAAGTACGATGCATCTATGCGCATGGACACCCAGATGTGGAAAAGAAGTTCGAAAGAACCAACCCCGGGTAACCGAGTCTCTAACACCAACCTGTAATATTGAAACGTGCAGAGATAAAAGGTTTGCTGCATGCTATACGCTGGGCCCAAAAACTGAATTTGCAACAAGTTTGCTTTGAGTTGGATGCACAAAATGTAGCAGTAGCAGCAAAATGAGACTATCAGAAAGTAAAATGGGAACATCAAACACTTATTTTGGATGTTATTGATTATATGCGCAAGCATCCATTATGGACTTGCAAGTTTGTTAATAGGAAGTGTAACAAATAATAAGATGGCTAGGCATTCTCATACTTTTAGAATTACTAAGAGCTGGATTTCACATCCACCAGTTTTTATTGTATCAGTATTACAAGCCGACATAAACTCTGTAATGTTTTCCAACTCTTTTTTTCTTCTTTTTTTTTTTTTTGGACAAGCAACATATTTCAATTCATTCAAATCAAAACAGTGATTACATGTTCGCTTACAAAAATAACAAAAACATCAAAATAAAAGATAATCAAGACCCTAATACAAATAAGGACATCAATTACAAGTAGATCGTGAAGAAAAAAACAATAAACTGCAAAGATATCCAATTTCTTTTTATGTATAAGGGAGAGATGATGGTATATCCGGAAATGATTTCCGACCATTTAATCAGATTGTAGTCTTCTTCAATAAGAGATGCTTCTAAAACAAAGGAGTAAATTGCCCATGAATTTGTCAATCCACACAAACACGGATGCAGATTGAAAGCGATGTAGTGATGAATCGTCGATGTTTTTGAATCGAGATAAGCAAGCCACGAACCAGCCATTAAAATTTGAAAAATTCTCCCATAACGACGAAGAAAAATCGCCCCAAAACGGCGAAGAAATATGTCAAAAGACACCAGAAACGATGTAAAAATATCTTATTCATTACCTACTACCAAAAATTTTGAAAGAAAAAAGAATTCTTGCTCAGATCTGGTCCAAAAGGACCAAATTTGAGCAAGGCAGCTCAAAGGATTTTTTTTTTTTACAAGTTCTTCTTGTATCAAAAAAAGAAAAAGAAAAAAATATATTAGAGATTGAAACTTAGTCGTACATCTTACACCAAATGAAAACTCCAACGAAGGATCTCGCGAGTACTTTTTGGGAAAGTGGTTTAACATCTCAGAAGAAAATCATGGGATAGCACACTGAATATTTAATTTCCAAACTAACTTTTGATATATTTTTTTTTGTTTTGTTTTGAGAAGTCGAAAAAATATTTCTTAAGTTGTATCCAAACACCACAAGAACAACCTAGAATTATCGTTGTCCTAAACCTATTCAAATCCCAAATATTTTTCTTTACATGCATTTTTCTGGCATGCATTTATGCAACATTAACACTTGCAATGCGTCTTGTTTTTCAACAGTGCATGGATTAGATCGATCGGATTGGATGCATGTAATATGGCGAAAACCGATTAAATTACCGAATTTGGACTCTACTTTTGGTCTACCATAAATGTTTCTGTTCTTCTCTTCTCAATGCGAGAGGACAAAGGTTTAAATATCTTTGCGGAATTGTTAGTAGAGTTCTCGCAATATCCTCTCCTCTGCTCTCCTACTTTGGCAACTCGAGACTTATTTGCGAGTTGTTTGCAACTTGATGTAAAAAAAAAAAGATCCACTGGGGAGAATGCTACGATCAATTTCGAAATCGCAACAATGGCCAGTAACATGTCGAAATCGCCAATCAATTTCGTTACTTTATAGGGATGGTGACATGGTCTCTCCCTTGGTCACACAAGTATTAATACACTTTAACTTCTTCTTTTGCCATCAACATCTTATCACGTGAAACTTAACCCTACAAGAAATTTTCCATGGTTGTGTTGAATGGCATACACCTATGTTTCTAGCATTGCTTCATTTTCACGGCTTTGTTTCAATAGTGTTTGGTTATGCTTCCTTCAAGGGTTCTGACATAATGTTTGGCATATTCTATGGACCTATCTTGATTCTTATGCCTCATTATTAAGAACATACATTGTCGTTTTTTGGTCGACTTGATATCCAATAAATTGACTTGAAATTGTTAGATGCAATAATCAAAAACAAGGAAAAATCAAATAACAAAAGTTTTTGATACTTAGCTCATTCGTAATCGAAGTGATTGATTTGACGAAACGGACGAGCTCCCCAGGTCTCCGCAACAGCAACATGGAAAAAATTTGGGAAACAGAGTGAGTCACGTGTTCAACACGCCATCCTTAAGATATTAGCGCCCGACTACACTCAAGAATCATGTTATATCCTTCACAGGACGGATGCCTACAGGATAAAACACCCTACTATACCTACTACTAGCATATGTAGTAGATGCTCAACTTGAGCTTGGAAACTCCGAAAAACTGTTAAGAAAAATCGAGAAAGCTTAAGAAAAACAAAACAAAACAAAACAAAAAATTCTTTGAGTCTCTCTAAAAATATAGAGAAACCCTTTTTCTCTTAAAATTTACAAAAGTAGACAAACTTGTTTATATAATAGAATAATACAACTTAAGAAGGGCAACTCCCCGATGTGGGACTAAAGATCTTATATAGTCTCTTAAAACAACTAAAAAATGGAAACTCCACGTTGTGGGACTAATAAGTTTTTCATTCACAAAATAAAACAATAAATTATTATTTTTATTAAAAACTTTAAAAGTTATTTTTTAGTAATTGTTATCCAAAAATCCCCCACATGAAACTCAACTGAAAAAGCGGGGATATAACAACCGCACCGAATAATTCGTTCGGCAATCTGTATGGACTAAACTCTAATATAATTCTGAGAGCACCAACTTAAAAGTGAGTTCAATCAATAGATATATCAAAGAGCTTTATCTTTATTTCTCAATGCAATCAACAAATCGAACAGATAGAAATCCGTGAGCCTGATTGATATGAGAAATAACTTGGACGGTACCAAATACCAATGCCCAAGTGTCAATCAAGTTATATCCAACATACAAGGTCGGATTTATCAACTGATTGAACTACACACAACCTGTGATATTTCAATTATATCAACAAATATAATGCGGAAAAAATAACACAGACACCAGAAATTTTGTTAATGAGGAAACCGAAAATGCAGAAAAACCCAGGGACCTAGTCCAGCTTTGAACACCATATTGTATTAAGCCGCTACAGACACTAGCCCACTACAAGTTAACTTCAGACTGGAATGTAGTTGAGCCCTAACCAAGTCTCACACGATTAAGGTATAGTTGAGTTCCTTACGCCTTTAGAACCACGTCGGATTCTGCGCGCTTGATTCCCTTAGCTGAACTCACCCACAACTAAGAGTTGCTACGACCCAAAGTCGAAGATTTATAAAAAAATCTGTCTCCCACAGATATGTCTATTCTTTATTCGGTTTTCGTTCCGTCTTTTGATAAATCAAGGTGAACAAGAACCAATTGATAATCCGGCCTTATACTTCCGAAGAGCAGCCTAGAAATATCAATCACCTCACAATAACCCAACTAATTAACATTAAAGTTATTGCGGAATCACAAGAGTCTGAGACGAAGAACTGTTGTAATTATTTTTTATATCTTATCTGTCAGAGATAAATCTCGAGAAAATCTTAGAGAATATAGTACTCAACAAGATAGAACAAGTAAGATCATAATACGCAACTACAAAGAAAATAGTTGGATCAGGCTTCAGGGATCCCGAATGAAGTCTTCGAGTCGTTAACCTAATATGGTTTTGGAAAAACCTAGGTTAAAGGAAAATCGACTCTATTTTGCAACTAGGACACAAAAAATGTCGGGATTATGTTTTCCAGTTGCTAGAGTTCTCCCTTATATAGCCTTTAAAATCAGGGTTGCTTACAACAAAAGCTAAGATATCTTAGTAACAAAGCATTCAATATTCACCGTTAGATGAAATCCTGATTTAAGGTTCAAGCTAAGTCTGCTTAAAAATAAATCTATCAATCTCCACCTTCCGGTGGTCTTAGATTATTACACACAAATGAAATATACTTTCATTTAGATATAGGTAACCGTACCTAAACGTGTATATTGAGTTGGCTCAATAACAGTTAACCGAAGTTAGCCATATGAACACTTTTGACTTAACCACATTCATCTAACACTTCTAGATCAAATATGATGATCAATCAATCATGAAAGATAATCAAATGAATCTAATTGTGTTTCACATAGATTTGTTCAATTGTTCACTATCTTATAGAAATATATATGAACAAATTGAAACAAAATCAGATTGATTTGTAATTGTACAAAGTACCTATACAAAAAACAATTCATGAACATTAAGCCCAGGTTTGCAAAGATTGCATTCCTTAATTCATAAATGTTTTAGTTCATGAGTATGAGAATCATACATAACCGATTTTAGAACTTAACCACTGTGTTCGCAAACCAGGTGCGCGAACAGCCGTCCCGGACCCAACTCAGGCAGAACCGTTCGCATATTAGGTACGCAAAAAGGTTCACGGACCTTTACAGGTAAAAGCGTTCCATACTAGGTACTCAAACAAGGTTCCCTTGTGTCCGTCATGGTTTTTAAAAGCGTACGCTTCACGCTTTGGAGTGTACGTTTTGCTCCGAAACGGTCATGTGAAGCGCATCTTTCATGAAGCTTTAAAAATTTCGGCTAATTTTTAAAGCTTTTAAAATAAAAAGTATAAATGTTTTAAGGGGGAATTGAACACCCCACCTCCCACTCGTCTGGAGTAGGTTGAACTGGTGTACACACGCTTTGTTTTTGATAAAAATTAGACTTATAAAATTTATATAGATACTATCTTCCTAATAAATTTTTAATTACTAGTTACGACTAATTTATTTATAAAAAAACATCCGCTTCAAACATCAACCATGAAGCGACGCTTCACGCTTCGACATACGTATCGTTTTCTAAAAATGAAAAACGCTTCATGCTTTTAATACCTTGGTGTCCATGAACGATCACCACAGTAGATATGTTGGCCGCTTGTATGTGCAAATTGAAGCAAGTTCCACAACTTCCACTTTTAATTTTTACGTTTCTTGTTTCTCCATTCCACTTATGGAAAAGTTTGTTAACAGTGTTGGTTCTAAAGAAACAACTCACTTTCAAATCACGTTCCCCTCGTTTAGTTTAGGATTGGTAGTGAGCATGTGAAGAGAGTGTGTGTAACTAGGGACAATGTTGTCCGAGTCAACAGTCTATATGCAAAACGGCCTAGTTAGCGAGTCCGTCACGATTTTCGCACTCCTCGAATCCACTTTTACCCTCCCTCTAACAAAAATCTTTCCCTTTATCTTCTTCGTTTACAGTGAACATTACGATTCAAGGTCTAAAACCTCAAAAGAAAACATCCCTTCATCTTCTTAAGCGCGGTTGGAACAAGGTTCAATGATTAGGGTTTGTTCTCGGCCTCGATTAGTTAGGGTTTCATTTCATCAGGTAAGATCACGTTTTTTTCTCCATGACCCCTTAAGTTTGTTCTTTTTCTGTTAGTGATGGGGGAATAGTTGGTTTAAACAGTGATTTGGATGATTTTTGTGCAGGGATTTGGGTTAGAGTTGAAGTATTGTCTGGATCTTCGAAGATATGATTCAGTATCAAAAGATTTACCAGCAATATTGAATTTTAATGGTTCGTTTTACGATTCCTTCTATTTCCTTCGGTTTAAATCATTCAATTTTGTTTTAATTTTGGGGGTTTTCATGAAAGTGAAACCCTAGTCCTGGCCTTTTAATGATGGGGTTTGTTCATGATTGTTCTTATAAACGAGGTTAGATTTATCTTTTTATATATTTTCGTTAGATTTTTTTAACACTAAATTCCTCAGTTATAAGATCCTAATTTTGAGTTTTTGTTTCTGCTTGCTTACAGCTGTGAAGTTGGACAACCTCTCATTAAGAATCTGTGTACTGTGTAGTCAACAAGTGATGCTTGTTCCTGTAATGATTGAAGTTGCAACTTCATATTTAGCAGGAAACAAGTTTTATTTTCATCCAGCAAAAATTTTACCATTAGAGAGATTCCTTGTGCAAGCTATGATTTGTAAGTGTCTCTATATGCTTGTATTTCACTCTCGTTTGATAGTTGTCTCTGTACTAAAAGTCTATAATGATTTCTTGTTGCTTGCTTAAATTGGATATTTTGTTCATATATGGTACTATTACTACTACTACTACTAATCATTGTCATCATCATCAATCTCCACAATCTCTTTTCATTTCACAAGTATGTATTGAATTTTATACCAAGTTGTTTGCTTGTTTTGAAACAGGATGCGTGCGAAGGATGCTTAAACATTTAAGGTACCTTTATATTCAGTTTATAATTATGAAATCTATGTTGCTTATGATTTGAAAAATATACTAGTGTCTGAATGCTTGCATTGGATTGATGGCAGAACCCCATTGTATTTAGGGGAAGGATCAAAGCAGGAACGCTTTCTCTCAGCACGATATGTTGTTCTGACTTCTGAACTAGAAGCGATAATGGTGATTCCATCTTTTTTCTCTTCCATTTGCTTGTTTCTGTATCTATCTTTGAGTTTGAATTCTGCTTCAGTTACTTGTTTGATTTTTCATTTGGTTTTACGTTTTGCAGCTTTCCCATAAGTCATTTTTGATCAATAAGAAGCTCTTTAAAAAGATGAGACACAACAGACCCATCGACCGCTAACTGGATCCTTAAGAGAACTGATCAGGTTTATTTTAAACCTTGTCTTCCTGCCTCATTATTCATATCTGTTCTTGTGTAAAAGTTTTTTGATTTTTTTAAATATGGGAAGCTCAAGTATGTTCAGGAGTCCTAATGGTCTAGTTCTTATTGTTGTGCTTATCCTTATGAAGAGTTATTTGTTCGCCTGGAAGAAGGATGTTGTATTATCATTGGTGTTTGATCTTGAAGGGTGGTTGCATCATCTCATTCTTTCATTTGTTCTTATGATTGTTAAAATCAGGTTTACACAGTTGATTGGGATTTTACTCCAGTTTTTTGCAAATAAAGTGAAGGTTTAGTAAAATATGGCAACATTGAAGTTGAATTCCTTCTGGTTCTTGGCAAACGATCAGTTATCTTAGTGGGGATTGTCAGGGTCGGACCCAAAAATCTTTGTTGGGTAGGGCTAGATCATTCATTTCCAATGCGGCCGAAGGCCGCGAAATTTTTTCTTAAAACAAACCGCACAATTAGTGGAAAGTCGAGGTTTTCCTATAAGAGACTAGACAAATAAATATCAACATGAACTAAATTCATAGAAAAAAACATGATTACAGAGAATAAATAGTAGTTTATATAAGAAACAATGAAAAATAAGTGAGGTGAGAACTTAGTAGCCAGGAACGGGAACGAGGTCGGGAGCGGGAGCGGGAACGAGGTCGGGAACGGAATTCATGAAAATCTCAAAAAATGAAATTCGTGGAACGTATCGGGAGCGTAAATTAGGTTCATAGAAAAATTAGATATACTACTAATTTTCCTACACTATCGGGAGCGTAAATTAGGTTCATAGAAAAATTAGATATACTACTAATTTTCCTACACTATCGTTCATTTTCTTTTTTATTTTTGTGTCTTCAAGAATTTGGAAGCTAGTTTGGTGCATAGAAAATATAGGGAAGATATTGAGCATGGGCTCCAACTTAGCCCACGGTAAAAACAAGACATTTTTAATTAAAAATAACCCAAGCCAATTCTAGGGTTTTAATTCAAAACAACATTTTTTTCTTCTTCTTATTTTTCACGCAGCCGTCTTCTTCTTTCTTGCTTCTTCTGTACTTTTTTTCCCAGTCTTTTTTCTTTGCTCTCTTTCTTCCTGTTCTTCTACTATACTTTCTTTCCCCTTTCCTCTTCCCTTTCTTTTTCTCTGCGCTTTTTCCCCTTTCTTTTTTTTCCCTTGCACTGAAACGTTTCTCAACGAGTGGGAGCGCGTTTCTTCCATGTCAGGAGCGCGTTCCCATCACGAATTTCAGTGGGAAACGCAAAATCGCGATTTCGAATGAGATTCGTGAGGTGGTTGGACGTTCCTGGCTACTAAGGGTGAGAAGAAGAAGATTCATGTTTTAAACTGAATTCTTTTTTAAATCTATCTTGTTATGGGCTAAAATTTACTTGGGCTAGAAACTACACTAGCAAACTCTGATTTTGGGTGGGCTGGACACATATTCACCCAAATTTTGCATACAAATTTTTTTGTTCGACCAAAACATGGGACGGGCTATAGCCCGGGTTAGCCCCTTGCTAGGCCCGTCCCTGGGGATTATTGTTCCACATACAGAAAGAGTTTCTGTGGAATTTTGTGTTTGATGTTTTTTAATTGATACTCGTTATCATACCTTTACTAGAGCATATTGTTCCGATCTTTCCACTTTTCTTTAGTCCAGCACCACCTAACATAAAGTTTCCTTTTACTTCTTCTGAAGCTTTGCCAAGTCAGTCTGCAAAGAGAGACAACAAAAATAATGATATATGTTAGGTACCTGGTGCAATTCGTAAAGTAAAAAGGTCAAAAGACAGTTTTCAGTTTTGGAAGTGGATTAACAGTTGTGGAAACATACAGGAAAGAAATACCCCAATGATGTGAAATAGGTATGTTAAAATCCAGATTCAGATTCAGATTCAAATATCTCAAATTTCAGTGGTGCACATCGAATGGATTAGTTATATGTGGATGGGTTGCTTAATGGTAAGTGGTAACAGAATGGTCAAGCTTCTAAAACAATATTTGTACTGGAACAATTACTGTACTAACTTCAAGGTAAGAAAGTATATAGTTATACCTCATCATATTCTTTCTGTTGTGCCTTGCGTTGCTTCAAAGGCTTAGCTTTTACACCTACAAACAAAGAAATTTCCAAATCAGGATCCTTATCAAGAACATCATAGATGAATAGCTAATTTTACCTAGCTTGAAAGACATGATTCGATCTGTGATTACCAGTAATGGATACTAAAATTAGACCTGTTACACGAATTTCAAATAAGATATTCTTGAATAAAACACACAATTTTAATCGTTTGGAAGTAAAAGTACCAATTAAGCTGCTAGAAAACAAATTCTCTGACTCTGCACCCACCAAAATTTCAGGATTGCATCTACTTGTTCTTCGTTGGCCTCAACTGCAGTTCAAACATGCAAATCAACACACAAGTTTGAGCATCATCATAAAGAATATCAGAAACCCTACAGACCACAAATGGAAATAAATGGCAAAATCTGTTAAAAGGTACAAAAAGCCATACCCAGTTGCTATGTCCAAACTTCTTCTTGCAGTTACAGCAATACCCAATTACATAAATGCACAACATAATGGTGGTTCCCAAGTCATTCAGTCTTATAATGTTATACCTACTATTTAAACTTCTATTATCAATCAATTCAAATACTCAGATGTCTATTTCCCGCCTCTATCACATATGGTCTACCTCTCACATGAACATGAATTCATTTACATGGGTAGTAAGTGTGGAAATTTCGACTTACTTGTGGGAGATCGTTCTCAACTGGTTATACACTTGTATGGGATAGAATTGGACCTGAAAAGTACCATGTATGAGTAGCTCTCCTTCATGTCCACCAACCAGCTGAAGATAAAAAGGATACAAGGCTTAGTACTTGATACTCAGAGTTATACTGTCAGCATTGGTCCAAGCTTTGATCATGTTGATTACCCAAGTGAGAATTGGACCCTTTCTCCGGGCTGGGAGTGCCTGCGCGAGCTTATGATGTAGGTGCCTTGCGTTTCATGCAGTTCAACATCTTCTAAGAACAAGAATAGATAAAATCATTATCTATTGACTATTAAACTTGAACATGATGCCTACATTACGACAAGTCAGAACTTAAAACTTACCTTCACTGCGCTGCTTAAGGACCCCAATTCACCTTCAATACCAACCAGTTTACCGCCCATAAACCCCACATCGGCTTCGATTTTGTTTAGTACAAATCCCACCACTTTGTTTTCTTCCGAACACCTTCTCTAGTTCAGCTGAAACCACATTACTAGAACTTGGCTGATCTTCTTTTCCTTCGTTCCTCTCTAGAGCCCCTGATACTTTGCCCTGCATTTAGAATGAAAAAATGTAGCTGCAATAAGCATTTACCAATGAGATCAGAAAGACCCAAAATAGTAGGTGCTGGTAAGAAAAATTTGGCTGCAATATATAAAATTTACTTGTTACAAATAGAAATAACTTACATGCACTTCAAGTGCACTAGGATGGACAATGCTGTCACGTCTTAAATGTCCATATAACCACTTCTCTGTAGTCGGCGGTGGTACCACTTTTTCGCTCATTTCGTCCTACAAATACAGACATAGGTGGTTGGTTATCTACAAATACTAGTAGCCGAAGATCAAAAAAGAGGACCAGAAACATGAATACTTACTATCTTATGCTTCTTGTTGTGGTATGTGCACCTCCCGAGTGTATGGTGGATAGTGCTCCTTGCTTTCTGCATTCACCTTATTCTTTGCTATCTTTTCAGGATATTTCTCCATATCAACAAATTCCTCCTAGATATTTGGATTAATCCCTGGTGGAACATCTGCTCTTACACTCTCCCAAATTTTCAGAGTGAGTTCTGGAAGTGCTTCATCTTCCTCCTTAGCCTCAGGTATTTCAACTCTCTCCCTTACTGCTTGTTTTACTCTAAGAGCTGCTTGTCTAAGAGCTTTTATTATCCATTTTAATGCCTGCCTTAACTCGTATTTGAATTGCCTATAATACGGTGGAAATGCACTTCAATGATTCCACATCAGACTGATGGATCAATAGTCAATGAAAATTCACCCTAATATACACATTAAGATCAATAGTCGGTAATAAGATCTAATTTGACTTGCACATATTAATACAACAAAAGAATTATAATTTTGTAATAATACCATCAAAGCATTCCACGCATCGTGTTTAATATTGTCAGGGACCAACCTCCACTCCTTATATGATATAGGAATATGACTCCTTATGAGCTCTCCT
Source organism: Papaver somniferum (assembly GCF_003573695.1). NCBI lineage: Eukaryota > Viridiplantae > Streptophyta > Magnoliopsida > Ranunculales > Papaveraceae > Papaver > Papaver somniferum. Next base: position 16,082,448 of record NW_020631041.1, read on the forward strand.
ACCCTAGTAGAGAATCTTGCTGCCGCATTTCCTCGATCTTGCCAGCAATATTGACTTGAACAATCAGCTTCGATTTTGCTGATGAGCTGGATACATTTTGCTGTGATGATGTAGTAGTTGACGTAGACAGACCAGAACTGCTTCGATTTGAGGCCATTCTACTGCAAAAGACAAAGCGAAATCTTAGTCAAATGATAACACAATCAAGTAAAACAAGAACCCATTCAAAGAGTAAACTGCTCATATTAGTCATGGTAAGCAATACATGCCAGCACAACCACATTCAAAAACATATTAAACTGCTCTACATTAAGCAATAGATCAATAACAACAGAACCATATTCAGAGAATGAAAACATAAGGTAAAACTTAAGTTGGTTAATAGGTTATTGTAAAATGAGTTAAAACACAAAGACTAATGTTCCTACAATACCATCAGAAGCGAATTACACCCGTTGAACCAGTAACACAGCCAAGTTGGGCTCATGCACAATTATAGATTGATTTTTTTTGAAATCAGGATTTATCAAGTCGTCCACATGTCTTGTCATGCCCATTGGTGAGTGAATCACAACAGACCAATCAGGATTCTTCAAATCTTGAGAATAAAAAACTTGCTTGGCCTCAAAGTCCATTATAGCAGGTTCATCAAAGTAGTAGTCTGTACTCTTGAACCTATTCAGCACAGTCCAAGTACACATTAGTTAAATGCCCCTGATAATTTAAGTATATAAAGCTCCAAGTTTTTGCTACATCCAATAGTTTAGACATAAAATGAACACTTAACAAAAAGTGCCATCTCTTGGTACGCCTGATGCTCGATATCTAATTAGTTAACTATGGTATCTCGTATACTATTAAGCAATACAAACCAAAGTACAACAAGTCAACCAATATCAAATTTAACAATTTACTAGACCATACTAATTAATTTATCACCATGAAATCATTTATATACTAAACACAAATGAATCCCTTTCGTGATATAAATAAATGCAGCAATCCATAAAGGCATCATTGTATGGATCTAAGTGAAAATGAAATATTAGAAAACATTGATGCGGTGTCATTTCATTTTGATCCAAAACAATTATTATATAGCAAGAAACAAAATTTTAACAGCCCAATCCCATAGCCACGACTAGTTTCATCAATATAGTACAATCCAGCATGTAGCTTACTGAATTCAGAAGTCTACACCACTATAATGCTTATCCCGTACTCAAAAGTGGACGATTCAATGCAAGTATTGAAATTCTTTTTTCTTCCAAGTTAACACACAATTAAGCCTTTAAAGCTATTTAAATAGTTAATCCTTACTTGTTTAACTTGTTTATCTGGTCTCTACATCAACTACAAACAAAAAAAATTAACATTTATGATTGTCATTTACTGGCTTGATTCATAGACTCAGACTGTTCTGTCAGTATCCAATTACATTGAACCATGGTCAAGTCTACAATCTGTGCAACTTTACACTTTTCAAGTAAGCTCTATACCTGAGAAACTTATATTTTGAGGAATTGGTTAATGAACTTATGACTTGTCAGTGTTACCAGAGCAAGCTACTTACTAGACTGAAATATACCACCAGAAAACATGGCAAAGACATGATGAAGTTGTGCACAAAAACAACATCTCACAGACTTGCATTAACATTCATTTTGAAACACTGGCAGAAAAATAACATTCATGATGAAGTTGTGCACTCAACACTCTACAACTGCAAGAACATGTTAAAGATCAAACATCTCTATCATACTCATGAACCCTATTTTCTAAATTAAATATCAAACACTTGTAACAAGCAAAACTTACATACCCAGTGAAAAATCACATAACCCTCAGATGGAAATCAGTTGATAAAAACATAAATCAAACACACAACTTGCAACTATAGAGAGAAAAAACAAACAAATAGGGTTAGAAGTAATACCTGAATCTTCAAGGATTTTACTTCAATCATCTTCTGCGAATTTCAAACACAAAAATTAGAAATCAAAATTTTAGGGTTTATCAATCGAAATAATTTCGATTTCTGTAAAAAGGATACATTTATTACCTGAGGATAGAGATTTCTAGGGTTTCTACTTCTTCAATTGAATCTTCTTCTAAGAGTTTCAAACTAAAAGCAAAAATCAGTTTACAAAATCAAAAAAATTTATTTGTAAATTAGGGAGTTTTTGGGTTTACAAAATCATAAATCAGTTGAAGAATATTGGTTTAATTTCTGGTTTCGGTTTGATTTTTGGTTTCTCTCGATTTCACTCATTCTTTCTGTTTCTTTTGAGCGGAGAGCGGAGAAGAGAAGAAAGAAGTCGAGAAGAGAAAAGGAAAGGAAGTAAAAGAGTAGGCAGTGACTTAATACAACCCATCCTAAAACTAAATGCAACCTTTTTAAATTAAGGTTAACCTTATTAATGTAGGTAGACAAGACTCACCTTTATAATCATTCTCATTTTCATTGTGTTATACCGTAGGTCCGATAATCCTCAAATCTGATTTCTCCATTACCATAAATCAGTCCAATCAAATTAATTATAACTTCAGTTCCTAGCCATCCCTGTGCTAATTTTTAGTAGAATCTCTCGAACAACTTTTTATGTTTTTGTCACTGGAATGAATCCACAATTGAAATAAAAATCAAGTCTTCATCAATTCAATTTATAATCAAGTAATTTATTTATTTACTACTGGACAAGTACAACAAATCCACAGGTCTGAATTTCTGCTTTTATATCTTCTGTTTGCCAGGTGATTTTTCAATCTCGGTCTCCTTCTATAACAAGTTTATCACCGGATTTTATTGTGACAGGAGGAAGAATAAACGGAAATTTTTTTTTTGCCTGCAAACACTATGGTGCGAGTGAGGAAGATGACAGAGGAACGTTTTGGTTACCCACGTCAATAAGGTGAATCGCATTTTGAAAGGGTTGCATTTAGTTTTAGGATGGGTTGTATTTAGTCAAAGAGTAATAGAGAGAGAGAGGGGAAGAGTTGGAATGAGTTTAAAGGGCAGATTTTCATTTAATATTAAATATTGTCTAAATTTAAGAATACCCAAAATAAATGGTGGTAACTAAAATAAATAGTGGGAAGTGGGAACTATTGCAAATCATGTTTCAAAATAGACAAAGATTTGGGGTGGGTGGGGGATTTGATTGGAAGAAAAATGTTGGAGGGAAAATAATGTGAGAGATTTAGAAAATTAGAAAGGGGGAGAATTTTGAAGGAAAGTGAGTTTTGGAAGGAAATGAAATGGAATTATAATGAAAAAGAAATGACAAATTAGATATATATTAAAGTTATTAATTTTTATAGAAACACATTTTAAGAATCAAAAATAAAAATTAAAGTGAGTTTGGAAGTAGTTGAAAAATCAAAATTAAAGTTACTCATATTTTTTGTTTAAGACTCTTATATGAGTGGAAGCACTAAAGACAAGCCATGCCTACCCCGAGATCCACGATCCACTGGTTCGTCCTTCGAATCGATCGTTGTTAATATAGACTAACTGTTAATCACACAAGAAATCTAAGAATCTAGCCAAAAAGCTTACACAAGGCTCATAACATAATCTCATACAATTCTCTCGTTACACGCTAAGTGAACTACTTTAATTGTTCTAAGCCCATTTAAGGTTCTCCACATCTTCATTACCTATCTCTTGCATATCTAATGGCTTACTAGTTCAATCAGATTAGGTCTATAGCCTATTAGACAAGACTTAAGGAAACAAAGGCTAACTTATACTATAAGAGTCCATAACATCAAACTAAGCCCAAGTCCACTAGACTCGGCCCATTACAAAAGTGCTGACCCAACTGGGTCAACTAACGGTCAATGATGGTCAAACGGTTAAACTAACAGTTCAACGTCCATAGTCAAGTCAAGGTCCTGGTCAAATGGTCAAAGGAACCAACTCAGTCAAGGTCTAAATTGGTCAACTGATTCAACTCAGTCAACTAGACTGATTCAGAACAGGGTCAACGTGTCAACTCAGTCAGATTAACTGAGTCAGTTAAATAAAGCTGAACCAAACTGAATAAGTTCAGTCAGGTTGGTTAAAGGTTCTTCTTACACAGCTATAGTTCTAACTCTACAATCCTAACCCAAGTTCAACTTCAATCTAATAATGCATCAATTCAACCATTAAAATAAACTTCAAATTTCAATTACAAATACCAATTAAGCCTACCTGCAATAGCAGTAGCTGCAAGCTCTCAAAGAACTACCAATTGTGATTCCACAATCACCACTCTCACATCTTTACCACTCTTCTACTCAACACACAACAGTACCCAACTGAATCAACAGTATACCTCTAATAACCCATAATACCAAAACCACCACAACCCATAATACCAACAACATCTCTTGAACTGTAACCTCACTCCAGTTCTACAACAATCAACATAACTGCAATTCACAGCTGTAACACCATTCATCCAACTTCCTTTCAGTCACATCCATAGAAACTTTGCCATAGCAGCATCATTATCAACTATAGTGCCACCGACAAAACCGTACCATTTCTATTCTAACATCTACACCACCAAACCTCAACCCCAGCACTACTCAGTTACAACCATCTTCAAACCATACAAAAACATTATCTCCATCTCTATCTACCACCACTCTTTCACTTACAACTCAACAACTTCCACGGTTCACCAACACCATTTACTTCTCCTTCTCCCTGTAATTCGATACAAACATCTCAAACCATTCACAAACACAAAACAACTACCACCTATCCACAACACTGACTCAGTTCAGTTTTATTCTTTTTCTTCCTTTCTAGATTCAACTGCACAGTTCAACAACACGCACAACTCTCTGTTCTTCAGACTCAATCCAAGCTTCACTCATTCCAACAATGTTACTGATTCAGCTATACCATATCATTAAGACTCCATATGCACTTCAGTTGAGGTCATACTCTCTTCATATTACCTATAATTTCCTCCACCAGTTCCACTAGTAACTCTAAAAACCCATGCACTAATTCCATATACACTAAATCTCCACCTAAACTATAATTAAACTTCAACAGAACCCCACCATATTCATCTGAACCATTTCAGCACCCACCAGTTCAATACCACCCACAAATCTGTACGCCTGCAAATTCAACAACACAGACAACACCACCAATAACCCATCCCCAGTTCTGTTTCCATTTTACCTTCACCATTCATACCTAACTCATACATCTAATCCTTATCAAATAATTTCAATACTCAAACAATAACACATCACCTTTCATCTCTATTTTATCAGTTTATCACAACCAATTCTTAAGTCAAGACTTCTCTAGTTTGAACCGAGAACATCAACCCACTTCTTCATATCAACAGAACCCATTTTCAAACAATCCTCTAAATCCCCAGTTACATCTTCTTTATCTGAAGTTAAGACCCAAAAACCCTAATTTCTGATTTGGGGAAATACAAGAACAAACCCTAATTCATAGTTCTCAATTTCACAATTAAACTGAAATTACAACTCCATATAATTGTTTCATCTTCAATCAAACCCATCTAAGATCCATCATCTATTATCCAATTTACAAGAAACAAATTCAAATCGAAGAACCCTAATTTACCTGGTTTTGTGATTCTTCATCAGAATAGCCTCCAATCAATAATTCAACAACAACCCCTCTTAATTCTCATCAATCATCAACCCCATAAACTTATTCGATTCCAAACAACCTCAAATCAGATGAAACCCTAACTTCCTGATTAACAGTAGCCACTCTATCTTCTGCATCTCGTGTTCAATCAATCACAACATCCACATCGTCTTCTTAATATGCTCTTTCTCGACAATTAATTCTCTCAAACCATACCTCAAATTCATCACTCGATCTTTAACAGAAGAAGAACAGAGAAGAGAAAGAGAAGAAACAGAGAAGAAGAGGAAAGAAGAAGAAAAGATAAAGTGAAATTCTTCTCTCGACACGTTCTAGTGATAAGGCCAACGACCCATGATAAAGGCACCCACCCAAACGTTAAGGGCAGCCAAGTCGATTAACTGTAAAATAATTATTTCCCCTTTAAACAAAACTGATGATATCTTCTTCATCCGACATCCGATTGACACGTTCGAGTAGTCCACTCTGTGTAACTTTTTGAGACCTAGCCAACGGTACTAGTTTCTTATCTACATCATTGTTAGATTAATTTCTATTAATTAACGTTCGTTTTAAACTAATCCAGTTAGTATCGGCTAATATGTTATATGTCTCTTGACTAGTCTAATAGCGTTGACGAGCTCGAGGGTCATTACATTCTCCCCACCTTATACATTTTCATCCTCGAAAATCAAACCATCCTCTGGTCTTCAAAAAATCCCCACCTTATAAAAAATTACATCTCTTGTCTAAGCGCAAATAACATAAAACAAAGCACAAATCTAAATGGATTTCTACAACTAAAATTTGTGGCTCTCGGTTCAACTGTACTGATTCAAGTTCTATCCAAGAGGGAAGTCTAAATTTCTTACATGAAGCTCTATAAAGGAAACAATGACTTTAGATTTAAATTCTCTACACTAATTTCTGTTCCAATAAGTTACTGGTTCTAATTACGAGTGAAAATATTTTATAAGCTTTTAAATAAAATTTTTGGATTATAAGTTCACTATCAGAAGCATGTTTTCCTTATATGCCTAGTTATACAAGAATGCAGTTGCCCTGTCTAGGTTCGCGACGCCTGACAATGCGTACCTACGTAACAAGTATTACCCGAACACATTAGATTAACCAACCTCACTATTCAGCACTGGGGATTAACTAAGTATTAATTTATTAAGATTAATTAGTCTCTAAACTTTTATCGTAACTGGTGTAAGTATGATACATTTACTTCGTAAAATATATAAATAGTTCACATCATTTTAAGCAATTTAATCATCAAAATTATTTACCGTTACTATTATTTATTTATTTTATCATTATAAGTAATCCAAATTTGATTCACGTCAATTTATAATATCTGATATTTTAACTTTAGTGTAATACCATATATAAATTTTCCAAATATAATCTACTATAAATTTCTTACTAGCCTAATTATTCGAATACTAATATCAACTATATTATTATTCTCATTATTCTTAAGTTGATAGTCTAGTTGATACACTAAGTCTTAATCTTCTAAATATAATTTTACATTCACGTAAGGATTGATATAACAGATTTTTATTTATTCATCTCGAATCCATATACTATATCTTGTTAAAGATTGGCGTTGGTAATTTAATATGATCTAAATTTGAGTCTGCATAAAATTTATAATATATCTTAATAGTATTTAGATTTTACTACTAATGTGAAGTATCCTATAATATACAAATTTATTTCCTTTTAAGTGTAATATTAAGCTAAGCATCCGAATACTATTACTACTTTACGTATATTTTTTTTCGTTTTACAGATTTACTGGATCATCTATTAGGCTAAAAATAATTTCGATACAAAGTTACTAACAAGTTGGGTGTTTTTATTTTATACATTATATCCTCACCTTCTTACGTCTAATGCCTAATAAGTATTATATTAACTATCTAGTTTAACGCAAAACATATATTTATAATTGTAGTTCGTTTAATTTATAAAATTTAACCATAGATAAGTGTTATTAATTTTTCATAGCTATTTAACCATAGTTAATATTTAACCATAGATAAGTGTTCAGTAAGTTTCTATGTGATAGCGTTGACGAGTTCGAGGGTCATTACACTCTATTTTGTATAATATCAAAAAAATACTTTTACAACTCCAAAAATTCTGAAATTTTTTGTGCTTAACTATCGAGATGTCTTCTACATTATGTCAAAAGGGTTCACCGAAATTTTTTGTGCTGACCAAAAATTCGTTTTTGTTTTTCACTCCACAATTGGAGTGTGATTCCGTTTTCTATATGGTGGATTTTGTGGAGTGAAGGTAATAGAAGAATATTTCAAAGCAAATACAAGGATTTCAATCAGCTGATTGTGGATGTAAAGTGTTTGATATATTTTTTTAGCTAAGTAAAAAAATCATTTGTACAATTTTTTTTGATAACATTCCATTGAACATGAATCTGCATAATTGGGAGGGTGTCATTGGCGATAACTAGGATTTGCTTTTGTTTTCTCTGTGTTCATTTGTACAAGTTTTGTATTTAGGCAGTCAGTTTTATTTCTGGGTAAAAATAAAAAATTGTTGGGCATTGTAGGGAGAAAGAAACAGACGCATCATGGCAAAGAAAAGAGGCAGAGTCGACTGAGTTGGTGATTATTGAAATTAAGAGAATGATTTACCAATTGGGGGGAGTATTTTTTTCTTGGGCTTTTGGGCTTGTATTACCTTATTGTATTTGGGATATCTTGCACAGCATTTTCCCCTTTTCATATCTGATAGGATCAGAAGCTTAGCCGTTGCTATAAAAATAAAATAAAATAATGCATATCCCCTGCAACTCGCTAACTCCATTCAATCTAAGTTTAATTACATAAAATCAGTATTTTACTTGATCAAAACATGCAAGGATTTTTTATTTTATTTTTCATTCTTCTTAAAAGAAATAAAAAGTTATTACAATACAAGATATAATACTCGAAGAAGAAGAGAAGAACAACTCGATACATTTGTAGGATCAGAATCTCGCAACAATTATGTCTCAGCGAAGTTATCAATGGTATTGCACAATAGCGTCGCAGAACAATTTCAGAAACGATGCCAGCAAGGATCATGAGAAAGATGTGATAGTCTTGCGAAAATTAGAGAGCTCGCGAAGTTAATATTTGTAAGGTTGCGAGAATGTCGCAAACCATATCCGAAAATAAAGAACAGATTAGCTGTCATCCACTATGTATTTCCTTATAAATAGTCATTCGAGTTGTAAAGGAAAGAGAGATCTTTCTTGGGTAAGAAACAAGTAAATAAGAGAGAGAAAGTTCAGAGTAGAGATCATTCTTGACTTCTTTATCTTTCTTGTAAGAACATTCAAAAATTAATCAATAAAATTAAGAGTATAAACCTAAAATGAGCTGATCAACAATGAAATCATATGAGGGGTGTAGTGTAGGAATTCCTGCAACTACATAATGGCGCTAGAAACAGGGAGATTGAAGATCGAAAGTTGAAGATTGTTGATTGAGAAGATTCAAATCAAGAAAGTGATTAAACAAATCAGTGAATCAGTTAGAGGAAAGATGAATAAAATTAATGAAAATGGCAAAAAATTGGAGTGTAATATGATAACAAAAAGCTTGGTTAATGAATTCCATGAAAACATCAAAGGAAGAATACATAAACGAAATTTTGAAGGAAAGAAAATTATGGCGGTAGAAAAAACTTCACCCTTGAAAGATTGGGAAAAGCAAAGAATTGCGTTCATGGCGGAAGAAATACCAAAAGAAAATTTGAACCATACATCTCCGTTGGTCATCATAGTGCCTATTACAGGAGAATGGATGTTGAACAGAACTTTAATTGATACAGGAAGTTCAGTTGATATAATATTTTATCATGCATTCCGGGGAATGGGATTTAAAGACGAAGAAATGTCCAATTCAACATATTTTGTTCACGGCTTTGGAAAATCCACAACAAAACCTAAAGGAGAAATAGTGGTATGAATTCCACTTGGAGAAATTGAAACACATGTGACATTGTGCGTGGTGGATATGGAATCGCCATATAATATGTTATTAGGTCATGGATACATGCGATAAAAGCTGTGGTATCAACGTTGCATCAATGTATTAAATTCCCCACTCCAAGTGGAATAAGTGAAATCAGAGGAGATGTTGACAATGCGAAATCATGTCATCAAATTGAAGTAAGGCATTATGAAGGACAAGCAAAAAAGAAACAATTTCGTAGAAATTTGGTAAAGGAAGCAAAGAAGGAAGAAGAATTTAGAGTATATATGATAAGGGCAAAAGAAGGAAAAGGAATACCCAGCGAAATTTCGGAAGAAGGGGAAGGACCCATAAAAACAATTAAAGAACCCACACCAATGGGAGAACCTAAACCCAGTTACACTGCCGCAGAACCAACAAAAAAAATAAATGTTGGGACTGTAGAGGAGCCTCTAATGTTGAGAATTGGAACCAAAATGGATATACAAGAAGAAGAAAGAACTGTCAACTTACTGCGAGAATATAAAGATATTTTCGCAGGAAACATGGATGAGATACCAGGAATAGATCCAAAAATTGCTTGCCACAGATTGGAGATTAACAAAAATGTGAGACCATTTAAACAGAGAATAAGAAAAATCGCAACAACTTACCATTCCCAAATAGAAGAAGAATTACAGAAAATGCGGGAGGCAGGAATTATAAGAGAAGCTAAATACCCAGTATGGATAGAGAATATGGTCATTGTCCCAAAGAAAAACAAAGGAATCAGGATTTGCATAGATTTCACTGATTTAAACAAAGCTTGCCCCAAAGATAGTTTCCATTACCAGATATTCCTCAAATGGTGGAATCCGCAGCGGGAAATGATAGGGTATCATCTTTAGATGGGTACAAATGTTATAACCAAATCCCTCTCGCTGAAGAAGATCAAGAACATACTGCTTTGTTTGCCCCTAGAGGTTTATATTGTTACACGAAAATGCCATTTGGTTTGCGAAATGCAGGAGCAACATATCAAAGAATGGTAGAGAAGGTGTTCGCAAAATGGATACACAAAACATTAGAAGTATACGTGGACGACATGTTAATAAAGAGTAAAGAGGCTAAAGACCATGTACAAGACTTGAGGGAGATTTTTGAACAAATGCGGCAGTATAATATTAAATTGAATCCCGAGAAGTGTACTATTGGAGTTGCATCGGGAAAATTTTTGGGCTACATTGTATAAAAGGAAGGAATACAGGTTGATCCAGAAAAAGTGCAAGCAGTTCGTGACATGCCAACACCAGCAACAATAAAAGATGTACATAAGTTGAATGGGCTTCTAGCTTCGCTGGGGAGATTCATTTCGCGATCATCAGACAAATGCAAATATTTTTTCGATATACTCAAGAAGGGTGAAAAAATTAAATGGAGTGATGAATGTGAAAAGGATTTTCAAGGAATCAAAGAACATCTTATGAATACAACTATTTTGCAAAAGGCAGAACCAGGAGAAGAATTATTGATTTACCTTGCGACAACGTCGCATGCATTAAGTGCTGTGTTATTGCGAGTAGACGCAGGAGTGGAGAAACCCATTTATTACACTAGCAAAACTTTTAATACCGCAGAGAAGAATTACTCAAAGATTGAAAAGTTAATCTTAGCATTAGTTTATGCATCATTTAAGCTCCACATATACTTTCAAGCACACAATATAAATGTATTAACAAAAGTACCAATTGAATCAGTGATGAAGAATTCTAAAAGATCAGGAAGGGTGGAGAGATGGAATGCACAAGTAGGCCATTTTGATATTAAATATGAAGTTTTGTCTTCACCAAAATCACAAGTTGTTGCGGATTTCTTGGCAGAATTTCCTTTAGAAGAATATGAAGCAGTAAAAGAAATGATGGATGTAGAAGAAGAACATGGAGATCCAAAAGATTTATTAACAAAACCAAATAGGTGGGAAATACTGGTAGATGGATCATCAAATGGAGTTGGAATTGTTTTAATTTCGCCAGAAGGAATAAAGATGGCTTTTTCATTCAGATTGGAATTTGCATCCACTAATAATGAAGCAGAATATGAAGCTGTGATACATTCATTAAAATTCGCAATAGAAATGAAACTAGAAAACGCCAGGATCACTAGTGATTCGCAGCTAGTTATTCGCCAAACAAAAGGAGAGTATACTACAAATGAACCATCCCTGAAGAAATACAAGAAGCTGGTTGAAGAATTGTCAGCGAAAACCCAAAAATAAAATGGAGGCACATCTAAGAAAGGATAATAGACTCACGGACGCTTTTGCTTTCATCTCAAGTATGATGACAGATCCAACTGCGAGATGCATAAAAATACAAACACTTCTGTCACCATCAATCAATAAAGAAGAGGAAGATGTGGATGTGATGGTCATAGATAATGAAAAAGAAGAACAAATAAATAATGTCGCAGACTGGAGAATGGAACTTCATGCATATTTGGCGAAAGGAGAAACACCAAGAAATAGATTGGAAACACACAAGTTAAAAATCCGAGCAACAAATTATGAATTAAGAGATGGGTTGCTATACCGAAAATCCTTTAGTGGACCATCATTCAGATGTTTGACACGAGAGGAAGGAGAAAAGGTGCTGAAAATGTTACATAGTGGGGATGCTGGCAATCATAGTGGAGGAAGATCTTTGGCACATAGGGCAAAAATGCAAGGTTATTACTGGCCATACATGCATGAAGATGCAAAACAAATATCAAGACGTTGCGAAGACTGTCAGCGGCATGGAAAGAAGATACATGCACCAGGAGCACCATTGTCATCTTCAACCAGTGTGTGGCCCTTTGGAAAATGGGGCTTAAACATTGTGGGGCCATTTTTACCAGGAACTGGACAAAGAAGATACTTAATAGTCGCAACAGATTATTTCACAAAATGGACAGAAGTGAAGGAAGTACAACATATTCGCGACAAAGATATCTTTACATCCATATTCGAAAATATCATATGCAGATTCGGAATTCCTGCACAATTGGTATCTGATAATGGGAAACAGTTTGAGGGGCAGAACATAGAAATGTTACTTAATGCATTCAAGATAAAGTGTGGAAAGTCAAGTCCTTTGTATCCACAAGCTAATGGGCAAGTAGAAGCAACAAATAAAACAATTGAAGATATATTAAAGAAGAAATTGGAAGGACATCACAGATCATGGTGCGAACAAGTACATAATGTAGTATGGGCTTATAATACAACTAGAAGAGAAGCTACTGGAATGTCACCTTTTTGTTTAACATACGGAGTTGAAGCGGTGTTACCAACAGAAGTTGTTATTCCGACAACAAAAAGAGAAGCTTGGGAGAAAAATCTTAGTGCGGGTTTAATTTTAAACAAACTTGATGAATTAGAAGAAAAAAGAGAAAAAGCTTTACAACATATGGAGATTATCAGCGAAGATTAGCTCGAGAATATAATAAACGTGTCAAAATACGTGAATTTCAACCAGGAGATTTAGTTCTGCGAGAAACACCAAATATTAGCGAAGAAAATGGGGAAAATTAGCGAAAAAAAGGGGATGGACCTTACATCATTAAGGAGATAGTTGGAACAGGAGCTTATAGATTAATGGATCCAGAAGGAAGAGATGTTGGTCATAGATTAGAAGACCATGGAACAGTTGTACTTAAAATATTATCCGTAAGAAGCTTTGAGAAGTTATGAATTCTGAAAGAATAATTGCAGATTACTCATACAAAACAAGATCATGATGTGCGAAATTTTCGCAGCAGAGAACAATGACATAAAAGAAAGGGGCGAACCTTTATGGCGTACACCCTAGTTCGCGAATAAAATTTCGCAAGAGGCAAATGTAAGACCTAAAGTACGTCATATTAGGGGGTACCTGTTACATGGCTCAGGGAAAGGCTACCGCCACCGGAACCTGAGTCATGGAGATTTGGGGTCAATAAAGCCCATCCGGGAGAGGCACCTTGGATTCTCAACTTAAGCATATGACGGTTGGGCGACTAAGGTAATAAGGACTCTCCCAAGGAGTGCAGATCTGATCAAGGCGCCGAGGTACACGGTTGAGTCAAGAGTGCCGGGGCGTTTGAAGCGTCCTTGCCATTCTTGACAAGTCTTGGCTTATACTGCACTCGGCCTGAAGAAAACCCCACTTAGGGTGCAGTCTCGTAACCATAAGCCCTATAGGTAAAAGGGATAAGAGGCTGCGAAAACAACTGGTTGTTGTTAAGACTGGATGGGAGGAGCTAACCTTGTATGGTAGAAGTACCCCTCCTTGAAGTGGAAACCAGGGGGAAGATAAGGGCGGCACCCTCCATTAGGGAGCTGATAAGTGTCTTAAGACGCAAATGTCATGAGGCTTATTATTCGCAAGGATAATTAAGGCTTGTCATATTTATGCAACAATCCTGAAGAGGCAATAATACAAAAGAAAAAGATAAGATGAGATCCACGGGTTTTCGCATGAAAGTGCGAAGACGTCCTGCGATTTCATCGCAAGACGACAATGTCATGGAGCTTTATTTTCGCAAGAATATTTAGGCCTGTCATATTGTCGCAACATTCCTGAAGAGGCCATAATACAAAAGAAAAAGTTAAGACAAGATCAGTGGGTTTTTGTATGAAAGTGCAAGGACGTCCTGCGATTTTGTCGCAATGACAAGAGATGGCATGATAAGACCTTTAATTAGGAAGGCAAAATAAGACCATATAATAAAACAAACTAATTATAAGCATTCATAACAGATTATTTTTTGCAAGAAAGATAATGAGAGGCAAGTATGGGAATCGATATACAAGAAGCATTATCTTTCTTATCAACAAAATATTAAAAGAAAAAGTTGACTCCAAAGTCGATTGAAAAATGTAGCTCTCAAAAGTGATAAAAATAAGACAACTCAAGAAAACAAAGCTAGAAAAAAAGCTCAATCTTCAATATCAATATCAGTAGCAGGAGATGACAGAAATTCTTCGCCAACATTCTCGAAAGCTTCTCCTTCATTTCGGCTTTGATCTTCGCCATGACTAGCATTTTGATTATCGCCAGCAATTACTTGACTAGCATCTTGATTATCTCCAACAACTACTTCTTTAGGAGAAATTTCTTTCTCATTCTGATTAACACCAGCAGATACTTCTTTAGAAGGAACTTATTCTTCATCTTCCAGGAAATTATTCTCTGCACCGCTTTCATAATCATAATCACTATCAGCAGGACGAGGAACTTCATCATCATCTACTTCTAAAGGATCAATTGATGTAGGAGGAAGAGAGTTGGACAATAAAATGTCATTTACAAGGACTTCAGATCGGAGATGAACTTGGCGAAGAAGTGCTCTTTGATGATTCCTATCTTGAATATCCTTAAAATAAGAAAGATAATGAAGTCTTCTTTCTGCCCGGTCGCGAGAACCAGTAAGGGTAGAGACGAGTAATGCATTCTCTTTGCGAATTTTAGCATATTTAGCCTCCAGATCAGAAATAGAAGAATGAAGATTCTTCTCAGACTCTGCGAAAAATAGAATACAAAATTTTATTAAGATAAGGAATTCAGAGAGATATGACAAAGGAAAGATAATTAAGGCAGTCAAACTATTATGACTACCTTCCTTTTGCGAAATAAGGTGTTGAATTAAGGATAGACAACTATTCTCCCAATGATCAGAGGCAGCATTTTCGCGAGTTGGAGATAAAGGTTTATCTTGCGAATATGTCGCAGGAGATTTGGAAGAAATGAAGTCAGAGGCAGCGTCTTCACGAATTGGAGATAAAGGTTTATCTTGCGAAGATGTCGCAGGAGATTTGGAAGAAATGAGTAGGTGGAAGGGAACAGAAGTTGGAACAGCCTTGAGGTGGCGAGATTTCTTGTGAGGTTTATGAAGATCTTTATCACCCTTCGAATTACAATCTAGATAAGAAACAGAGGCAACAATATTGTTATTAGAAAAAGATAGTGTTTCTTACTACCTTCTCATTCGCAGACTTTCTTTTATGTACGACAACTTTATGATGTGATTTGGGATTGTTAGGATTCTGAACTGTAAATTTAGTATTGGAGCCGTTTTTGCTGAAATAACAACAGTATGGGAATCACATAAACAACATCATATAAGGCAATAAACAAAATTAATTTCAAATATATCAATTTCAGCAAAACTCACAAGGAAGAAAAGAGAAGACTAACCTTGATGAATCCATGAAAAATGATAGCAGGGAAATTATCTCGAAGAAGATCACGAACTATGAAGATCTAGTTTGAAGATGAAGAAGAATTTAAAAAGATTGAAGAGGAAAGAAGAAAAGTTGCAACAATGGAATTTGCAGAAGAACGATGAAGTTGCAGAGAGAATAAAAAGAAAGAAGAAGAGGGTGAAAAGAAATATATATAGAGGGAATTTTTCCTCGAGAAAATAAACATGGTTAATACGGAAAGATTTAAGTGGTTAAAAAGTAACGGTTACAAAAGACGTGTCGAGAAATAAATGGAAGAAAGAATACGTGTGATAAATGCAGAATATGAGAAGGTAAGAGGTTGCGGCATTTCTCACATCATTCTCTACTTTGCAGAGAAGATATGAGAAGAGGCAAGATGTAGGATCAGAATCTCGCAACAATTATGTCTCAGCGAAGTTATCAATGGTATTGCACAATAGCGTCGCAGAATAATTTCAAAAACGACGTCAGCAAGGATCATGAGAAAGATGTGATAGTCTTGCGAAAATTAGAGAGCTCGCGAAGTTAATATTTGTAAGGTTGCGGGAATGTCGCAAACCATATCCGAAAATAAAGGACAAATTAGCTGTCATCCACTATGTATTTCCTTATAAATAGTCATTCGAGTTGTAAAGGAAAGAGAGATCTTTCTTGGGTAAGAAACAAGTAAATAGGAGAGAGAAAGTTCAGAGTAGAAATCATTCTTGAATTCTTTATCTTTCTTGTAAGAACATTCAAAAATTAATCAATAAAATTAAGAGTATAAACCTAAAATGAGCTGATCAACAATGAAATCATATGAGGGATGTAGTGTAGGAATTCCTGCAACTACAACATTGTTGGTGGTTGGCTATTTTTGTTCCTCAACATTACACATGATGTGCAGCTAACTTAGCCAAGGGACCAACAGCTAAGGAGTTGACATAAGTACAAGGTTCTTCCATGGAAGATTAATTGCAACCTTTAATCAATAAACTTGTAATTCAGATTAAAATTGAGAATTAACCAAGATTTCAATAAGTTACTTACGTTGACCTCTTTACCATCATAAAGAGCGGAATCACCTCTCAATGCAACCCAATGCTTTCTCCTCTACCTAAATCCTGATTTTGGCTGTTAGCAACATCCTTCGTCTCGGTTTTGGCCAGCTCCATTTCTTTTCTTTTTTCGGAATTTGTCTCCCGACTATTTCACTAACCACATTCTTCACTTCATTTGTTTTTCCTTCACTCTTTGCTGTAAGTAAGACAGTAGCATTCACAAGTCTGTCTACCTGCTGAGTATTAGTCGAAGGAATTCTACTTAGTAATTCCTCAAGAGATTTAAGTGTCCATGCACATATGCATTTATGCAAATTCTAACCAACAGATTGATTACAGCTTTTTGATTATGTAAACTTTGTTTTGTGACGAAAGTTCTCGCTTAGTTACGAATACAAGCCAAAGACAAAGATGAATACACGTTATAGCGTTATAGCTTACAAGTTACATGCCTAGCGATATTTCCATGCACATGCATGTTTACCTTTCTTTCCTTTTTAGAAGAAGAGAAAAAATTGGTCTGAGGAGAGCAGAAATCGAGTCCAAATTTGTTCACACTCCTCTAACGAGTGTATATTTAACATATTCTTCTGATTGGTTGATTATTTAACTGATGGCCCAATTACCCTCCATGTTTAAAATCCTAGCCTTCCTTAGATAACTTTCTAAATTAAATCAATGATAGAGATTAAAATGTTACGTGCACACTCGTCTAGGAGTGTGCACAAATTGGGACTCGCAGAAATCATAGTGGACCCTCGTTAATTAGGACCGATCATATATAGTTTTCCAACTCCAACCAAATTACCCCTACATAATAGGCCCACTACCAAAGAAAAGATGATCGTTTTAACCTTGCTGCCAATCTATCTAATGACCTATTAACGGTCAAGCAAGCTTGATACTGATGTTTCTGCCATTAACAGTCTCAGACAATGAAATGATATTGGAAATGAGGCTTATAATACGAGATGATCAAGAGCTTTTTTTTTTCTTTTTCTTTTTTTAAAATTTGATATTGCGATGAATGACAAAAGAAACGTACCCACTTCTATGCAAACTAAGTTAATACTCACAAGCTTTTCGTTCGCAAATAGGGCAAAGGAATTTAATGGTTATACTACGCCATATTTGTTGTCGCTTAATTTCATTTGCGTTTTTATTGATAAGTTGAGAACTGATACTCACAAGTTTTTTATTTGCGAAGAGTACTATACGTCAAAATCTTGAGGTTAAAACTTCTTAGTGGTGATGGTACCAAGCTTCTCGAAGTCATGTCCGGTGAACCTACTACACGTTATACCTGTCACCTTACGTACCCAAGAAAAGAGAGATGATTTCTCTGCCCTTGCAGAGCTATTTTAGGCCTATTGGTATGATCTGTACGCTGTTTTTGAAAGTAAGCTGCCTATTGGTAAACAGACAAATAGAAGATTATTAAGCAGAAAGGCTAATTACAATAACAGAACAAGGCAAACCACCAAGCAAATAAAAACATAATGATAAAAGAAGCAATGGAATGAAAAAGGAGAAAACAACAGAAATCCCAAAAAGAAAAAACCCAAACAATTTTTCAGCATAGAACTGAAGATCACCGATTGCCAAAACAAGCAGCAACGGAACAAGTCCAGTCATTTGAATCCTTTATTTATGGATTCCCATTGAAACAATTTCTGAAACTTGACTTTTCACCCTTGCTCAAATTCCTCAGCTGAAGAAGCAAATAAAGGATGATCCCTCCAACAAACCCTACTGCCGCATTATAACCAATTGACGCTGCTGTGCAAACAAGCATTACAAATGCTTCCTCCTTGGTATTCATATCTTTTGAAGTCATGGCCAATTCAATTCCCGCGAACAAAAGCAAAACTCCTAGCAATCCAACAGGAAATTCAGCTAGAATTTTCACTAGTGAACTTCCTAAAACTAAACCCAGCACGAGTTTAGCTGCACCAAGAATTGCAACACAACCACCACTTCTTCCTCCAAATTTATATTGCCCAGCCAACCCTCCTGCCCCATGACAACATGGCATGGCGCCAAGCCAACACCCAGCCAAGTTCATTATACCAACACTAATTGATACTGATGTTGCTGAGAAATCCTTACCCGGGAAAAGATCTGACGATAACTTGCACACTGCAACAACAGAATTCAATACTGATAATGGTAGTTGTGGAATTGCACCCTTAATGAACCCTTGCTTCCACGCTTTCCAAGAAATCTTCACAATGCCTACACTAGATGGTCCAAACCTTACCTGCTTTGTAATTCCTGGCTCTCTAATGAAAGCCAGTATTATTCCCAAGAAGAACACAATCACAGCTGAAGGTAATGAGAATATGATCTTCCATAGTTTACTCCTTACTCTCCTATTAGAATTCTCAGTATGATCGCCATCAACTTGATCACCTTCTTTATCATGACTGTCACTTTCTGCCTCTTCACCTGCACCATTAACAATAATAATAAAACCAGCACAGACAAGAGCTAAAACCAATCCATCCAACCCAAACCATTGTCTATCAACACCCGTCTTCCCTTTCGAGAAATTCTGAGTTTTCCGAATGTATTTAACGGATGTCAATGCGAAAGATAAACCTTGAGAGAGTTGAATTCCTCTAACAACAGGTAATGGGATGATCTTATAAACAAGTCCCATCAATCCAGTAATGCCAAGAACGAATAATATCCCTCCTGTACATATTCCGGCCGCCATTATCTCTGGAATACCGAAATCTTCATTGCTCGATGATATTGCAACAGCTGCAATCGTTTTCATAGGTTGAACAGGCATCGGCACACCATAAAGCAAACCAGTAACAATATTATAAATACCAGTAAATATCAGTGTTATACCAAGATCAAGATCCTTGGCTAATGTTAATGAGATGACTATAGGTATATAAGTACCTAAATCACCCATTGCACCATTCAGTTCTGACCATTTCGATCGAAACTTCAAATTATCCATTCCCTTGCCGAAAAGATTAGCCAGAAAACTGGGTGTTGGCTTCGATGAATTATCATCGAGGGTTTCAACATGCTGTTGGTGAGACATTTTTTTCTATTTTTGTTGGTTGTCTAAGAACAGTAGTATTGGGTAAAAATGAAGCTGTGCAATAGGTCGTTATATAGAATAAAAATCACAAGTGCAAAAGGCGATCGAGTGCCTTTTAGCAACTTGAGGGGTCACTTTAGAGAATCATCCATCCGCTCTACGTGGAACTGTCAAAAATATCTCTTTTTTTTTACCTTTTTTGCCAAACTGTCAAATTATCAAATCCTTAGAGCAACCACAGTCATGAGCATGACTAAAGACCAAATACCATACTAAAAGTTAAAAATAATTGGCTTTTTTTGAGGTGAACTGCAGCGGAAAACGACTAAAATTTGGTCCGGCGGACCTTATAACAACGCTTAAAGTTGGATGCACGTATTATGGGCGCTTGACGGTGAGGCGTATGTATTGTATCCGTGTGAATGGAACGCAGGTATTGTGGGCGCTCAATGTGAGGCGTATTTATTACCCACGCCAGACGCGAAACGGAGATAGAAAAAACGTCAGTTGATGGGGCGGACTTATTAGCTTCGTATAATAGGGTGTGATTTACACCAGGTGAACATTAAAACATCGCCCCACACCAGACGAACATTATATCAGCGCCTCACAATGTATTGTATATGTTTTCTCCGACGGATTTTATAAGTGCGCCTCATTCAGACGCTCATTTCATCCCCGCTCAACTCTCGTACGTTAATTATACTCACGCCCAGAATGAATCGGTCATTATACTCTCGCCTAAACTCACACGCTCTTAATATTTATGCCCCACTATATGTTGATTTGGTCTGGGTTGACGACTACATTTAATCTCAAACCCTAATTTTCCAGACTAAATGTACCTATGGCCCGTCCCACTGCGCTACGATTTCGGACCAAATTTGGATATAGTCCCCAAATTTGATCGTGACGATGGTTGCTCATATAATATTTCTTATGATTTTTTATTTTTTTTTGGAAGCATAATATTGCGTTACTTATGATAGAGAGTGGATGCTTGATATATACAGTAAGCCTCTCTCATGTGTTCTCTCCCCTTTGTAGCAATTTGGTGCATGGGCCGAATTAGGTTTATACATACTAATGTAAATGCATACCTAGTCTGAAGTTTAAGTAGTGTAGATTTGTGCATTGTATAAGGGCTAGGTATAATCTCCTTTTTTTCATATAAATAAGAAAGGGTGCCAAAATAGCACACTCAAAGGATACAAGAAGAGATGAGCACATAACTTAAAGAGCTTACAGCAAAAACTACTCCCTAAAAGGACTTGCCCTATCAAATACAAAATCATCAAGTTTTATATTTCAAAAAGAAACAACATTAATGGACCTACTAAGAAGAAACATTTTGATGTCAATAATAAGAGATTTAACAGGCTTTCTCACTTGTTCTTAGCAATTAAAATGTCCCATCCACACAACCCACGATATCTGAAAAGGCATAGAACATCTCAAGAAAACAAGTGGCTTGATAAATATTTTGGTAGCTAGGTAAAATCATTTAGGCACGTACACAGGATGCAGAGACACGACGAGATGCAGAGACGAAATCACAACAATTTCCTGGAAAAGAAACCATGCTGCAAACACTATGAAATCAGTTATAGTTTCTACTGAAATGCAGTGAATTCTTCTTAATAAATCATAGGAAAAATGGTGTTTTTTTCCCGAAAAACTTATATTCCCTGTATTTGGACCTTACCGGTGCATATACTATAACACTGTGTATAACATTATATATATGTGCAGTGTCACACCTAAGTTGAGTAAGTAGGTGGTTAAATAGAATAGAATCTATATAAAAATGAACGTCAAATGAAAACTAAGTGTCTTTATGAGGTCACTAATTAAAGAATCCACTGTACTTTCTCCCACCGTTTGTGGAAGCATCAAAGCATTAAATCCTTGAAGTAATTACTTCTCGGATGTGTATAGTAATGAAATTCTTAAATAACGAAGATTAGTCGTTAGACAATAAAGGAAACGTCCTTTCCGGGACATTCGATAAAATTGGAACCGTACACAGAAGATTAGTATGCCCCCCCCTCCCCACCCCCCCACCACACCGAAGGAGTCTAAATTTTAAAACAAAAGGAAAGAAGGAAATAAAGAATATTGACCTAGTGATAGAGATTGACGGATTGGATGATCGATTGATAGAAGCCTCTCCACCGAATTAGATTTTATACAATTTAAGTAAATAAGTTCGGCTTAGTCTTTGTAGGGAGTACTGAGTAGTGCATTGGAAAATACTTACTAGGTTGAAGTTTAAGAGGGTGCTCGGATGAATATTAAGAAGTAATTGTTCGAGAAATTGGGTCAATTGTCAAAATGTTTTTAAAACGTGGTTCTAATGGACGAGTAAAAACTAGTACGGATGAAATGGACACAAAAAAAAGGCAAGAATGAATCTGGATTCATCCTGACCTAAACTTAAAAAATAGCGAGGATGAAACTGGATGCATCCTGATGTAAATTAAAAATAAAAAAAAGTATTTGAAAATGGGTAGGATGAAACTGTTAACATCCTGGTTATTTTTACATTCTCGTTCATTTAAACAGTATCAAAATGTACATGTCTTTTTCACACAGGAATTGTCGTTATTGGGTTAATTGACCAATTTTGTGTAATTGTTCGACTTTTAAACACAAAAATGAGACATTAGGTTGAGAACAAAATTTAAGAATGATTTCTTCTGTAAGTAAAAAAGCTAAGTATTTGTGAAATAATTTCTTTTTGCTCTTGAGTTATGCATATTGTATCCGAACACCCTCTTGGTATATGTTTCTAGTGTATACACAGGTTTGTGTGTTGTGATATCTGCCCCATTAATTCCTTGCAGAGAAGATCTATATATGTAAGTTGTAACTGCATGCCCACTCTCTATATATGCCAAATGATCGAGGCACGTCTTGATTCCTAAAAACTAACAGCAAGCTGAGAATATTTGCGGAAACTTTTATAGATTTCCGGCAAGTTTCCAACTTTCATCGGGTCAGTCTCTAAACGCAAAACAATTAAAGGAGAAAAGCAAGTGAGTGACCATGGTTAGTTTACTCGTAGACACCTTCCATTGTTAATTGTTTGAATCCCATTATAAGCAATTTCCATGAGATGTTACTATCGTACGTTGGTAAGTAATGACATCAGCGCACCTAGCTAAAAGTGTTGAGATAATACGTCTTTCTCTGGATATTTAGAATAATACACCGTCTTAGGCCGGTTCCTATGGGCATAGCAAATTGGCCAATTTGCTAGTTTTACACCCATTAGGGAACTGGCAAACAAGCAAACTGGTCTGGCTAAGTGGCAAATTTACCATTTAGCCAAGCCAAGTTAAGTTTCCACCGAGCGGTCGAGTCTCGACCATTTGGTATAGTGTAGACCTCCCGGTGTAGTCTCCACTGCTAGGTAATTTTTTGATTTTTGTTTTATTCTTCTCTCCTGTTTATTAGTTATTAAGACGGTTCCTATGGGGGATGGCTAAACCCTCCATATGCCATGCCAGCCGGCCTGACAAACTGGCCGCGCCACTATGGGAGAAATGGTAAGCGGTCGAGTATCCACCGAACGGTTGAGACCATACCTGTAGCGGTGTAGACTCGACCGCTAGAGGTGTAGACTAGACCGGTAGCGGTTTAGTCTCAACCGTTGGGTGGATTTGAAACCTCCAACGGCTCTTTCTCCACCGCTATAAAAAGGGCAAAAAATCACACCAAAATCACACCAAATTTTGTACACAAAAAATTTCTCTATCTTATTATCTTTCAAAATGGCAATGTTTGAATTCCAACTTGACTTGGCTACCCAACTTGATTTTTCTGGAGTGATCCTTGAAACCCTTAATAAGATATGTGAAGGTTATAAAGAAATAGGTATAAATCAAAGAAGTCTACAAGTTTTGGATATTAACCAAATCAAACCTCCAACTAAGAAAAGACCAAGAAAAGTTCAAGGGAAGAAAATTTTCAAGGGAAGGAAAATTTGAAGGCAAAGAAGAAGATAAACAAAGGAGACTCCATTCATGAGCGCATTGATTGGAAGTTTGGTGAAATGAAGAAGATAAACAAGATGAAGAACATTGTCCCAAATTTTTACTTTTAAAGTCTTTATTGTAAGTTATGTCATTTTCTAGATGAATGAAAGAGGCACTAATGTAAATTAAAATTCTAAACTTTTAATGAAAGATGCACTAGTTTTATATTAATATCTTAAAATTAAAATTTGATACAAATGATAGTTGCATCATACAAACGAAAGATGCATCATATTTGGGCAGTTACTCTAAACTGATCATATTTGGGAAACACCCTCAAGATAAGATTACAACCCTCAAAGTGAAAATTTGTCCCAACTCTGTTGCGCCATTCGAGCCGACACATTTGCTCTACATCATTTGCATTTTGGCCATTTTGTCGGTTTCGATAGCCTTCAGCAAGTGCAACATCCCACAACTTCACATCCTTGCTGATTATTCTGAAGAGATGACACAATCCATCTGCATTTCGATTATTGAGGTTCAATGTTTCTTCTTGAAATCTCTGAAATATACGACTCCATGCAACCTCTTGATGTTGATTTTGTCCACCATCGGCCATATCTTGCGTAACAAAAACATAATGCCTGCAAATAGATTCATCTTCAGATATGCTAAATTTGCGAGGTCGAACTCGAATTGACATATTGGATTTGTGAAGTGAAAGAATGGAGACTGAAGAAATGGTGTGAGTTGAAATGAAATTTGATATCGTATTTATAGGCAGATGAAATGATGATTGTTGGATGAGATGATACGAGTGGTCTAGTCTAGACCGCTGGCAGTGGACACTACACCAAACGGTTTAAACTGCACCGAGCGGTCGAGACTCGACCGCTCGGTAGAAACTTGACCTGGCTTGGCTAAGTGGCAAATTTGCCACTTAGCCAGGCCGGTTTGTCACCTCCATAGTGGGTGCATAAATGGCAAACATGAATGTTTGCCACACCCATATGAAATGTCCTTATAACATATTTTTATTATACAAGGGTCCCACAAAATATTATATAATCCTTAAAATTTAATAAATACACCACAAAACACAAACAACTAAATTTTTTATTGATAAGGGTCCCACGAAACACAATAAAATATACTATTTTAGAGCTTCTCCAAGGGAATGTGTGTGATGATAAATGTCTAAGTCCACATAGGATACACATTGATTTTCCCTAAAATTCTGAGTGCGAATTCGTGCACACTCTTTAACGAGTGTATATTTCACATTTCAATCTCTACCCTTGATTTAATTTAGGGAGTTATGTAACGAGGGTCGTGATTCTAAACATGGAGGGTAATGGGGCCATCAGTTAAATAATCAACCAATCAGAAGAACATGTGAAATATACACTCGTTAGAGGAGTGTGAATAGATTTGGACTCTAAAATTCTTCTCCAACCCAATTTCTTAAATCAATGTGAAGATAACATGACTTAATTTTTGTTAGACATTGTCAAGGTGAATGTCAAGTTTTAGACATTCACCTTGACAATTTCAAGCTATCCTAGCAAGCTTTTACTTAACTAAAATTAATTTCAATATATTAAATAACCATTTTTAATTCTAATAAAATCTTAAAGTTACTAAAAATAAAATTTACATTTAATTAAAAAAAAGATCACAACTAACAGCATTAGAGATGAATTATTATTTTTTCCCTAAATTTAAGTTAATATTGGAATAAGGATGTCTTGTTTGTGATTCCACCTAATAGAATTTGCTAGTTTTACCATAGTGAGGAAACTAGTTTGGCATGACAAAACAACTTTTATACCTCTCACCATAGGAACCGACCTTAATGATGTAATTCTTTTTTGGTAGGGTCCAAAAGAAGAAGTAAAATATCATGAACCAAAAGAGACATTATTGAGGAACTAATTACTCTCTCCGTCCCATTTTAAATGATGTTTTAGAGATTTTTTTGTGTTCCATCCACAAACTAATTTTCACAGATTTACCTCTGCTTTAGAATCATAGATTCATAACAAAACATTCAGTATCTTTCTAATTGGTGACAGATAATTAATCCAATTTAGGACTTAAATATATTCCATGGAAAAATATATTCTATCTTGGAATATTTGGTTTATCCCCATTAGATTTACAACGGGGTTCGTAATTTACACTAAAATCTAGAAACCAAAAACTAGAGGTTTAAATTTTTAGGAAGATATCTTTCTTTATAATAAGAGATCCCAAGAGTGTCACGTGTCATGCCTATAATAATTCTAATTTGTGGTAAAACAACAACAACAGACCATTCCATGTCATAAATGCCAACTCATCCGAACTAAAGAGTTGCAACCATTGAACCAAAGGTCACCTTTTCGGATACTAATTGTCACGAAACACTGAATATATTTCCAAACGACACATCCTGAACTTTTGAATAACTACAAAAGAAGAATAAGAATCTAACATATCAATGTCGTGGTTCTTTGGAGTTTAAAATCCTGACAAATTATGTGTTCTCTATGGAAAGGGAAAGTTCAAGATTTTATATTAAAAAAGAAAAAGAAGAACTTACATTTAAAGAGAACATCACCAAATTTCTTAAGTTATCGTCTTATTGAATACCAGAGGTTGATTTTGGTTGCAGTATAATACAATGAAGGAAGAAACACTTCGGATGTACAAGGGATGAAAAACATTGATGCCTCTGAACTGCGTAAGTATCTAAATTGTTGTACATAATATTGTAGTCGACTGACGATTCAGAAAAACTTCATGCATGTAGGAAATCATCACTGTGCGATCAATTAAAGATTGGAAGTTAACATTATTTTCATAGCACATATTCTATCTGGTAAAATTCTTAGTTGGTGGGTTAGCATTCACTAATCGCGATGGACATGGTATAATTTTTTAAGGTAGGCTTCACTGCGTTTTACCTTACTGAAAGAGAAAACCAAAACTTACATAATTTTCTCTTTTTCACTGCAGTTTAACAATAAAAATGGGCAAGACCCCCCAAACTGTATTTTCAAGTGTTCTCAAATCAAATTTTAAAATCAGGAACAGTTAAATTTCTTTGTTTATGATGATTAGTATCTAGATTTACAACATTATTTTCCACTTTGGCTAATAGTGATAACCGTGTTACTTTTGGTTAACAGAAAATCTTCGTGTCACGCGCCATTCCCCAACAGTGAGTTATTATCTCCACTATAATGAACTGGTCACCAACACGAGCATTGTGAAGATAAGAAATGCAAAAGCATAATGGCTGTTGATATACCGATCATCAACGCAAACGCATCTAGATGATAACAATAAGCGAACCAAAAGTTATAACTTATCCCAAATGTATGTATGAAGAATATTTACTGATTCATCCTAAAATATTTCATATGACCAACTCAAATGTTGGTACTATTTTATGCATTCGGTGCGCACCGGGTTAGGAGCTTGTACATATATTAATAGGGTAGATTTGTAAAAAATTTATTCTCTTTGATGTTTCCTAATCTGCGTGAAAAACTCTTAAACATTATCTAAAGTGGAACAGAGAGAGTATAAAAGTATAAACTGTGTTCATAATTTTGGAATCAATAGATAATAGAGAAAGATTTGATCAATACTGACAGACTGACAGTGATGTTATTTAATCTCAATTGGTTAAAATTAAAATAAAAAAATGATCTGCTAATCTTGATGTTTATCTTACAATAAAATTTAAAATCAAAATAAAAAATGATCTGCTAATCTTGATGTTTATCTTACAATAAATTTCTTAATATGTACATTGTAGGCAATATTTTATGATACTTCTTTGTTTAGAATAAGTCAGTTCCTCTAGAAGTAAATTTCTTTATATGATAGACTCATTCGTAAAGGGATCATAACTCTTACATAATGAACAGATCATTGATCATATTTTGCTGCATTGTAAAGTGGCTAGAAGAATTTGGCTAAACTTAACTCCTAAAGAAGGTTATCATGGATGTTTTCAAATCCTTGTATGATCTAGGCTAGCATACTGTTGGTATGCAAAGTTTTTTGCTCATTGTTCCAGCCGCCGTAACTTGGATTTTCTGGAACATATGCATTCCATTGATTTGGCTATTTGGTTAACGTCGGAGTCGGAGATTAATTACATACTGATTGTGGTTTACATTTTGTAACTATAAAAGTCTAACTTATATTTACGCTCTAAATTAAAATAAAACTCACGAAGTACAGGTAATACCAAAATCATGTACGGCTGAATTATATATGTTTCTATGTTATATTTTCTATGTGAATTATGCCTATATAGGCAATTTCCTAAAACCGAAACTTGCCCCATTGAACGTTTAGTAGATCCGTCCCCGTTGAGTGTCTTTTAGCAGCTTGAGAGGTCAGTAAAGATCAGCTAAAAGTATATTCCTCAATTCATGGAAGTGTCGGAAGTATCAAATCTTTATAATATTACATATGATATGATGCATAATTGAATTTGACCTTGAGATGATTGGATGCATGATTGATATAAGCCTCTCTGCAATATTCATGTGTTTTTTTCCCCTTTGTAACAATTTGCTAACGGAAATGACATGTTTAATTCCATAAATCCGTGTTTAATTAATCAAAACATGTAAGTATTTTGTTTTCTTTTCTTCGTACAACAAGAAATAAAAGTTGTTACATTACAAGAAATAATACTCGAGAAAGAAGAAGAAGAAAAGAGAAGAACAACTTGATCTATTGTCGGTTGTTTGCTATTTTCTTTTCTCAGAATTACACGTGATGAGTAGCAAGCTTAGCTAAGGGACCAACAGCCAAGGAGTTGACATAAGTACATGGTTCTTCCATGGGAGATTGCAACCTTTGATCAATAAACTTATCGTATTTATCAGGTCCACCAACAATTGCACCGGTTAACTCGTTCGGGTTTGGTTGGTCCTTTGAGAACCAGTTTGTAAAACTCATGGGGCAACTCACTTCTGTACCAGCAGGCATTACAGGTACTGATGCTCCTCTATGATGAGCTTGTTGTGGTGGGTTGTTCCCGAAACCTACCATGTATGAACTTTGTCTTGGGTTGCTTCCAAGCAGATAATCCATCTGTAGAAAAATGCACGTAAATGTTTTAAAAAATTACGCGTTATGATTAATCTTGATATGTAAGTCCAAATTCAGCATTCCTTTAGTACCTGTTTCTTGGCGAACTGTAAAAGGTGTACTGAGTCGAATTGTTGGTTTCCACAGGTAACTTTTTGGTTGTGTTGAGCAATTATGTCGCCATATACGCTAAACAAGAAAGCAGCTCCCGTGACATATTGTGTGTTAGCTCCATCTCTAAGATGAACCAAACCACCTAAAAATCGCACGAACGAACGTTATAATTCTGAAAATAAAAAACCGAAAAACTCCAATGAATTTTTTACGTGCTTAAGAATTCTTAGTAGCAAACCTGGGGTGGTATAAATTTGGTGATAGGGACTATCAGGAAGTGCTGAGCAAATGAAGTTGTCAGCTTGTTTCTTGTAGGTCTCTAGAGTTTTTTCTCCCTCAAGATACAACTGCATGTCATAGAAATACAATGTGAATCAGAGTAGCCAGTAATTAACTTGAAAGTAGAGAAAATTGAACAAGAATATAGATAAAATATATGTAAAAAAAAGGTAGATGGAGAAATTACTTTGGATAGAAGAATTTGAACACCGGCATATTTCAAATCCCAACTAAACTCAGCAACATTTGCAGTAATGGCTTCTTCTTGGATATAGCTCAAGTAAATTGGTTTCTTGGTTGCAATGTATAACCATGATGCAGCCCACAACAACTCGTCCTACATTCATTGACCCAAGAATCATAAATATGTGAAGCATGGAGTTGCGCGACGTTGTATGAAGAGATATAGAAAAAGAATTTACATTGTATCCCGAGTAGGAGCAGTAAAATGGGCATTCTCCATCATAGGTACCTTTATGTTCCTTAGCGAACTTAAACAACTGCACATACACATAGGAAATGGATTAATTAGTCGACGCAAGGGCATGAGATTCTAACGCTGCGGTCTAGGCCTTGCGCTTAGAAAGGAAGTTAATTTCATCATATGTAGGTACGTACAGTTTTGGCTTTGTTAAGGAGACGACGAGCATAGACACGGTCTGTGGCTCTGAAGACAATTGAAGAAGCGGCCATTGCTGCAGCAGTCTCAGCAGCTATCTCTGATCCAGGTTGGCCTTGGTCGATCTTCAAAACAGTTCTTGGTGTCTTCATGTTCTCTGGTCGAACCCAACATTGATGGTCTGCGTTGG
Source organism: Papaver somniferum (assembly GCF_003573695.1). NCBI lineage: Eukaryota > Viridiplantae > Streptophyta > Magnoliopsida > Ranunculales > Papaveraceae > Papaver > Papaver somniferum. The sequence continues at coordinate 16,112,693 of NW_020631041.1, forward strand.
GGTCTCCCACCTTCATTGAACCAACAAAAAAAAAAAACAGTTTCAAGATGTGAAACCATAATATGTCATTTTTGTTATCAGTGATCAAGGTTATAAAAGCTTAATTACCTGGACATACAAACGACCTTTTTTAGATGCACACTTGAGGAAGTAATCTGTTCCCCATCTGATAGCTTCATGAACATGTTGCAATTCACCGGTCTCTTGTAACTCTGCATGGTAAAACATTGCACTCCATGCAAGCGTGGTAACGGTAAACGCCATAGGAAGTCCATACTTCACATTATCTCCAGCGTCATAGTATCCTCCCGTAAGATCCAACTATAAGCACGTCACAAGAATGTTAACCATCGGAAGGAAAACTCATCATTTACAGCGAGAGAAGAAAAATCGAAATGAAACCATGATTTTAGTTACTTACATTGACCTCTTTACCATCATCAAGAGCAGAATCACCCCTCCATTTAACCCTGTTGTTAGCAGGAAGCTTACCTGATCTTTGAGCTTCCAAGAATATAAGAGATTTTGTTAATGCATCTTTGTAATCGAAAGTAGCATGTACATGATTAGATATGGCAAACAATGCCAATAAAATGGCAGTTAATTTTAAACTTAGCCCCATCTAAACTAACTCAGAAAAAAGACTATATACGAAGCTACGTAGAATTTTTCTTTCTGAGAAAAGAAAAAAGAAAAGAAACTACGTAGGATTTTTGGTGTAGAATGGTTTTTGAGATATATAACTGTACAAATGAAAACTAATGACGACGAGGAGTCGTTGCATTTGCCATTTTTAATGATGGGAAGGACTTGAAGAGACGGGTTTGAATTTGTTATGTTTATGGGGAGATAAATTGTTAACTTTTTTTGGGGAGGAAATCATTGAGAAAAATATGGGAATTTGGAAGGTAAAGAGAGAATGCTGAGACCTTATTTTGACTTAAAATTGTTGTGGAGAAACCAAATTATGTCAATATGCAGTTGGTAATTTGGGTTCGTTGCTTAATTTTAGCAGAACCTCATTATAGTAGAAGATATGGCATGCACTTGCGTTAACGGTAGCATATACAAAACAGAAGTACAGAAAAGAAAGAACAAAAATTACAAACCAAAAAAAAAAAAGAAAGAAAGAAAAGAATAACGAATTTGAACATTGTACGTAGTAACGACCACACACCCTCACAACTATTACAACACTATAATTCAAGTAGATCACCAGTGGAAAAGCAGAACCTTAATTATTTCTTAACAGCTTCAGAGTCAGAGATCTTGTTTGAAACTTCTTTTTCTTTCTCTTTCTCGGTCGTTCTCTTAATGCTTTGCTTAAAACTTCGTCGGCTTTCCTTTTCAGATAAAATAGGCCGGCGGTTCTTTGCTGTTAAGACATGAGGCCAATACGTGACACTTACCATTTCAAGAAATAGAGGAAAATCTTGAAAAGCAAATAAGAGCACAGAAATTAAACCAAAGATCGCTATAGGAATCGGAGCCCATGGATATCGAAATCTAAGAACAAGGGTAAATGCTGCACCAAAAGCTACCAATATGCTGGCCATAGAAAGGAACAAACTTGCAAGACCAATTATCAGTTTCTGTGGCAGTGACTTCAGGAAATCCTCTTCAGTGTAGCGGGAGGTCATGATAGCTAAAAACATAATAACCGAGGTGATTGAGGAGAATAGAGCTACAGCATTGGCTACCGCAAACATTGCAAATGTGTTCCTCTCCAAGAAAACTGGGAAGCCATTTTTAGGGCTTTCATGATCACTAATATTACCTCCTGGGACAGTGAAAGCAGCTGCGAATGCTACAGTAGCGATAATGGTCGCAACCACCATGCACGATCCAGACGTGTCTTTCATCCATTTTTCTCCTGTCGCCACCATTTTCTTGTGTTCTTCGGTGAATACATCTTGAGCTGTATCTCCATTAACTTTCCTCATGTGTTTCAAGAACGGATGTATAATTTCAATCCCATGATCATTCAGTTATGAGATTACGTAAATAGACGTAAGTACTTGAACCATAATTAATAATGAAGCTAGCTTTTTTCATTATCTATCTTACAAAAACAAATGTGTTTTTGCCAATACGATGGTTTTAGTTGTGTCTTTTTTAATGATCGATGGCTCATATTCTTTCCAAAATGCAAAAGATAAATGGTGGTTGAGGTTGCACCCATCTCCTACGCCCTCATCCAACGTTCAAGATTCGACTTCTTCTCGAGTGAGAATTCGTGCACACTCCTTAACGAGTATACATTTCACATTTTAATCTCTATCCTTGATTTAATTTAGGGAGTTATGTAACGAGGATTCTAAACATAGAGGGAAATGGGGTCATCCGCTAAATAATCAACCAATCAGAAGAATACGTGAAATATACACTGGCTAGAGGAGTGTGAACAAATTTGGACTCCTTCTCCATCAAAATTTCCATGCGTTACGCACAGTTGCCAAAGATAGAGCAGCATTCAATCCCATTCCATGCGTTAGTATTTCAGTTCCCAAAAATAAAGTTCTAAGTTATGGTTTAGGTGCGACTTATTCCCCCTTTTAATTTCCAGACTTTAAGAACATCAATCCCGTCTATTGACTCTATTCCAATTCCCAAAGCGGGAGTTTTCCATCGACTTTATCTACATCAATTTTTTAGGCGTTACGATTTTTTTTTAACAAAATTCCATTAACAGCTCCATTATTTCCGCTAATCAATCCCTGGAGCCTGGGGATATTCAACTATATAAACCTAAAAAGAGGTTATCTCTGTCGAGGTTCTCCTTTTCTTTCTTCACGTTACTCTGTCAAGGTTAGTCAGTTAATACTCCGTGAATTTGATTATGGACGTTTTTGATTTGTTTTTGTTTTTTTTCTTTGATTTAATTGTTTTGATCGATTGGTCATGCTAAAAATTAAGATGTATTATTGCAGATTTTGGTTGAAGACATAGTGAGAAAAGATCTAGCATCTATCTCAGGTAAAACATTTAGATCAACACCGGAATACCCATATTTGATTGTTGTGTTTGGCCTGTCATTGTTGTACAGTGGTGATAATGTTGCTAAATAACATTGAATGATTATCGTGGGACACTTTGATAATGATGCTTTCACCAAAGCCTGTTTTTGTTGTGTTTTTTAGTTTAAACATAAAACAAGTGGCTAATATTGTTGTTGAGCTAAGAAATACTATTGGCTAGAATGTTGATGCATTTCCTTTCAGCAATTCAAACACAGTTTTGTTGGCTTATTAGTTCACCTTCATTTTGATTTAGATCAATTCTGGAAATGAACTCGATTTAGTCTACTTGGGCGGTGTATCAAGAGAACGCTATTCAATTTTGTTTTTACTAAAATGCTTAAGGGACCAGTTTTTTGCTACTGGCATTAACTACAATTAATATAATACTAAAAACATTATGAAATGAAACAGGAAAGTGGTTGACACTTTTCTATGTAAAGTGGTTAACACTTAATATACAAAAGTAGTGATGAAGAAAAAGGAAATATTGTCTTTCACTGTGTGTACCATTTTTCTTTAGATGGTGAAGTATCTGGCATTAGGTTTTGAATTAGTTCCAAAATAGTTTTCTAATATACTGAGATCTCTTTGTTGAATTCGTGTTCAGCATAACGACATGTGTCCCTTGCGCCCAAAACAGTAAGAGTCCAGTTAAATGCTACCAGTTATAATTGTGGTCAGTAATACCATATATTGATTACAGGGAAGAGAATCATCATGTAAATTATGCAACTGTTTAACACCAATCTGACTGGCAATGGTGACATCATTCCAAATTGATGTGATGTGCAACATTCTTTATGGATGTTTTTCCTTACCTAATTTGTGGAATGGTTCCAAAATAGCTTTTCTTGGAAATTCGAAGGTATTTGCGGTTTCAGTTCTTTTAAAAGGACGTGTTTAAAATTTTAGGGTGAACTGGGAAGTGTAGTCTCTATATGGGACATTTACACAATTGTCTGCCTGTTCTCTTATTGGACTAATTGGTTTGTATTTTTGAGGTGATGGCAGGGGGCACCTTTGCTGATATCCGCATTGTCGATGAGCTCTTAAGGGGAAAAGTTGGCCCAAAGACGATTCATATCCCAATTGGGGAGAAACTTTCAATGTTTCAGGTAGCTCAGGTGATACCGCAAACTGTTGGGTCCATTTCATGAGATTAATGGTTCTCTGCCTTCCCATCAAAATTAAAAGATAACTCTATCACCACATACCAAATAAACTGACCTTGATTGGTAAGGTAGTTTTCTGTAGGCAGAGTTCACTATCATCACTAATCTCCCATCCGTGAAGCTAGCTACTTTACAATGGCTAACCACTGTTTAGACCCAACTTCCAGTTTTCTTCTACTGTGAGCCAAGTGGGTTATGGTTTTTGTAGTATTAAACATCTCCAACAAAGATCATTAAGTCTACATTACGTAGACTTCAATTACATTGACTCAAACCGATACCCTAAACTCGCAGTGATATTGACTCTTTAAAATATTATTTCTTTTAAGTTTTCTCATTTCGGCGTTTTAATCTCTAAAATATTTTATATCTTATTTTCTTTGCAGAGATTTTTTAATTTCTAGATGTCACGACTTGGATGGAGCAGTCTTCCGTTGGAACTTATTTAAAGATAACGCAAAAAGCACATGAAATAAATATATATAGATATCCTGCTGCCAAAAGACTTCTGTATTAGTAATTGTAATCGAGAGAATTGTGTACAATTCTTGGGTGGTGATCAGCTCTGCATCTTTGTACTTTAAGATTACATTTGGGAGTTTTCCTCATACTACATAAATTCACCTGTTTGCTAACAAATTTCTTTCTAACCAGATGAACGGTGCATTTTATGTTCACATCTTTGATGATCATAATAATTTCTGTTTTAATTTGCAATGGTTTGTCAAATTTTCTCTTGAATCAGGAAAATGCAATGGTGATAGGATATTGGGATTAATCCACGCTACTTGGAGTGCTAGCTGTTGTTATGTTTTATGGAGGTCGCACAGAGTTTACATCTTGAAAAATTCTCTCTCAAATTGTATAATTGGCCGTGTTTACGTAGCTGCTTATTGGTTTTGCATTATTGAGCTTGAGAATGTTTTCTCTAGATCAGCGGTATTGGATGGTGTTTATATCGGCTCTAAGAAATAATTTGTGTCATGGCAAAGCAAGGATGCAGAAGTGAGTGCAGCAACTCAGCAGCCCGATGAGAGGCGCAATGGGCAAAGGTTCGTCTGAGTAACAATTAAGAGCCACATTGTATAATTTATCCAATAAGTGGCAAAAAAAAACTGCATATAAGATAAGTAATCAACAGTTTCAGGCCTTTGTGACTTTATTACCGTAATATTACAACCTAGAAATTGTTGTTGCCTAAATCAAAGTTCTGAACTTGAGTGCATCGTGCCTAATCGTTTGTGATCCGATTTAGAGATAACGTTGACTGCATTAAGACCTTGAAAAAGGATTACCTTCATATGTGCAAAGTTCCGAAATTGAGTGCATCGTGCCTAAACCAACTTTATAAAGCCTTAGCAAAAGAGCACTCAGAGACAAATTGATTAGCCGTTTTAGTACTGGAAGAATGCATTAGTGAAACCACATATCATTTCGAGGCTAATATTCTATTAGATTTTTGTGTGCAGATATAATAATTCCATTTACTTTGTTATCATAAATTGTTTTCTGTTTTTCATTTACCTATAAGATTACATTTAAACATTTGAGATGTTTATTCTATGAAAGCTTCTTTTAGATTGCTAACTGCAGGTTATCATCATTAGAGCTTTGATATTCAATTGTATTTTCTATTTGAAATCATTCAGAAAGCAAACAGATATCAAGAGGGTATGTTTGCAGGTAGACATTTAGCATTCTACAAGATTTTATTGAGGAATCCAGTATTTGGGAATCCGTAGCATGCTCTATGCGGCAAACATTGATGAATACGCTGTATACGTCTATAAGTTACTTCATATATACAGATTTCTAATAAATAATTCATACTTCTTTTACTATGCTACCTTTTTTTTTAGGATATATCTGTAAAACAACATGATTACCTTCATATTCAGGTTCTTAAATTTTGGGATTTCGGGTTTTGCTTGGAGTTTTGATTTTGGTTGGAGGACTTTATCAATTGATTATGTAAGAGCAAAACGGGAGAAATAATCAAAAGTTTGTTTGTTACTTTTCTCAAGTACCCAGCACTAAGTCTATTTAAGTGAAAAATTGTAATTTACTTAATTGTCAAGTGTACATATGCTCATTTGTGTATTTCCGCCTTCATTTTTCTCCACTTTTGTTTTCTTTGTTCTTTGCCTTTCATCTTTCTCGATTTAGGTTTAGGTGGATTGCGCATTCTGCTTGAACACCCTCTGTTCAACTTTGTAAGTAATTGTGCCAGTCTATCTATAAGAGTAATTTGGTAAAGAACTCTGATGATGCTTACCTGACTTTAAATCAACCAGTTGGGAATGCTAGAGTGTCCAACCATTCATAGAGGTTTATTGCTAACATGCCATAAGTCTTTGTAATACATTGAAGTACAGTAGCATTTGACAAATCTAATATTATAAGTGAATCAATCGCAATAATCTAATATTAGACGTGAATCAATCGCAATAAGATATCATATGGGACTCTTTTAACTTCCGTTAGGAAGTGTATGAGACCAAAGACCAAACATTCATGTATCCCCATATTGTTAATACTCCCGTTGTTTTCAAAAAAGATATATTATCACTTTTTCAATTTGACTTATTATTAGGTTAAAATGAAAAATTAATAATCTCTTTTTACCATTTAATATAAATAAATCATCATGAGCTAAAACTCGGGCCGCGGCACGAGTCATATCCTAATATATATATATAAAAAAAAGACATTAATCCTTACCTTGTACCACTGTGTTTCACTTTGCATTTGTAAAGCAGCACCCGACACAGAATTTAGCTGGTATGAAGGCGCGATTTTGGCGGCGTAGTGCAGAATACTGTTACCATTTTTATCTACTTTAGAAAGCAAATCATCTTTTTGATCTTTACCGGGTCCCAAAATGAGATTCAAAATCTTTTCATTTCGTTTTGCAATGGCTATTTGTATCATTGTTTCATCTCCCAAATCATAAGAAATGACAAGGAAATGTCTTCAAAACCTCCTCAATGAACTCAGTGATCCCATCTTTTTTTTTTTTCTTGATGCGCGAAAGCCGTTGCCAGGCCCCTACCCGATGTATATAGAGATGAAAAAAAGAATACCTCGTGTATGAAAAGACATGATGTATACAGAGATGAAGTCTTTTAGCATTCCTTTGATTTTACTAGCTGAGGCAACAACTGGTGATACAACTAAACTGTATCCAGAGATGAACTTTTTTAGCATTCCTTTATTTTTACTAGCTGAGGCGACAACTGATGATACAACCGAGAAAATATCTATATCGCCATTTTTGTTCTCTTCGTCTCCTTTTTGGCCAGTCGAACTATCCAAAGGATTCCCTTCGTATCCTACTTGGACATCTAAACTATCCAAAGGATTCTCTTCATCTCTTGCAGAACTGACAGTTACGGAGACGACTGATGATACAACTGACCATTTGTCCGTCTCGTCATTTTCATTCTTTGTGTCTCTTTTTTGGCCATCTGAACTATCCAAAGGATTCTCTACGTCTCTTATGGGGAATTGAGAACTGACAGCTGGGGAGACGACTGATAATGCAACTGAGCGTTTATCCGTCTCGTTATTTTCTTTCTCTTCGTCTCCTACTTGGACATCTGAACTATCCTCTTTATCTCCTATGTTGCTTTCTTTGTTTTCTGCCGGATGATTCTCTTTGTCGTCTTCACAGTCAAGTTCGTGTGAGCGCATGTCCACAGGAATCACTATGCCATAAATATATGCAGTTGCATAATTGAGATAACAATAAGGGATACTAGAGTAAGGAAATAATGTCATTGAATTATATTAAAAACATACTTTACATCACCCATTTTTTTAAATAGACCCAACATTACTCTAAAATACTATCACTCCTAACAAAGTCAAAATACCTATTGCAGTTACCTAAGCGCCCTTAATCTTTTACAAGTGCACATCACCAAACAGATCAACGTTCAACACTTGTTTCGACAAAAACGATATTCTTGTTGTCGCTGGTCTTTTTTTTTTTGGAAGTATTTTTGTTGTTTAGGATGAAGAATGTAAAAAAGAAAATCTATAAACGATATCACAATTTCTGGGGAAGGAAGGAATACAGTAGAACCGTTAAGTTTAAAGTTAAACGGTATGTGAAGGATATTTCAGTTTTTCAGTAAGGGAGATAAAGAAAAACGTGTCACTTGACGGCCGTTAAGTTTAAAGTTAGCAGAACTATAAAGATTTTTTTTTGAAGCATGTAAATAATAACAAAACAAGGAGGAAATTACACGAGGGTGTCTAATATCCATGGAATCGCTGAGTACAATTTGACTAGTGAAATTTGGGATTGTATGTTCCCAAATTTTGGTTCCAAGATTCCCCGTTTGGCTTCCATCTGTTGCGTGATTAGCAACGTCGTCCGCCGCTTGATTTCCTTCTCTGTAGTTGTGCTGGATGGCTCTGTGTGGTATCTGATTAAAATTGTGTTTTATTTCCTTTATCATTCTTTTTAAATACCGAGGTGGTGTTGTAGGGGATGTGACAAAGTGCAGAAGAGTTTCAGAATCTGTCTCGAAAAGTACTTTCATCCATTGTCTATCTGTCGCAGTTCTTGTAGCCAGCAGCAGCGACCAAGTTTCTGCTATTAAAGCAGTAGTAATTCCTAGAGGTTGCGCGAGAGCCATGATGACTTTTGCTTTCGAGTCTCTGCAGATGAAGCTTTCCCCTGCCAATTCTGGGTGACCTCTGGCAGCTCAGTCTGTGTTAATTTTTATCCAATCTGAGCCGGGATAGGACCATCCTACCAATATTGTTGTCGTCGTTCTGTTTCCTCTTGACGGAGTGAAAGTTGTAAGTCGCCTGGAAGAGTAGGGGGGACTGAATGTTAAGCCCATATGTACTCATGTTGTTGCTTTAAGGTTGAAAATAAAATGTCATTTGATGTTGCATGTTTCTGATGGCAAACAAATTCATTTCTAGTCAACCAGAGTGACCAAAAAAGATAACAGAAAGAAGAGAGTACTGTGGGAGGGACCTATTGTTGTAGGAGTTGGGAGATGGTTGTTTGAAGTGTTATTGCATTTGGGATGATAATGGGGGTATTTAGGGTGTTGGTGAGTTGATTGAGTAGAGTGTTCCAGGTTGTAATCGCTACCAGACAGCGTAAGAGTAAGTGATCCGCTGATTCTGCATCTAAATTACAACGGGGGAATATATTGGAGTTGACGAGATTGATTCTGTTTAAGATAGTGAAGGTTGGTAGGCCTTCATTGATTGTTTTCCACAAGAAAAGCTGAATTTTTGGTGGACATGGTAAGGTCCAAAGAAATTTGGTTGCGGGTAGGGGGTTCTGCTGAGGTTGTGTTCCTTGAATTAAGCATTTGTAACCAGAGGCAGTAGTGTACTTCCCAGATTTGGAGTGCGGCCAGATGATCTCATCCTCCGTTTCGCTAAGAGGGAGGTGGATGTTTCTAATTCTTTGTGAAGCAGGGGGGGGGTAAGTTGTTTAGCTTGTCATGGTTCCAATTATGAGAGATGGGATCAACGATGTCTGCCTTGGATGGGGTAGCATTGTGTTGGATCTAGGTTTGTGAAATGTGAGATCCAGGTAGCCTCAATAGGGGTTGTCAAACCGTTTCCTATTTGGTCGAAAGTATGTTTCCGGAAAGTCGGTATGAGGGATGCTAGTTGTTTCCAAAGTGGGATGGCTGAAGGTGCAATGGTGATGGTTCTCTGAAGAATTGGCTGATTATTGAGGTATTTCTCATTACATAGGCTTGTGTATATGGAATCTTTCTGGTTATGTAAACTCCAGATCCTCTTCATGAGTAGATATTTATTGTGGTCACTACTTTTCTTAATGCCCAGCCCTCCCTCGCTTATTGGTTTGGTTAGTTTGTCACTACCCAAAGTATAAAGCTTTCTAACTGAAGAGTCATGCCCCCAAAAGAAGTTTCTGTTGATCCGGTCTATTTGTTGGTGCACATGTGCATGGAAAAGTTTGGTTTGCATAAGATTGTTTGCGGTTGGTGTGAGAGAAGTTTTGATGAGAGCTAACCTTCCCGCAGGTGTTAGGCATTTGGTCATCAATCTTTTCGCTTTTCGTGCTAGCCGTTGGAGAAGGGGGTCAAAGATGTGACGAGAAGCTCTTCCCATCTTGAATTGGACTCCCATATAAATAGGGGGTTCCGTTGTGGTTGGCATTCCGAAAAGTTGCTGAAGATTGTCTATTTTATGTTGCTCCAATCTTGGATGATGAATAATTATTGATTTTGAGGTATTAATCACCTGCCCTGCTGATGAACTGTAGGATTGTAGCAGACTCTTTAGATGATTGCAACTTTTCGTAGAAGCTTTAACGTAATGAGGAGGTCATATGCATACATCAGATGCATAATTGGCGGAGCCTTCTGAGATATGCGTAGTCCCCTTATGTTTTTGCGGATTTCTAGGTTCCCCAGGTTGGTGGAGAGAATTTCCGCACAAATTATGAAAACATAGGATGAGAGTGGGTCTCCCTGTATAATGCCTCTTGTCGAAGAAATATATTTGTGGGGTGTGCCGTTGATGTTGATTGAGTATGTGACTGCGGTGACGCATAACATTATGTACTCCACAAATATTGTTGGGAATCCGAACCTGGTGAGCGCCATTTTGATGAAACCCTAGTCTAAGCTATCATAAGCCTTCTGAATATCTAACAGAACTATAAAGATAGTCAAAGTGATAAGTATTTTAGAAAGAATTAAAATGTGATGGTATTTTTATGAAACCAAATTTAGCACTCAGAAGTGACGGCATTTTAGAAAGATCATCATAATAAATTTGTAATCAAACGGTGGAAAACACGTTATTTCGGTGGAAAAATATTTAATTCCATGAAATTAACTCATATCAAACACAGCCTAAGAAAAAAAGAGAAGAACTTAATACACAAGCGAAGTAAGAAACTAAATTAAGTAAAAAAAAAAAAAATTAAGTCATTTTTAGTTTTTATGCAAGAAACCGGAATTTTAGCTTGAGTGAGTAAACTAACATGAGTAGACGAGGCGTTCCCACCAGGATAGCTTGGTTCCACTAAAAAATGAAAACGGCCTGCATATGATCGACTCTAATACGTACATTTCCGTTTTTTCGAGTTTCTCCATGGCCAAATTAGGGAGCCTTTGAACAATTGAAATTGCCACATCTACAAACAAGATAAATTAGTATACCATAGTGTAAGTTTGCAAGAAATTAGCTTATCAAATGCTCTTCATGTAGGAAATTTTCATGCAATTTTTTTTTTCTTACGCACCGAAAAAACCGGCTTCAATCGTGCAGCACAAAAGCTTAGCACCTTGAGGACCGGAGAATAGATTTGGGTAGGACTTTCGAGTTACCATATAAAGATACTTAACAGTCTTATCTTGCCCGTCTGACACGTTTGAAATTGCAGTTTCAAGTGCTATATTTCCATCATTATCTTGTAGCATTACCAATTTGCTATTTCTCTTTACCATAAACTCAGCAGCTTTAACATTTCCGACAAAGGCAGCCATGTGAAGTGCTGTGAGACCAGATTTTTCCTTTATTTCAAGAACTTCTTGCCCCCCCGAAATTCACCATATTCTCCACAAACTTCCACTCTCCACATCTGATAGCTATATGCAATGTTGTTTCTGACTCACTTGTAATTGGTTTTGTTGTTGCATCTGGATGTTTCTCAAAAAATTCTTTAGCACGATTCCATTCACCATCAACTGCTGCCCAAAATAGTTTCGCGTATTCTTCTACTACATAAGGATCGGCAGCGCTTTCTGTATCCGACATACACGCGATAAGGGGGGAAAAATTAAAAATTAATCTCATACTAATAAAATTTGCAAGGACCGTATGTATCAGGTAACCACATGACCTACCAGCTGTTTTCTGCTTCTTTCCGTCATCAGCTTTCACTTTCTTTTCACCAGTTTGGTTTGCTAATGCCTTGTTTTGATGCTTTAGTACATCCTCTAATCCTTTACTAAAACATGTTAACGACTCTAGCAAATGCTGTTGGTTTTGTGCTTGAGTTTCTAGCATTTGTCGTTGGCTATGCGCAAGAGAATCGACGAATTTGCTAAGCATCAATTCAATACCAGCAATATTACTCGATTCAATCCTTTGCTGCCTAGTCTCTTCAGATTCATGATTATGTTCATCACCATCCCCATTAGTAGACATCGTACGTGGTGATCCGTGAGTGATTATAAACTATAGGTAGAAGAGATCTAGAGAGAAACCGAGAGAACAGATGGAGAGAATGAACTGGAAACAAAGAGTTAGTTGTATATAAAGTCAATAATGGGACGCTGTAAATAATGAGCTTTTAAGTTTGAGGGAGGATACTCTCACATTTTTATTGTCACATTATTTTCGTGAATAAAATCCAAACCGAAGCTAATATTTTGGGATATGTTCTTTTTATATGTTGACACCAAAGATGAGCATATTTCGAAAAATATAACATCAACATCTACTATTTTAAAAATGAGTCGCTGAAAATCAACATATTTTTAATCATTGAAATTAAGATCTGTAGATTATGATGTTATACATTTCGAAATGCGTTCATTTTTGGTAGATATGTAAAACTTTGCAAGAAAAACATATCCCAAAAATTTTAGCTTCAAATACGTTATTATTTTATTTTTATTCATCAAATAGACCCAAAAATGTAAGATACTGCGACACTAAAAGTGTAAAGCGATCCTTCCTCTTTAAATCTTCCTTTCTCTTTTAATTGGTGAAAGCTCCTTTGGTCCAATTATATAAGCTTTATGATTCAAAAAATACAAAAAATAAAAATGGCTACAACTAGTAACAAATAATCAATCCTTTATTACTCACAACTAGGAAGTCAATTGCACAAAACACTAGAAATACTAAATTTATTTAGAAATAATGCATACTATTGCACTACCGTACCCAAGCGTGGTCTAAAAAAGAATAATGCATTTTTCTTGAGAATCCCTATCATTTCAAGGGCCTTACCTACATAGAAAAATAATGCACATTATTGCACTATTGTACTAAATATAAGTTATTACTTACTACTACTATTATTGCACAATCGTACCCAAGTGGGGTATCTTGTCCACGATAGAAAAAACAGTGATGTATCTTATCCAAAGTCTGTAAGATACATCAGTTAATTCCAGCTATCTATTTTGGCATATCTGATAGTTGTGCTGGCACCGTTAGATCTATTCTATATCTTACTAATATAAAGAAAAGACCATTTTTTGGGTGGTTTTGGTGTCATATCGTGGAAATATCTAAATTATCCCTTAAATAATTATATTAGCGTGTAGAAGTTAGCAAGGCTATATTTGTAAAATAGGCAACTAAAGGATCCAGCGTCGAACCCCACTGAACGCAATTTTGCCACTTCACATTTCTTTTTTTCTTTTCTCTTCTTCGACTTTAGTTCCCAACTTCTCCTCCTCTTCGGTCACTGTTTTTCTTCGTAGAAAGTAATGGAAACCTACGCATAAATTCTGAAAAAAACCTATACTAGAAAAAATGTGATTTGTGATCAAAGAATCTCCAACAATTTTTCTCCTCACCCTCTTTATTCTCTGCAACTTGAAAAAACCCTATAAAAATGTTGTCCTGCAACTTGAAAAAAACCTAGGTTTTAAATTTTGGGTTTCTCGAAGAACAACATGAAGTGAGACGCATGAATATTGATTTGGAAATTGAATTAGAGTTTCAGCAACAGTGGTTGGTGAATTAACAATTCAGAGAAGCTTAATGTTTGGGTAAGTCCCTATTAATTTTCAGTATTTGAAGGTCTTGAACTGTTGAGTTTATATGTTTGTGAATGAAAATTCAGAGAAGTTTAATGTTTGGGTAAGTCCCTAGGTTGTTTAATTTTTTGTATTTGTAGTTGAAATTTTTGAATTGTTGAGTTTGTATGTTTGTGAATGGTTTGAATGTGCCCTAACATTGGTTCTTAAGTGCATGTAGGCTTAAGAATCGTAACTTCACTGTGTCATAACAATTCTTTTCAAATGCTTCTAAATGATAAATTGAGTTTGTGTACTTCTATTGCAGTTGGATAATAAGAATCTGAAAGCCCTTCCCGAAACAGAAAAGCTTGAACTCAGTTTTCCAGGTTAGTCTTTTATCAAATGTCTTAGATTTTCATTCCAAAGACTATAATATGCAGCATTGGTGAGAAATTATACATTATAGTGAGACTAGAGATGGTTAGCAACAGAATCCTTTCACTGTAATATAGCAGGCCACACCTGGGAAATATGGTGATTTTTCTCATCATATAAATTCGGCTAATTTTGCTCTGACAACATAGCGATCTTTCAAATTAATGAGTCAGTAATGGGTACTTTTGTGGAAATGATTATTTTAGGAGTCGATTAAATGTTTAGTTCACTTCGAGGGGAACCATGACCTATAAGAGATTTTTATTGAGTAATTTCTAACAAAACTTTAGCAAATTAATTGGATTGGAATATACCATCGGTCTGTTCATTTCTTATATTATGTGGAAAGAGTAAATCAAACTATCCTAAGAGGGAAACTTTAGAATTCAATACTTCAGTTTGACGTTTGAATTTTGATTTGGTTTGGATGTATTGTGTGCTTGGAGGTGGTGCTAACAGCTCCTTGGTTATGGTATACGCTGTTTGTAGTGATGATTTTTTAACTGTAGGGCCAGATGAAATATCAATAAATGTTGAGAATTCTTAATTTTTTTGTGCGCTATCCTGAATGTTTACCTATAAAACCCAACTCTTAACGAAAAATGTTTATGCAATGCTTAGATTTGCATGTTGTACCCTGTGTTTTTATGTGATTACCCTGTCTAGAACAAGGCTATCACCCTAGGCTACGCATGTATGTGTTTCATATATATATATATGTGTTAAGCTACCACCCAAGCTAGACCTTTTACTCATAATGCTGAGCGCATATGTCACTGTTGTAGCGGTAAGGATGGTTATCGGTTAACAAATATAATTTTTCCACGAATGTATTTGCTACCAAACTATACCAAAAAGCTTTCTTATTGTGTAATCCCGTGGTAGTCAAAGCTATTAGTTTGATGCCTTTGTTATGTCTACCTTTATTTTCCTCCACTAATGTTTTATATTATTTGCAGGCTCCCAAATGCAAAACAACCACAACATATTAGAGTACCCAATAAAAAAGGTAAAGCGCCAAAAGGTTTAGGAGTACACAGATCATCGAGAGAGTTTTTTTGTTCTGGGATCTACCATTAGACATTCGTGTGTCAGAATAATGAAGAATGTGATCGCTTTCATTGTAATTTTTAACTTCGTAGGTGAAGTTCCCTTTTGATAACCGGATGTTTTTGGTTGAAAAATTATCTAATACCAGAGAACGGATGGCAGGCGCATCGCGCGTGCGTGTTATACTAGTATTATATAAAGCAAACTGTGGTTAGTTGAAGATGCAACTTTTTGTTCCAATTTTCCTCTCTAAAATATTTTCAGGAAATACACTGTTGATAGTAATTAAGGTTATTTTGGACAAAGTGAAGGATTGACTTTTTTTATGCTATATTTGTTGCCAAAATAAATAAATCTCTAGAATCATCTGCTCTCTCTTACTATTTCCCTAGACCTCCAGATTTATCTGGACGAGAACTCTATAGAACTGTTCTCCCCTACAAATATCTTTTCACCGTGTCTAAACTTTAAATTCTTCTTTTCTTTTTTTGAAATAGATAAAGATTGCAAAGATATATCTTTTCACTCTGTCTAAACTTCTAATTTTTTTTTAGACTGGGTCTCTGAAGAGAATGATGAGAATAACCCAGATTAAGATTGTTTATCCGTTTTTGACTTTGGAATAGAGATCTGATTTATTTATTTATTTTGAAAGAATGGAGATCTGATTTTTGTTGTTGTTCTTTTTTTTATTTTTATGGAATTTAGAATCTGAAACGGAGTTCTAAATTATTTCGTTGCTGTGCTGTTTTTACAGTTCTAGAAGAAAATGGATTTAATGATATTGTTGTTGGTGAAGACATAAAAAGTTCAGCTGCTTCGACATATAAGGTAAAGAAAAAGGCAGAGAGAAATGTTCACGGAGAAAAGAAAAAGGCGGAGACTGTACGATGAGATAAAGAAAGTAGTATTGGTTGTTTAGGTTTTATATCGGAAATGTTATTCACCTCCCTACTCTGCTCCCTCCAATCTATACCACACATCTAGAATTTGAATCACATTCAGGTAAGATGGGATTCTCCATTTTCCAAATGTGGGATTTAGATTGGAGGGATCAAGTAGGAAGGTGGAAAATAGGGAGCTGAATAGCACCACCGGTTTTATATTTGATCTTTTTTACCTTAAACCCTCACACATTGCGCACATTGTTTGTCTGGTGGTGGCTATGCTCAATATCTAATGAATGTTTGTAGTGGATTATCAATAGTAATAATGTAACATTAACATGTACTTAATTTTCCCAATCTTTATTTTATTCGTTCCATCAATTTTCCTTGGACATTTAACATTTTCCGTTATTTTTTAATTAATTTACAAAAGAATTACAGCAATTTTATTGGATAGATATTATTACATGAAACTAGTTGTAAGCCTAACAAGATAAACTCCAACGACATACTATTACATTAATTGAACAGGTTGCTGTGTTAACCTACCAGCGAGCCTCATGGGTAACCTAGCCAAGGGAGTCGAAACGGCGGGAGAGGGCTGAGATTGTGTCATAAAGGGGGCAAACTAACACTACCATCCATGTTAATTCCTGCAATATTAAGTTATTGGGGACTTGAATCTGGGACCTCCTGAAACGCATTAAACTTTGGGGAACGGGGATGATCAGCTGAGCTATGGGCCCGTTCTATAACCTATCCGTATGGTGCGTGCCTGCGATCTTGTATTGTAAAATTTCAGCCTGTCAACCTATCCGTCCTCTTCTTGAAAACCCCGATCAGTGCAACGGCCAACTAAACAGAAAAAAGAACATATTATTGCACTATCGTACTGACTTTATATTGTTGCTATTATACTAATTGCAAACTGCAAAAGCCTGCCTCCGTAGATAGTAATGCATATTGTACTGTTCTAATATACGTGTCAACTGCACATTGGAACTATCCAACAAGAATCATTAATTCAGCTGCACATGGGAACTGTCCATCTACAATCATTAATTCGAGTAACCATTAAGAAACACCGAGATTAAAGAAATACAAAGAGACAAAGAGAGTTTGTTTTCCATAATTATCCTAGTTTTTGGATGTTTAGTTTGTTGGAAATAATTCAAAATATGTTGAGTCTAGTTTTTAGGAGATTTAAATTTAAATAAATTATGGTTACAGCTTGTTTTAGATTTAGTCCAAGGATGTACCTGTCGGTCATGAGTCCTATAAGTTAACAATATTTTGTTAGGGTTTGTTCATGTAATGCCTATTTAAAGGCTCTTGAATGTTTAATAAAAAATTAGTAAGAGTATTAGTAATGCAGCCTTTCTCACACTCCTCTCTAGCTCGCTTATTGTTTGATTGCTCTTTGTAGTTCACTGAGAAAGGACATGTGTTCATCTCGATATATCTAGTAGAAGAAGTAAATAACCTCATTGAAGTGGGAGACGAAGTGTTGATCTATGTCATGAAATTTTCACATACTTTTTTTGGAAACCTATTACTGGGGCTCCAAGATTCTAATTTCCAGGACTCACAAAATGATAAAAAACGGGTCATGAAATAGTAAATCCAAAACCCTTTATTCCAGTAATTAATTAATGTTAATGATTAGATTGACTAAATTAACTAAGATTAGTGATAAGATTAGTAATAAGATTAGACTAATCATTTGATTTATAGTTTATATCTGAAATCAAAATCACGACATTTTTTTTTCTTTTTTTCCTGAAAACTGCAAGTACACAAAACCAGGGTAACTTAGGTTGAGAAACCAAAAGTTAGTTAAGCACTACGGTTGGGAAAATGCACTTACGGTTGGGAGTTCATATTTTCCCAACCATATACAAAACTAGGACAACTTACGGTTGGGTATTCCCACCATATACAAAAGTTAGTGAAACTTTTACGGTTGGCAGTTCATATTTTCCCAACCATAGAAAATTTATACGGTGAGAAAATCAATATTTTCCCACCGTAAATCAATCCTATGGTTGGGAAATATTGATTTCTCAACCGTATCCAGTTCTGAAACTAATTTTTCAATCTTTAATTTGATCAAATCTAACATATTCATCGAAGATTGGGTTTTCGATTCTTACCCAATTAAAGTTATTACTGGCTGAATCGATGATTAATCGTTGTTGAAGTAAAAAAAACTGGCGATGAAGGAGAAGAAGAAGAGACGGTTGGGTTTAATTAGGTTTAGTTTTCTTTTTTTTGTCTGATCGGTTTTGTTTTTGATTTAGTTAGATTTAGGTTTGGTAATTATTTAGGTTTTGAAATGATATTTTTGTATTTTTGATAACAAAATTGGTCTCCCCAGATCCACATTTAGGATAGTTGAATCCATAGGAGCCCTCAAAACCAAATCCTTGGAGCCCCTATAATAGGTTTCTTTTTTTGTTATGTACTTGGAACAATTTAAATTGAAGAAAATATATAGAGAGAAGTATTTAAGGCCCGTTCCTATGGGAGTGGCTAATCCACTCATATGCCATGCCAACTGGCTTGGTAAACTGGCCGCGCCATTATGGGAACATAGTTAAGTGCTCGAGTCTCTATCGAATGCTAGAGATTATACCGCTAGCGGTGGAACGGTGTAGTCTCCGTCATTCGGTGGGTATTTAACCTCCAACGACCAATTTTCTATCGTTATAAAAATGTGAATTTCAAATACAAAATCTTTACCCAAAGAATTTCTATCTTTTCTTCCAAAATAATTTAAATGGAAAAATTTGAAACCCAACTTGATTTGACTGCCAACTTGATTTTTCGGGAGTGGTGTTGAAAGCCATTTTTAGTAAAATATGTGACAGTTATAAAGAAATAGATAAAAATCAAAGAAGTCTACAAGTATTGGATATTAACCAAATCAAACCATCAACTAAGATAAGACAAAGAACAATTCAAGGTAAGGAAAATTTGAAGACAAAGAAGAAGATAAACAAGATGAAAAAGATTGTCCCTAATTTTTATTTTTAAAGTCTTTATTGTAAGTTATGAATGTATAGTTTATATCTTATTATCCAGATTTATGAAAAAGGCACTAATGTAAATTAATTCGAAAATTAGATTATGAAACTTGATAAAAAAATGCACTAGAATTAAACTTAACTTAATTAAGATTTGATAATAACTTTAAATCTTGATTATATGCGTCATACAAATGTTAATCTAAATGAAACATATTTGGGCGACACTCTCAAGATTTTATAACAACTATCGAATTGAAAATCTTTTCCCAATCTGTTGCGCCATTCATCCCGACACCATTTACTCGATTTCGATTGCCTTAAATAAGCGCAGCAACAAACAAGTTCACATCCTTGTTTTTCCTGGTTTGATTAGGGTATACCCATATTAATTAGGGTATACCTAATAAGACAAAGCTAGGTCATTTTGAAGTAAAAGAAACCACCCCTGAACCATATATTTTCTAAACGGCTAAATTGTCCCTGCAATGATTAACACTAATATAATTAAAATGATTAGATTAGTTAAATTAGTTAGATTAGTTAGTTTATTTATATGAGTGGATTTGGAAATAATTGAGAGTGAGAGATAAAGTGAAGTAGTAGAAGAAGTTTTGGGGGAGAAAGTTAGGGTTTTTATGAAATTTGTGATATGAGTGAGATGAGTGATTCTAATCCCGATTTTGAAGTGGGGGAGTTTTGTAACTTTCCTCCTACATATGAGTACTTGTATGATGATCTACCAAATCATGATCAAATGTATTATATGCGTCATCCTCACTTTTATTTTCCTCAAACTCAAGATGGGTATGGAAGTGATGAATTTCTTGAGCCAAACGTAGAATCCAATGACCAAGAAGAAGAGAATGGAGTTGTAAGTAATTAGGTAGACAACTTACGTGGTTAAGATTGTGATTTTTCCATGCAAATGATCGATTTTGGTTGTTTTTTTTCACTTTTGCTGCCGAATATCGGCAAGGTCGACGATTGTCGATCATGCCGACTGTTAGCGCCGGCGTGGTCTTCATTGCCTAATGCTCCGACTTTTCATGAGCAGTGTTCAGTCGGCAAGGTCGAAAAATTGAACCCTGCCGACTATAAGATTTTTTTGCAACACAGAAGATGTGTTTTGAAGATGTTTAAGCCGGCAGTGTTGGGACTACGTCGACCCTGCCGACTATAGTGTGGTCGGCACTGTGTTAGTCTTAGACCATGCCGACTTTTCTTTAGTCGGTGTTGTTTTATATATCGACCCTGCCGACTATTGTAGTACATATCAACTAACTTGTGATGTTTTGTATATTGCATTGGTACCGATGATGGATCAGCCTCAAGCTCACAGTGTTAGGGGTCCTGATACTTCCGCACATTATGCTAATGATTTGGAGTGGAAGGAAAAAGACGACGCGGTCAAGTGGGTTACTGAGAAAGCAGAAGAGAAGATGTGAGTTCTAGTGAAAAACACCCAACAAAGAGATATGCGGTTTGAAATGGTTTGCGAGTGTAGTGGTCCGCCGGAAGCAAGTCACAAGAGAAAGGGTTATGTGTATGATAAGAAGACGACGAAGGTGTACAAGACGAAGTCAAAGAAGTGTGGATGCCCATTCAAGATTATTTTTGGGAGGAACAAAGAAACCGATAACATGTGAAGAATGAATAGAGTTGATGTTGGTTGGCATAACCATAAAGATCCGGAAAGTCTTGTTGGGCACTTCCAAGTTGCCAAGTTGAAACCGCACAAGTTCGAACAAGTAATAACAAGTTGGGGAATTAAACCAAGCAAGCTCCTTACTAAGTTCAAGAGGGACGACCCGTATAACCTTTCTTCATTGTCTGCAATTTATGCGGCCAAGACAACTATCAAAAGAATTGAATGGGATGGAAGAAAGGTAATGGAAGAATCACAATGGTTTGCACACAAATATAACTACACGGTGAGACACCATGAGTCATCGGAGGGAAGGTGGATCGTATTTTTCTTGCGCATCCCGATATGATTCAATTGCGACGGTGCTTTTACCAAGTTTTGTTCATCGATTGTACTTATAAGACGAATAGGTACAACATGCCTTTGTTGAACATTGTAGGACAAACCTCGGATAAGAAGTCGTTCATGGTGGCATAGTGTTTTATGGATCGTGAGAAGGATGATAGCTATATTTGGGCATTGGAAACTTTGAATCTTCTCTACCACGAAGACGAGACTCCCGGGATGTAGTGACCGATAATGAGCAAGCAATAATGAACGTCGTGACGATAGTTTTTCCCAATGCACAAAATTTGCTTTGCACTTGGCATATACAATGAAATTTTAAAAAGAATTGTAGGAGTCATATCCAAAAGCCAGCGACAAAGAAAGGTACTAAACGTGAAAAGGAGGAAGATAAACGTCATAGTAAACTAACTAAAGAGGAGAGAGAGGAAGAGAAGAAGAAAAAAGATGAAGAATGGAAAGAAAGTGAGATCAAGTTCGGGTTATTCATGAAAGCGTGGGATACGTTGGTTTGGTCGATGAGTGTGGCAAGATATGAGATAAACTTGAAGGAGTTCGAGGATGATTGGGGCCACTAATTACCCCATAATAGTAGAATATTGAAAGAGACAATGGTTGAGGCCACACAAAGAGAGGTTTGTGTATGCTTTTACTTACGACTATAAACATTTCAAACATGAATCCACAAGTATGGTAGAGCAAGCTCATGATATACTAAAAGGTCTACTTTTCACGAGTCAAAATGGGATTGTGACGGTGCAACATGCTATCCATGAGTACACTAATAATGATATCAACAAGATAACAAAGCAATTCGAAGAAAGTAGGTTCCGGAAGTTAAATGAGTTTAAGGAGGATGATTGGTTCCTTGTTGGTATACATAGAAACGTCTCTCATTGGGAAATATGTTTCATGATGAAACATCTCAAGTTGTATCAAAAGTATGTTGACCCGAGCACTCCTTATAAGTGTAGGATAATGAAGGCTATCGGACTTCCATGTCGTCATATACTTGGTACGTATAAAACTCCCATTCTGATTGAAGATATAGATCCTTATTGGAAGCAACTATCTTTCAAAACGACTCCAAGAATACCAGTGAAGAGTTTGGCGACATGGAACTTGGGATAATAATCCTCGATAAGTACCCCACGTTGAATAGGTTGGACAAACAAACTATGAAGAACAAGTTGATGCCGATTGTTTACCCTTTTATGGAAGAACTTCAAGAACCGGGGAAACAAGATCCAACGGGTAGGCCACATACAAAGACAAGGGAGGGAGAAAGGGAACAAATAAAGAGTATTTGAGTACAAATGCGATCCATCCGGACATGATTATACCGAGGCGCAATACAAAGAGGAGCCGGCTAAAAACAAAAGAGGTCGTCCGAGGAAAGAAACAACTGCACCAACGGTTTCAAACTTGAATCCAAATGAAACTCCACCTCTTGAGAGTCAAGCAAGTGTTGTAAAGAAAAGGGGTCGGCCGAGCAAAGAAAAAACTACACCAACCTTTTCAAAGTTGAATCCAAATGAAACTACACTTCTTGAGAATCAAGCAAGTGTTGTAAAGAAAAGGGGTCGGCCGAGCAAAGAAAAAACTACACCAACCGTTTGAAACTTGAATCCAAATGAAACTCTACTTCTTGAGAGTCAATCAAGTCAAGGAGATGTTGTGAAGAAAAGAGGTCTTCCGAGCAAGGTAGTAAAACCGGTATTGGAAGAGTATCGCGTACAACTCCCTCAAATTATTCGAGAGTTCGTTATTGGTACCGACGACATCCCAAAGGATGGAAATTGTGGGTTTCACGTTGCCTCCCAAAAATTGGGACACCTAAGTGGAGTGATTGAGGAGAATCTCACCCAATATCAATACATAAGAAAGAAGATGGGCGCCCGACTAGAAAAAGACAAGGAGTTCTATATCTCAATGATGCTAGAAGGTTTCATGGAGGACAAAGAAGCGACTTTTAAATAGTTGTTGACTAGTGTTAAAGGCCTAGAGGTAAATACACCGATAAAATGGGAGCATTGGTTGAGAATGCCACGGAGTGTTCGCGGATACGTGGTCATGCGTGGTACATTTTTTTATTAAAGGACTAAGTGTAGCATTTGCACCGAAACATGCGGTTTGTGTGGAGCATCTCAGGCATAGAAGAAATTGTTATGGCTTTGGTTGATGGTAATCAGTTTATTGGTCTACAACTCAATAAGGAATGTCCATTAGCTCATCTTCGTAGGTTTAGTTTTTGGGAAAAGTTCATACTCAACAAGAGCATGGAATGTATGAAACTTTATGAGGACAACATGCACCTTTGGAATTCTTCAGATGATTCTAGAGAATGTCCCATACATTTGACTAAAGGAGGTTCAATAGATTTGAATGAACTCCCTCCAATAGATTTGAGTGATGAGTGATTATGATTAGGGAATAAGGAATCTTTTTGGAGTACTTTTGTAATCGCATTCGTGTTTTGTGTAATGTACTTTGGAGTACTACAAATGAATGAAATGGATGTGTTTTTTTGTGTATACTCCTTTGGTCGGCTTGTATTTATCAAACGACCAAGCCGGCTGTTCCAGGGTCGACAGGTTTTGATTTCATCAGGTTTTCGGCTGTACAACATGACATCACAGGAAAAAAGGCCTGGGACGGTCGGCAAGGTCTTGATTTCTTCAGGTTGCCGGCTTTTTTATATTCGGCATGGTTTATGAGGACAACAATGCTGACCAAAACAGAAAAAAAAGTTGTTCCTGGATGTTCTTCACACATTGTGGTCGGCAGGTTTTGTGAGGACAACCTTGCCGACTATACTTTCGTCGGCTATGTTAATAAACTGTTAAGTGCCGACTGTTTAGCAGCCGGCACGCTTTGAATTTTGAATAATGTCGACTAAAATCGAATGCAATGATTGTTAAAAACTTAAAAACTTTTGAAACTTAGTTAGAGCATACAAACCTTAAATACTTAATTACAGCATACAAACCTTAATTAAAGCATACGAACGATAAAAACTTAACCCTAACACATTTGGGACATAAATAGTATCTTTTTCCGGTACAAAATTTCTTAGGAGAGGTAATTAGCTTCATATTACCGTCGCAACATGGATCTGTGCATGGTAGAAGGTTGATTTTAGCGACTTCATCTTCATACGGAGCTAGGCGCTCATCTATCCAATAGAAAAACCCACAGCAAGTGCATTTTGAAGCCTACGGATGATATACATCTCCTATTGCAGCTTTCATGAGAAATAAGAATCCCTTACAACCATCAATAGTGCATTTGCTTCCTTCAAAGGGACAATCATTTGCAAAATGACCACTTAGTGTACAAAGACTACAAATATTTGGTTGTGTTGCACTTGAAACTTCCATTCTTTATGCAAGGTTGAATTTGAAGTTGGGAATGCTTTTATAATAAAAACATACTTAATGTCTTGATTTTGAAATTTCTAGACGTTGAGCATTCATAAAAAGTAATATTTTTATACTACTAACATTTAAGTTGGCAATGTCGAGATTTCAAACCATGCCGACTACATATCCCTGACAGCACAATAGCATATATCCTGGGATGGTCGGCAGGTTCGAGCTTACAAACCATGCCGACTTAATAAAACTATAACATTGTCTAAAACTGCATAATAAATATTAAGTTCTAAAGCAACTGAAACTGAAAATTGACATAAGTTTAACAAGTCTAAAACCACAAACTAACAGTTCAAAACATAATGTAATAGTTCAAACCATAATCTAAGTTTCTAAAGCAAGTGAAACATAATGAAGTTTAAGAATTTCATGGATCCTTCTCATTGTTGTTATCTTTCTCCACATCACTAGATTTTTCACCATCACTAGATTTTTCACCAGCATCAGCTTTTGCTTTTCCCTTATCTGGACCTATGTAGTCACCGACCTCATTGTAATAGGGGTTCACTCCAGAAGAGTCAGATGTCCTGAAAAAAGTTCTTGGATCAACCTCCTCTTCTTCCTCTTCTGATGATGTGCATTCTTCATAGTTGAGGGGATTGCTAGGACTCTCCATAAACCTTAGAAAATTTTTAGGATCTTCCTTACCCATCAAAAGTAACTTTCTTACAGGGAAATTCTTTTCAGTTTCATCTTTAGGATTGTCTAAAGTAGGATAAATCTTGTCAATAAATTCCAATAGCTCTGCTTCATTGCTAACAAGACTGGCATATCTTCTAGGTTTTCCTCTGAGAACCTAAACAATACACAAATAAAAGATATGAAAATTCTACACATTGAAACATGGTTCTAGCCACCAATTCGGCATGGTCAATAATCTAAATATTTCCGACTAAAACTTAGTCGGCGAGGTTATAATCATATACTAAGCCGACTAAAACATAGCTGGTATGGTTGTATTAAAGAAAGATGTCGGCTATTAACTCAGGAAAATCAGGTTTCTATGACATCAAGCCGGAAGGGTACAATTTTAAGAATATGCGGACCAAAAGAAAGTCGGCAGGGTTGTTATTGAATATCATGCCGGCCCTGGTTAATGTTCCACAGTCGCCATGGATGTTATGAAAAGTCGGCATGATGTTCATGTTATGACCTTGCCGACTAACACTAACATCCTAAGGTCGGCATCTTATTTTAAAAACCCATGCCGAATAAGAATCCTGAAAATCATAGTTTTCGATTAACCTAATATAACAATAAAAAACACCAAACAATAATGGGTTTGAGTTTAGAAATCACTTACAGTCTTCTTTTCACCGTTGGAGGGTTCTTTTCAACATTCTCAGGGATTGGATTTTCGAGTTTACTAGTTCCAACTTTTCCCTTACCTTTTTGCTCTGATTTGGATCTTTTGATACCTCCTGTTGAATCTGTATTGCTACTTGATCGTTTGGAATCAGCCATTTTTCAGGAAAATCAAATTTTTCGATTCGCAAGATTATTTTTTTTCTGAGTTTGATGGAAGGTTTAGATGAAGAAGAAGAAGAGAAGATTAACAGTTTTTTTAGCTTTTTAATTTTAGGGTTATCTGATTAAGTAATAGGGTTAATTACTTTAAGGGTAATAAAGTAAATTCACCCATATTTGGTCTCCCCTTAGTAAGGGCACTATGTCCATATAAATCTGGGTATATCCCAATTAATCTGGGTATACCCCAATCAAGCAAATTTGTTTTTGGGAGGAAATCGTTGAAAAAAATATGGGAATTTGGAAGGTAAAGAGAGAATGCTGAGACCTTTTTTTGACTTAAAATTGTTGTGGAGAATCCAAATTGTGTGCGGGTAATTTTGGTGCATTGTTTTGGCAAAACCTCATTATAGAACATGGAAGAAAAAAGTTGGCTCTGCCATTACGGATATATAATCATTAATAAGCATGTAATTCTGTCACGCATAACAACCAATGCCTTTGAAAATTACATTCGGTGGGTTATGCATTTCACCCGTAGGGATCGTCTAGTTAGCAGCGAAATAAGCATCTGCATGGGACGCCTACCCTAACTAGGAAAATTAAAGTTTTTTTGAATGATTTTTCGGGCACCATGACATTTTTGGGGGACCCTTATCCACTTAGGTCATCCATTGTGATGGG
Organism: Papaver somniferum; assembly: GCF_003573695.1. NCBI lineage: Eukaryota > Viridiplantae > Streptophyta > Magnoliopsida > Ranunculales > Papaveraceae > Papaver > Papaver somniferum. The sequence continues at coordinate 16,139,577 of NW_020631041.1, forward strand.
CCAAGGGGTGTCCTAGTTATAGTAAAAAGCCTAGTTAGCATTTACTTCAATTAACTTAAACCTAGTTCAAAATAAACAACGTAAACTTAATAACTTAATTGTAAGTCAAGTTCAGAAACATAAAAACACAATTTTTTCTACAAACCTATTTTCATTTAAAACCATCGTCTTGTTTACATTTTCACTTTCATAATCATTTTAAGTCCAGATTCTAAAATTGTGTACATTAGAATGTACTTTTCGATTAACCCATGTGTCTTTATACATTCGGGATTGACAAATTGAGTAGTAATCATAAAATTGAAGTCCCGCAGATAAGTTCCGCTAGGAATTTTGTGGAAAACTCTAGTCGAACTAGCCGAACCTGACGGAATTGATTAATAATAATAAAATTGTTGGCCGAACGTTCTAGTTTCCAAGCCAAACTTTCTGTATATGTTCGGCTATTTCGAATAAAAAGAAAATCCTCGCCGAACTTTCTGTAAATTGTATGTTTTGGTTTTATCTTAATTTCGGCAAGGAACATGGTGATCTCGACATTTCCTAATATAACTTTGTTAAACACATAATGGAAATTTTCTTAGATGTTCTTAAGTTTTCCAAGTCGAAGCTAGTGTACTTATGTTTTTCTAGTGGAACCTAGTCCAAAAATCCATCAAAGGGGAGGTTTGACTACCTGTATTTTTATTTTCCTAGCGGAGCCTTTAACTACTTTACCGATCTATCCTTTAAAATTTTGATTTTTACAAATGACTCGTTACTGGATCGTTATGAAGATTAAGATTAGCTTTCTTAAAAATTGGGCTTCAAATCATTCGTTGTGAATATAAGAATCTCAAAACTTAGTTTTTGAAGAAGAAAAAAATCCCAAAAACTATTGTTCTCCTCCTGAAAAGGAGAGGGTACCAATTACACCACCAACTATTTCGTTTAGCAACCTGTATAGGAAAAACCTAACCCGACTGCAAGTAGACCAACCTAATGATCCTTGCACAATATATAGAGTTTATACCTCTACCTTTTAAAATCAGAAAGTCTACATATAAGAGTTTTTGGATGATCACAAAAATCAATATCCAAGATCAATCTAGTCATACCCAAATAATTGAATCGTAATTCAGCCAAGTATGAAACTTGTTATCTATTTTTCAAGATAC